>NC_052635.1:48907702-49228327 GCF_016161935.1 Mauremys reevesii
CCACTGGGTCGGTTCGCGGCCCGGTTTCTAAGAGGCCGCGGACCGGTACCGGGCCGCGGACCGGGGGTTGGGGACCCCTGCTCTAGTGGATCTATTCCCTGGGACAAGAGCTGGTTCCTCCCTGGAAACAAGTCCTCTCTCTGATCAGCTGACCCTGGCCCAGCACGCTGAGATCAGAGGGGTGCTGCATCTATACCGACAGCTGTTTTCCAACCAGCCTGGACGCACTAATTTGACTGTCCACCGGGTGGAGACCGGGTCACATCCTTCTATAAGATGCTCCCCTTTTCGGGTCACCGGGAAAACTGCCCAGGACCTAGAAAGAGAGGTCAGGGACATGCTGGCCTTGGGGGTGATCCAGCCGTCTTCCAGCCCTTGGGCCTCCCCAGTGGTGCTGGTCCCCAAAAAGGACGGGTCGATCCGGTTCTGTGTGGACTATTGGAAGCTTAATGCCATCACCGTATCTGATGCCTATCCCATGCCAAGGCCTGATGAGCTCCTAGACAAGCTGGGGGGAGCTCGGTACCTCACCACCATGGATCTTACCAAGGGCTACTGGCAAGTGCCGCTGGATGCAGATGCCAGGCTGAAATTGGCCTTTACAACTCCTCTGGGGCTCTATGAGTTTCTGACCCTGCCCTTCGGCCTCAAGGGAGTGCCGGCCACCTTCCAGTGCCTGGTGGATCAGCTACTGAAGGGGATGTAGGGTTTTGCCATGGCATATATTAACGACATCTGTGTCTTTAGCCAGACCTGGGAGGACCACGTGTCCCAGGTTAGACGAGTGCTGGACTGACTCCAAGAGGCTGGGTTAACCGTAAAGGCTGAGAAGTGCAAGGTGGGGATGGCTGAAGTATCTTACCTGGGCCATCGGGTGGGGAGCGGCTGCCTAAAGCTGGAACCAGCCAAGGTGGAGGTGATCAGAGACTCGCCCGCTCCCCAAACCAAAAAGCAGGTCCAGGCCTTTATTGGGATGGCGGGGTACTATCGAAGGTTCGTGCCCCACTTTAGCGCCATAGCCACACCCATCACTGAGCTGTGCAGGAAGGGGAAACCAGACAAGGTGGTCTGGACCGAGCAGTGCCAGCAGGCTCTCCAGGCGCTGAAGGAGGCTCTGCTCAGAGGCCCAGTTCTGGCAAACCCAAACTTTGACAAGCCCTTTCTGGTGTTCACCGACGCCTCAGACACGGGCCTGGGGGCGGTGTTGATGCAGGAGGATGAAAAGGGGGAGAGACACCCCATCGTGTACCTGAGCAAGAAGTTGCTTCCCCGGGAGCAGAACTACGCGGCCATCGAGAAGGAATGCCTGGCCATGGTGTGGGCCCTGAAGAAACTGGAGCCATATCTCTTTGGGCGCCACTTCACCGTGTACACCGACCACTCTCCCCTGACCTGGCTGCACCAGATGAAAGGAGCCAACGCCAAGCTCCTGAGGTGGAGCCTGCTCCTGCAGGACTATGACATGGACGAGGTCCACGTGAAGGGAAGTACCAACATGATAGCGGACGCGCTGTCCCAGAGAGGGGGCCCTAAACTTCCCTAGGTCACTGGGCAGAGTGACCCCGCTCAGTTCAGTCTTGAAGTGGGGGAGAGATGTGACGGAGCAGGGAGTGGGGGGATTGACCTGGGGATGTCGCAGGGGAGTTTTACTGGGACTGTCTGCATGGGGGATGGGAGAGCAGGGGGTGACTTCACTTGAGGGATGATACCTGAGCCTGTAACCTGAGCCAGGAGGTGGGTTGGGGCCAGGTGACACCTTTGTCTGAACTGGACAAAGGCTGGGGGAGGAGCCGGGGGAAGGCTGGGTGAGAGGGCTGGAGGGGGTTTCAGTTTGGAGCGGTCTGGGGGAATGGAGGGAACCCCAAGGCTGGGGTCTAAGCTCCCCCCCCCCGCCCCCAAGGGACCTGACTGAGGGGTCCTGGTTGTACCTACAAGCTCTGTTTGGGACTGTGTTCCTGTCATCTAAAAAACCTTCCATTTTATTGGCTGGCTGAGAGTCCCGGTGAATCGCAGGACATGAGGGTGCAGGGCCCTGACACCCCCACACTCCGTGACAGAGGCCCCTGACCTGAACTCAGCCGTTGAGAGCAGTGCTGTGCCAGGCTGTCAGCGGATTCCCTGCGCCATGGGACTCACTCCGCCTGTCCCCTGGGGTGCTCTGTGCACAGCTGGTGTCGGGGTCCCCCTGAGCAGTTCATGTCTCCCTGCCCCTGAGAGGCCCCCAGGAGCTCCAGCTCTGTCACAAGCGGGCTGTGTAGTTGAGTGAGTTGATCTCATTGGATTCCAGCTGCCAGTGTCCCCGGGGTCTCGGCCAATTCCCAGGGCCTGCGGGTGCTCAGGGTGGGGCTGGCATGCAGGGGCTCGCTGGGGTGGCTGCTCTGTGGTTGGGCCTGCTCAGTGCCACCCCCTTTGCTGCTCCCTGGTTCTGCCAGTGCTCCTCAAAGCACACGACTCCACCAGCACCCGCACCAGGTGCCGCATCCCCACCCTGAGTTATTTCTGCTGCTCTGCAGCTCTCATTACTGTTCTGTCTGGCTCTTGGTTCCTTCAGAGCGAGGTCGTCAGCGCTGCAGACAGCCAGGCCCTTTCCCAGAGAACCTGTGAGCATCACACTGCTCTGGCCGGACAGGTCCCCTCGCTACACTGCTCAGCCCTTTCCCATGCAGCCCCGGCAAGACCCTTCTCACAGAGGGCCGTGCGAGGAGCCTCCAGACCTGCTGCTCTCCCCTCGCAGCGCTGCAGACGGAGCGGGTCGCCCTGGGCGCTCGCGGCCCCTGCCCCATTGCTCTGCACTGCTTCCCATGTGGGCTGGCCCCCGAGGGCCGCTCAGCAATTCCTGTTTAGTTCCAGGCCCATCAGCTCTGCGTTGCCTTCAGGGGCAGCCAGCCTGGGCCCTTCCCAGAGGCAGCCCTGGCTCCCAGGAGAGGGCCCCCATGCACGGGCAGAATAGGCCGTGGCTGGGTCTGGCCTGGGGGAGTTCTGTTCCCATCACACGACTCACTTCAGCTGATGTCTGTGCTCTCTGGCTGCAGTCCCATGACCTCGAGGCTTGGGTGGGCGCCGTGCCCGGATGGGGATGGGGAGCGGAGTGCAGAGCAGCCAGGTCCTGGCCAGAGCATTGTGCATGCACTGTCCCTCTGTGGGGCCTGGATATTTGGGCTGTGGGGGCAGCGTCCTGAGGGAGCTGCTCAGGCTTCAGGGTGGCTGCCTCTCCACTGAAACCGAGTGACCCTGGTGCATGTGGGGGGACACAGCGGGGGCCGGGCTAAGGCTGCGCGTCGTTAGCCCACTCTGCTGGCAGACCAGCCCTGCTCCGTATGACCTCCCCCTGCCCCAGGTGCCAGGCAGGGCTGCCTCGTGCCCTCTTACTCACTGACCTGTGCACTGCAGCCAGGATTTTCCCTCTTTTCTCAGCACTCACAAAGCAAACAGGCAGAGGTGCCTTAAGTACATTAGGGACTGTACACCAGGGGGCTGGAAATTCCCTTGCACAGCGGTGATAATCCCAGTGCTATTGCCAAGGCGTGGATCCCCTTGCACGGGGGCTGGGAATCCCAGTGCTAGTGCCAGGGCGTGGATCCCCTTGCACGGGGGCTGGGAATCCCAGTGCTAGTGCCAGGGCGTGGATCCTCTTGCACGGGGGCTGGGAATCCCAGTGCTAGTGCCAGGGCGTGGATCCTCTTGCACGGGGGCTGGGAATCCCAGTACTAGCACTGGGGCATGGATCCCCTTGCACGGGGGTTGAGAATCCCAGTACTAGCACTGGGGCGTGGATCCCCTTGCACGGGGGCTGGGAATCCCAGTGCTAGCACTGGGGCGTGGATCCCCTTGCACGGGGGCTGGGAATCCCAGTGCTAGCACTGGGGCGTGGATCCCCTTGCACGGGGGCTGGGAATCCCAGTGCTAGCACTGGGGCGTGGATCCCCTTGCACGGGGGCTGGGAATCCCAGTGCTAGCGCTGGGGCGTGGATCCCCTTGCACGGGGGCTGGGGGTGTGACTCCCTGTGCTGGGGCTCAGGGCACAGAGCCTGCTGCTCTGAGGCTAGTACCCAGCAGGTCTCCCTCCCTGGCTGCTGCCCAGTGACTTTAAGCAGTGGTGTTGGGGGGCTCAGGCTCCCGCAGGAGCAGGAGGGCTGCAGGCTATAAATCCCAGTAGTGTCTAGGCAGGGGACTCTGGTGGAGAAGGCCAGGCCAGCCAGGGACGCTGGCTGCTTTCCCTAGCTCTGATCCCTGCAGTCGAGGCATGGCTGGGTGTCAGGAGTGGTCACTCCCCCCAGTCCCAGCAGTGCCCGTGCACCCCTCCCTGGGCGCTGATGGCCTGGGGCAGCGGGCTCTGAGCCAGCTCTGGATGGTGCATTCGGAAGAAGATTTGGCCTCTCACTCACGTGCCCCCGAGAACCCCAGCGCTGTCCTGGGCATCAGGGCTGTGGGTCCCCGATGGCTCCATGCTGGGGGTGGGGCCCTGCTCCCATGGGGTGGCTGGGGTGGCTGGAGTTTGGTGCAGCCGATGCTGAGCGGGAGCAGTGCCAGCAGGGTGGGTGAGCCGGGGAGCCGGCATGGGGGGGGCTGCTGGCTGGGGGGCAGGGGGGGCTGGCTCAAGCCCTGATCTCTCTGTGTCGCTGCAGGTGATGGGAACCCCAAGGAGAGCAGCCCCTTCATCAACAGCACAGACCTGGAGAAGGGCAAGGAGTACGACGGGAAGAACATGGCCCTCTTCGAGGTAGGGCAGCCAGCAGGGGGCCGCGGGGGCAGCAAGCAGGAGGGGCCGGGGGCAGCGAGCAGGAGGGGCTGGGGGCAGCAAGCAGGAGGGGCGCGGGGGCAGCAAGCAGGAGGGCCGGGGGAGCCAGCAGGAGGGGCTGGGGGCAGCGAGCAGGAGGGGCCGGGGGCACGAGCAGGAGGGGTTGGGGGCAGCCAGCAGGAGGGGCCGGCGGGTGCAGCCAGCAGGAGGGCCGGGGACAGCCAGCAGGAGGAGCCGGGGGGGCAGCCAGCAGGAGGGGCCGCAGGGGGGGCAGCGAGGAGGAGGGACCGCCGGGAGGGGGCGCCAGCAGGAGGGCCGGGGACAGCGAGCAGGAGGGCCGGGGCAGCCAGCAGGAGGGGCGGGGGCAGCGAGGAGGAGGACCGCAGGGAGGCGCCAGCAGGAGGGCCGGGGACAGCGAGCAGGAGGGCGCGGGGGCAGCGAGCAGGAGGGCCGGGGGCAGCCAGCAGGAGGGGCCGGGGGCAGCGAGCAGGAGGGACCGTGTTGGGGCAGCCAGCAGGAGGGGCCAGGGCAGCAGCCAGCAGGAGGGGCTGGGGACAGCGAGCAGGAGGGCCGGGGGCAGCCAGCAGGAGGGGCCGCGGGGGCAGCGAGCAGGAGGGACCGCGGGAGGGCGCCAGCAGGAGGAGCCGGGGACAGCCAGCAGGAGGGGCCGGGGGCAGCAAGCAGGAGGAGCCGGGGCAGCAAGCAGGAGGGACCGCGGGAAGCGAGCAGGAGGGGCCGCGGGGCGCCAGCAGGAGGAGCCGGGGACAGCGAGCAGGAGGGCCGGGGGCAGCGGGCAGGAGGGGCCGGGGGCAGCCGGCAGGAGGGGCCAGGGGCCAGCGAGCAGGAGGGGCCGGGGGCCAGCGAGCAGGAGGGCCGGGGCAGCCAGCAGGAGGGCCGGGGGCAGCGAGCAGGAGGGGCCGGGGCAGCCGGCAGGAGGGCCGCAGGAGGGGGCAGCCAGCAGGAGGGGCCGGGGGCAGCCGGCAGGAGGGCCGGGGGCAGCGAGCAGGAGGGGCTGGGGGCAGCGAGCAGGAGGGGCCGGGGGCAGCGAGCAGGAGGGCCGCGGGCGCCAGCAGGAGGAGCCGGGGACAGCGAGCAGGAGGGGCCGGGGGGGGCAGCGAGCAGGAGGGGCCGGGGGGGGCAGCGAGCAGGAGGGGCCGGGGGGGCAGCGTGGAGGGAGGGCGTGGCCAGCCCAGGACAGGTACCTCGCCCTCACCTATCGCTGCCCCTCACAGGAAGAGATGGACACCAGCCCCATGGTCTCATCCCTGCTGAGCGGCCTGGTGAACTACACCAACCTGCCGCAGGGCAGCCGGGAGCACGAGGAGGCGGAGAACAATGATGGAGCCAAAAAGAAACCTGTGCAGGTGAGGGGTTCAGCACCGGGCTCCAGCACTGGCTAGCAGGGGGGTCTGGGGAGGTTCTCTGGGGCTGCCAGCATCGGAGGAGGGTGCTGGGTGGGGTTCTCTGGGGCTGCTGGCCTGGGGCGGTGCCAGGGTGGGGTTCTCTGGGGCTGCTGGCCTGGGGCAGTGCCAGGGAGGGGTTCTCTGGGGCTGCCGGCCTGGGGCAGTGCCAGGGTGGGATTCTCTGGGGCTGCCGGCCTGGGGCAGTGCCAGGGTGGGATTCTCTGGGGCTGCCGGCGTGGGGCAGTGCCAGGGTGGGTTTCTCTGGGGCTGCCGGCATGGGGCAGTGCCAGGGAGGGGTTCTCTGGGGCTGCCGGCCTGGGGCAGTGCCAGGGTGGGGTTCTCTGGGGCTGCTCTCACAGGCTGTTGGGCCATGGGTTCTCTCCCAAGGGGCTTGCCCCTGCATGTCGGTGCCAGGCCATGGCACGCTCACACAGACATGGCCAAGGGAGTGGGGGAGCGAGGGGGATTGGCCCTCTCCCTGCAGGACTCACAGGCTTTGCACTGAGTCCCTGGGCGGGGAGTGAGGCTTCCTGCCAAGGGGTCAGGGGCCCAGCAGCTCCCGCTTGCCTGGATCTGGTGGCGTCTGGTTTCAGTTTGCATTTTCTGGGCTGAGCGAGGTTCTCTGCAGCTGTGGGAATTCAGGAATTAATTCCCACACTCTCACTTCCAGCTCCCTGGGGCTCTCAGGGCAGGTTCCATCTCTAGCAGGGGCCTTCGTCCGTGGAGTGGGACCCTTCCCCATCTCCCAGCCCTTGCTGCAGTAGCAGGTGGGTGGAACGTGTCTCACACTGCTGCTGCCAAGTTCAGCAGGGCGCTGCCATGGGCCCAGGTGCACCTGACCCTTCTGAGGCGCCCGATGTCTGATCGTTTCCTCCAGAGAGCCCCAAGCACCAGGCTTTCCGACGTGCTCACGAGCTGCCTCGGGCTGTCACGGGCACAGCCACCCCAGGCAGCTCCCATGGCCCCTGCCTCCCCGCCAGTGGCTTGCACCACCGGGTGGGCTGGGATTCATCCAGGTTCATTGCAATCCATGTGTGACGGTGCTGCCCGTGGGAGCCAGCTCAGGTCACTCAATCAGGCTGAACTGCAAACCAAACGGGGCAGACAAACCCCAAGCGCTGGTGGATCTTCCAATATTTAGTTTACCAAGCCAGCCCCAAACAGCTTCTACGGTACCTCACTGGTTCCTTAGGAGTTCAAACAACGCAGTTCCCTTAAAGTGCCCAGCCTCAGGCCTCCGTCCAGACACACATGTCAGATACGATGATGATTCCTTATGATGATGATTCCATCATCTTCTCTCATCCTATAAAAGAAAAGGTTCTTCCAACCCCAAAGGATCAGCCACACACCCAGGTCCAATTATAACTTAGATCTTACCCAAAATATACGCTTATGGCCGATTCTTATTAACTAAACTAAAATTTATTAAAAAAAGAAGAGAGAGAGTTTTGGTTAAAAGATTAATAGACATAGAGACTTGAATTTAATTATTGAGGTTCAAACACATAGCAAAGGTGAGCTTGTAGTTGCCAAAAGTCCTTTTAGAAATAGTTCATGGATTATAATCCAATATCCATATTCAGGGTGACTCCAGTCAGTGACTGGGGATCTCAATCCTTATGGCTTAAGGTTTCCCCATCTTGAAACCCAAAGCAGATCTGAGATGAAGAAGGATCCTGTCCCAGGGTTCTTATACATTTCCAGCAGCCTTTTGGCCTGAGAAACAATAGGCTTAACTCCCCTTCTCCCAAACATCCTGGCAATTAGCAGAGGGTAATTTATCCATTAAACAGTTCAGATACAGGTTACCACAACCTTCACAGAGACATAGAGACAGTAATACTATTTCACTCAAGTATCGTCATAAATGTTAATGTTCCTTTTTGATCTTTGAATCAAAGCTCTAGCAATAGACAAGACTTGTCTGCTTATATCACAAGACCTGAGCAAACACATCCCCTTCTACCTCTACCAATGCCGGCTGCATTTCAAAGCTCTGTTCATTTACAGATCTCTAAAGTTCTGCAATGAGTCAGATCAGTCTGTGAGTTAATTAACTCTTTCTGGCCCTGCCACCTGTCAGTGAGATACTATATCACACTCATAACCTCACACCATGGAGCTTTCCGAGTAGCCAGGCTCTAAGCGGGCAGCCCCAAGCCACCAGCACCGTGGGCTGCAAAGCGTCAGAGCCAGGAGCAAGTTCCCTGTGTACTGCGCCAGCCTGTCCCTGTGATTTCCTGCCGGCTCCCTGTGTGAGCAGCCACACGGCGAGGGGCAGCCTGGGCTGCAGCTGGCACTGTTCCAACAGAGAAATTAACGGCTCTGATCCCCTGAGACCGAACCCCCGCTGGCATCTCCGGAGCCCTGTGCAGAGGAGCAGGGAAGGAACAAAAGGCCCCGCAGTTGTGCAGAGAGAGGGGTGGCAGAGGCCTGTCTCCAGCAGGGTGGCTGTAGCCGATCCTCTGCAGCAACCGTGTTTGCATCCTCCTCGCCTTCTTTCACTCGCTCTCCCTGTCCTATTCCATACACGCCCCGTGCCGGGAGGCAGGCGCTGCCCTGGCTGCTGCAGAGGCCACGGTTTGCTGCCCTGGAGCTCCCCTTGCCAGCTCTGTCTGAGCCCTCCCCTCTGAACTGTTCTCCACAGCTGCCATGGGGAGCCATGGAGCAAATGAACCCCCCCCCCGTTTCTTTTGGTTCGTGTCCGTCCCCCACCAGTTGTCTCTGCACCGGGACTCCAGGGACTTGACCCTCCCAGGCAAATCTTCCCAAGAGGCCCTGTGGCCTGTGTGGGAGCTGATGCTGCCTCCCTCGTGTCTAATGGCGCTGCGCTTTTCTCCGTAGGCTCCACGGATGGGCACGTTCATGGGCGTTTACCTGCCCTGCCTGCAAAACATCTTTGGGGTGATCCTCTTCCTGCGCCTCACCTGGGTGGTGGGAATTGCTGGCATCATGGAGTCGTTCTGCATGGTCATCCTGTGCTGCTCCTGCGTGAGTGATGCCGTTATCCCCGCCCTGCTGTGCAGCCATCCCCCCAGGGCTGTAAGCTCTGCTGTGCTCCGGCAGCAGTGTCCCGTCCAGGTGGGGTTAGCCCAGCACTGAATAGACAGGCCTAGCTCATTTGTCTCTCCCTCCCTCCTTGGGAGTGGCAGGGAGGAATAATTCACCTCCCCTGTTTGCATGAACATGGCTAGGAGTCAGGAAGCAGCCCCACTCCAGGTCTGGCTGGAGGGAGGCTGCAGCTAAAGAGAGAGCATCCCGGAGGACTGGAGCCAGCCAGCCCTGTTACTAGGGCACAAGATGGGAGCACTGAATGCCGACACAGCTGATCAACCCAAGCCCATCGCCTCGCTGGGAAACCAGCCTTTACAAGCCAGAAGCTGGAGACAGGCGGGAGTGTGCTGCCCCCCGGAGGGGAGCGGCTACTTCTTGGGGACTGCATTTCCTGGGATCAGAATCGGCTATTCCAGCACCCCCTTCTCATGGGCCGGCCCCCGCCCTGTGCAGAGAAATTAGACTGCTCTGCTGTGGGCAGTTCAGGCCGTGTTACAGCAGGGTGGAGATGGGGCCCTGCCTCCAAGATGGTGCGCCCCCATGCAGCAGGGTCGCCAGAGACCAGGAAAGCCTCATGTTAAAACCCTCTTTCCTGGTGCGGGCCACGCTGCAGGGCGACCTGCCCTCCCATCGGCCCTCTGCTACCAATAGCCACGGCAGCCATTCAGGAGCAAGAAAAGCCAGGTCACATGCTGAGGGCACGTCTACACTTTGAAAATGGAGCCGATGGGAGAGAGCTGTCCCAGTGGCATCGTTAATCCATGTCCCGGAGAGGCGGTAGCTATGTCGGTGGACCCGGCACTGTCTACACCGGGCCGGGCTGGCTCCAGCGTTTTTGCCACCCCAAGCGGCAAAAAAAAAAAATGCCGCGATCGGCAGCAGCTCTACCGCTGCCGCTTCATTCTTCGGCGGCATTTCGGTGGCAGGTCCTTCCCGAGGGACCCATCGCCGAATTGCTGCCAAAGAGCCCGACGTGCCGCCCCTTCCTCTTGGCCACCCCAGGCACCTGCTTCCTGCACTGGTGCCTGGAGCCGGCCCTGCCACCGGGGGCTAGGTCCGTGTAACTGCGTCACTCAGGGCTGGGGATTTTTCACACCCCGAGCTATGTAGTGACCCCAACATAGGTCTGACGTGCAGACCAGACCTTAGTGAGGAGAGCAGTCCTGGGCAGCCCTCCAACGCTCTGCAATCTGCGAGCCTCTCTCTAAAGGATCCCAGCTCCTTCCTGGGGGGTCACTTCTGAAGCTTTAGCTCACCCAGAGCACACTGGGCAGGGACTGGCATGCTGGGAGCGCCTGGAGAATAACCCCGGGGCTGAACTCAACTTCCAGTCCGAAAACCTTTGCTCATCCCCTGCCCCACGACAAATTGTCAGACTGGTGTCACTCATCCAGGCAAACACCTTCCCGATTCCTGGCCCCCCTCACTAGTGACACTCCCCCAGGTCAGTAATTCCTGCTCCCCTCCCAGGTGTTGCATTATTCCCGGGGGCACAGGAGGCAGCCTGGCTCCGAGGTGCCTCTAACACTGTGGTTTTCCTCTCTGCAGACAATGCTGACGGCCATTTCCATGAGTGCCATCGCTACGAACGGCGTCGTGCCAGGTAGGGCAAGGGCTGGGCCTGGCTGCTTCTCTCCCCACTGCACATCATTGCCCTGACTGCATCACCAGGCGCTGCCTGCCTTTAGCAGCCTGCCCCCCAACCCCCCACTCCACAGCTACGACCCTGCATGGCTGGGCAGGGCCGCACCAGGCAGAGCGGCCCTAGACCCTGAATCTCTGGTGCCCACGTGCTGAATTCTGGGCTTGTCTAACCCGTGACAGAGGGTCCCCAGCCAGTGGCTCGCCCACCTATGGGCTAGTTACCCCCAGCCAGTGGCTCGCCCACCTATGGGCTAGTTACCCCCAGCCAGTGGCTCGCCCACCTATGGGCATTTTAATCTACCACTTCTCAAGTGGCAGTTTTAGCTGCCCCACATCATGGTGAGCCCCAGGCAGGGCATGGCCGCTGTGGGGGAAGCTCGCCCTCCGCTGCCCTGGAGATAAACTAGGGTGTCGCTCCAGGGCTGCATGTACCCCCACTTCTCCTGAAGCTGGAGTTTATGAAATGTCCCCTGGGGAGCTGCACAGCCTTGGGCAGCCACATTCACACTGGCTTGGCATGGATGTAAATGGGCAGGGAAGAGAGGATCCGGCCACTGGGGATGGGCACTTTGCTGCCAGGAACATAGCGACACATCAGAGGGTCCAGAGAACAGCAAGAAAACGGGAGGTGGCTCAGTGAGGAGAAAAGACTAATGAGCTGAATCTGCCATATGGTAACTGCCTGCAAAGACTGGTGGGGAGATTGTGGAGACCCCAGGGAGGGTGGCTGGGAGTTGGGGCATGGGGCTGTGGGATGGGGCATGGGGCTGTACGGGGAGCAGTGGGCTGAGACCCCAGGGAGGGTGGCTGGGGGTCGGGGCATGGAGCTGTAGGGGAGCAGTGGGCTGAGACCCCAGGGAGGGTGGCTGGGGGTCAGGGCATGGGGCCAAAGGGGAGCAGTGGGCTGAGACCCCAGGGAGGGTGGCTGGGGGTCGGGGCATGGAGCTGTAGGGGAGCAGTGGGCTGAGACCCCAGGGAGGGTGGCTGGGGGTCAGGGCATGGAGCTGTAGGGGAGCAGTGGGCTGAGACACCAGGGAGGGTGGCTGGGGGTCAGGGCATGGAGCTGTAGGGGAGCAGTGGGCTGAGACCCCAGGGAGGGTGGCTGGGAGTCGGGGCATGGGGCCAAAGGGGAGCAGTGGGCTGAGACTGGCACATGGTGTTCCCGGGGTGCTCTCTGCTCCCCAGCCACGGGGCGCGCTGAGCGGGGCAGGGGAATTGGCTCTGGATGATGCTGGGAGCAGGTCTCTGCCCCTCCCCCCGTGAGAGGGTTGGGGTTGTGTCACAGAGTCCCCGGGCGATGCTCTGGAACTGCTCCCCACAAAGCCAGTCAGGACTCTGGGGAGTCTCCTCTCCCTGGGAGCAGACTGTCTGCAGGGCAGGAAGCTCCCACGTAGCATTCAGCATGTGCCCCTCCGTGCGCTTCCCACAGCGAGTCCGCCCAGGCGGGGTCCTGGGGGGGGCACAGGGTCCTGCCCCCCCACTTCGCAGTCAGACGTGACTCTCAGCCGGCCAGTAACACAGAGGTTTATGTAGATGACAGGAACAGTCCAAAACAGGTCTTGCCAGTACAGACAACAAGACCCACCTTAGTTAGGTTCATTTGGGGCCCCAGGGAGGCCACTGCCCCGCTGGGAGGCCCGAGCCCCCTCTGGGCTCCCCTCCATTTCCCAGCCAGCTTCCAAAACTACCAACCCCTCCAGCCCCTCCTCTCTGGGCTGCGTCTCTTTCCGGGGCCAGGAGGTCACCTGAGCTCTCTGTCTCCAACACCTTCAGCATCCCCTTGCAGGGGGAAGGGCCTGGCCATTAGTTGCCAGGCGACAGAGGGTCGGCCAGAGCTGAGGCCCCCCCACACTATTCAGAGGGAACATTAAAACCAGTCCCACTTCGTCACAGGTTGGGGCTGGGGTTACCCTGTGTCCCAGGACTGCACCTGGTGCCTGGTGCTGCTAGAGCAGCTGGGGCCTGTGCCCACGGGGCCGGGCTGGGTGGCCTGGCTCTGGCTGAGCTCTGACAGCTCTGTGTCCAGCGGTGCCATTACCGGATTTCTCACCCGCTGCAGCAGGCCCGTCAGCCAGGCTCCCCAGGGACCCAGAGCCTGCCTCAGCTGACTGAGCACGTCCATGGCCCAGCCGCTGCCGCCTGCGGCTGTGGGATTGCAGGCGATCTGCTGCCTGCCAGCTCCGCACAGGTGGGCAGAGCCCAGCCTGGCAGCTGCCCCCACTGCACTCAAGGTGCGAGGGTCTGGCAGGGGGGGACCGTTTCCCTCCCCTTGCTGGGATGGGAGCCAGCCCCAACCCCCCGCCCCCTGCTCAGGCCCTGTCCTCACCCTGCCCCTCGCCCTCTCCTGCCTGGCAAGAGCTGGACCCACCATGGTCCCCCGGCGGGAGGAAGGAGAGCTGGAGCTGGGACTTGGCGCTGCTCAGGTCGAAGGAGCCCTGGTGCCCTCGCACAGCCCAGCAGAAAGGGAGCTGTTCCTGGCACAGGAGGCGCGTGCCAGGCTCCTGCAGTGGGGCCCAACCCCCTTTGTTCTTCTCTTTACCAGCGGGTGGCTCCTACTACATGATCTCGCGCTCTCTGGGGCCCGAGTTCGGAGGGGCCGTGGGGTTGTGCTTCTACCTGGGCACCACCTTCGCGGGAGCCATGTACATCCTGGGCACCATCGAGATCCTTCTGGTGAGTGTGGCTGGGCCCCTCTGAGCGGGCGCTGGGGGAGGCTGTTCCTGCAGGTCCCGGGGGTCCGTAACCCAGCAACCTTCTGGCCCAGCACTCCAGCCAGGTGCTCTCAGCAATGGGGGCAGGATGCGCTTCTGTCCCCCCCAGCACCCGGCTTGGATGGGGACCCCACTGGGCAGAGCCCCAGAGGAGCAGAGGAGAGGCTGGTGGGGACAGGCAGATGGGGCGAGAGGTCCCTAAATCCCCAAAGCCGATGAGTGTGGGGCGTGGGCAGCACGGCTTGTCTCACAGACCCCCACACACTGGGGATGGGGTGGGGGGCGGAACCACAAAACACAACGCAATTTTTTAAAATCTCATGATTTTGGGCCTTGTGAGGTTTGTGGTGCTGAGCCTGGCACACCGGGGCCCCGATCCTGACGGTCCTGGGGCTTGGCTGTCATCACCCTGATCAATGGGGAGAAGTGGGCAGTGGAGCTGGGGGGTGGGGGCTGCGCTGGGCCAGGCGCTGATGCTGGCTGTGACTCTCTCCCAGGCCTATATCTTCCCCGCCATGGCCATTTTCAAGGGAGAGGATGCCAGAGAGGAAGCCGCGGCCATGCTCAACAACATGCGTGTCTACGGCACCTGCGTGCTCACCTGCATGGCCACGGTGGTGTTCGTCGGGGTCAAGTACGTCAACAAGTTTGCCTTGCTTTTCCTGGGCTGCGTCATCCTCTCCATCCTGGCCATCTACGCCGGGGTCATCAAGTCTGCCATCGACCCCCCCAGCTTCCCGTGAGTAGCAGCGCAGCACCCTCCTGCCTGCCCCGGGCTGCCGCAGGGCAGGGGATGGCTCTGGTCCATTCCCTGCTTCTGTCCTCTCCCGCAGGATCTGTTTGCTGGGGAACAGGACGCTGTCGCGCCACGGCTTCGACATCTGTGCCAAGCTGGTGCTGGAAGGGAACGAGACAGTGGGCTCCAAGCTGTGGGAGCTGTTCTGCACCTCCAAATTCCTCAACGCCACCTGTGACGAGTACTTCCTGAGGAACAACGTGACCGAGATCCAGGGCATCCCGGGCGCTGCCAGTGGGCTCATCCAAGGTATGAGCAGCCGCGCGAGGGAGGGAGAGTGGGCAGAGCCTGGCACACACCAGGGCAGACCTGGGCTTAGCGCTGGTTCAGGCCCCGCTCTGGCTCCCGAGTGACCTATTGCTTGGTCGCCCCAGAGCCCGGCCCAGCCTCTGGGAAAGAAAAGCCCAGAACTGGAGCAGCCGAGGGCTGAGTCAGGCCTGAGGGGCACCAGCAGAGCTGTGTATGGGTCGGGAGAGGTGCTGGAGATCCTGAGAAGTTTGTGCATGTTAGAAACCAGCCCTGCCAGCAGCTGAAAGGTGAGGAAAGCTCAGCTCCCACCCTCCAATTGCCTTGGAGCCGTGGGGCTGGAAGGGTGGCTCTGTGCGGCAGCAGGGCCTGCCCCCCCGAAGCAGGGCATGCTGACATGCAGGGCTGCTCACCGCTGTGTCTCTTCCTGCCCATCCTCAGTGGAGATGTTGTCACTGGTGAGGAAGAACCTTGTCTGGGCTGTAGCTATCAAGGGAAGGTGCATCTCCCATAGCCATGGGGCGAACCAAGATTCAGTGCCTCTGGGGCTCGCCCTTCGAGCCAGCCACAGTGCACCGGCTTCCCGCAGCCTTCCCAGGGATGGAGCTGAATGAATTGGCGCTTTGTTTCCTCTTGGACCCAGGGAAGCCTGATATCGATCTGAGGTTTAGAGCGAAGTAATCGCCCCCTTGGTGTTACTTATCTGCTGCTTTAATATGTAGATTAGCGAGCAGCCGCTGTTCTGTACCCAGGGCTCTGGAATGGGGCCAGAGACAGAGGAAGGTCTGGTGAAGTTTGTGGCAGGAGCCGTTTACAATCTGCTTTTCCTGGGTCACCGTGGTGGGTGCTGGCACTAGAGGAGGTTGTGGCATTGCGGCCTGGTTCCAGATGCTCGCTGCTTTCCCGTGCTCCTGGCTTTCAGGAGTTACATTGAGACTTACCCCATTTGGGCACCAGAGTCCGAGGAAAATCCCTGCAGCCATGTCAGAATTGTGAAAGGCTGGAGGATTTTGTTCCCGCCATCAGCCTGCACAGCAGCCGTCCTCCCGCTCCCGGCAGCATGGCTGGGGCAAAGCAGCTGGACAATAATAACGACAGGAGTCTTTGAACAATCACTTCTGAGCCTGCTCAGTGCGGATCTGCTACTTGTAGCAAAGCCTCTGGCAGATCTGTCCCTTGCAGCAGCCTGGCAATCTCCGCGGTGCCCGTGAGGTGCCAAGGGGCAGGGTGCTGGGCTGGTGCTGTTGGCTGCATTGAAAACATGGCGCTTGTGTTTTGCCTGGGATTGGAGTCTGGTTTTGGTGGAAGGCAGCTGCTGCTTGGTTCTCAGGGGAGTGCTGCATTTTCCTTACAGCCCCGTGCTGAACGAGCCAGCCTTCCCCTGCAGCCCCCCAGCTTCCAGTGACGCTGGGGAGGTGCCCTTCAGGCTTCTCCCTCTGTCCCCGGGAGATGGAAGGGGCCCAGCATGGGGCTCCCTTTGCAGGTCACCTGTAAAGCGCTTGGGATTGTGACTCACTCTCTCCCCCAGTTTGGGTACAGTCCTGACAGTCAGCAGGAGAGTCGCCCCTCTTGCTGCAGACCCTTCTGGGCTCAGCTCTGGGGGGTTCCTTGGCCTGGTCACTGGGAGACCAGCCCAGCCGGATGTCAGTCCAGAAGCAGCGCTCAGGCTCGGGAGCTGGTCACAAGCCTGGTACTGCCCATGCAGCTGTCGCTCTCCCGTGCATGGCATCTGTCACGGACTCACAGATCGTGCCCACTCGTGGCCCCGTGCGGTCCGTGGGGGGTGCCCCTTCCAGTGCGACAGCCCTTCTCGGGGGCCCACTCTCTCTCGGGGTCAGGCCCCTCCACCTCCTGGAGCCGCACCTCTCTGAGCCTTAGCACGTCTGCCTCTGCCGTGGGCCCCCTCAGGGAGTCCATGCGCTCTGGACCCCCCAGGCCTCCTCACTCCCGAAGGGGCTGACGCAACCCTGCTCTCTAGACCAGAACGACTCTCAGCCAGCGTAACAGAGGAGGGTTTATTGAGAGTTGAACACAGCACAGGAAACTCTCAGGGCCTCAGGCCTGGCCTCCCTCAGCCCATCACATCCCAGTCTCCCCTGCAGCCAGGTGGGCTCTGCCTGCTCCCCCTCGCCAGCCCAGAGCCCCCCTGCTTCCCAGCTGGGCCTCCCATACCCCCGGCCCCAAGCCCTGCCTCTGTCCATTGACTTCTCTCCAGGGAAACAGGGTCGTAAACAGGAAGGCCTGGGTCTCCTCTCCTCTCAGCCCCCCTCTGGCCGGAACCGGCTGGTCAGGTCACCGGGGTCCTCTCTTCGTCTGAACTGGGTCTCCGGGTCACCAGGTCACCAGTCGCTGGGGGCTCCATCCTCCCGGCCCTCTGCTGGGGTCCCAAGTTCCCTCTCCCGACCTCTGTAACAACAAACTCCCTCTCCCCTCACCTCGTTAAACCAGTAACACCCGGGGACACTGAGTCCCCCTCCCTCTGCATGCAGCCCACTGGAAAACACAGAAACCCCAAGAACCCCCCCCCCACTTCGGCACAGCTTCTAACCTCGCTCTTCCCTGGGCCTTGTTGCACGTTTGCAGAGCCGGCTCCAGGCTTTTTGCCACCCCAAGCGGCCAGGGGGACGGACGAAAAAAGCCGCGATTGGCGGTACTTCGGCAGCAGCTCCACCGCACCACTTTCTGCTTCAGCGGCAATTCAGCGGCAGGTTCTTCCCTCCGAGAGGGACCGAGGGACCCGCCGCCGAATTGCCGCCGAAGAGCCCGACGTGCCGCCCCTTCCCCTTGGCCGCCCCAGGCACCTGCTTGCTGGGCTGGTGCCTGGGGCCGGCCCTGCACGTTTGACACAGATCCCAGCTCGGTGGTTTATTTCAGCTCAGTCACTGTGCTGCTGTTTGTGCCGGGGTTAGGCCAGGCTGCACGTTTCACGGCACTTCTTGGCTGTGTGTCCTGGGAAGTATCATTCGAAGTGACTCTGCGCTGGGCTGGTGACTGCTGGGTGGGAGCGGCAGGCGTGGGTGGGCAGAGCGGAGCCCCGGGAGCTCGGGCACCAGGCTCTGTCCTAGGAGCTGCAGACTCTCCGCAGGGATTCAGGCATGGGAGGCCGGGCGTGACTAACCTGCTTGGCGCTCTCAGGCGATTGCTGCCATGGCAGATAAGGGGCATTCAATGGACGTCGTTTACTAGATGTTCAGGAAACACTTGAGAAGTGTCCGCAGCTCAGATTACTGGGGCAGGGACAGAAGGGTCACGAGTGGGCAGCACGCCCAGATTCCTGCACGGTGGGGTGTTTCGGGGAGTGGGCAGCGGATGGCAAAGGCTGGCCAGTCCGGGGGAGTCTGGGAGCCTACAGCCAGTGGCCCAGCTCTGCGACAGGCTGGAGCTGGACAGTCAGTGCTGGGGCTGCTGGCTGCAGGAGGGAGGAGGCAGGGCCGGCTCCAGACCCCAGCGCGCCAAGCGCGTGCTTGGGGCAGCATGCCGCGGGGGGCGCTCTGCCTGTTGCCGGGAGGGTGGCAGGCGGCTCCGGTGGACCTCCCGCAGGCGTGCCTGCGGATGCTCCACCGGAGCCGCGGGACCAGCGGACCCTCCGCAGGCACGTCTGCAGGAGGTCCACCGGAGCCACGGGACTGGCGACCGCCAGAGCGCCCCCTGCGGCGTGCCGCCGTGCTTGGGGCGGCCAAATTGCTAGAGCCGCCCCTGGGAGGAGGTGTGGCGGGGCTGCCAGGGCTGGGGACTCGGCAGGGCAGGCAGCAGAGTAGGTCCCGGATCCTGAGACAAGGTTCAGGGAGCTGGGCTGGCTTGCCCCTAGGGCAGCCCTGGTTGGGGCTGACGCAGTGGGGGGTGTCGAAGGAAGACGGCTCGGTGGGGCTGGCAGTCTCCTCCCAGCAATGAAGGGTGGCGACCTGGAACAAGGAGCAGAGTCAGTGGGTGAGGGAGGGCAAGCGACCAGGAGGAGGGGCTGAGAGAACCCCCAGTGGGGCTAGGGCTGGATCAGCCTTTCCTGGAGTCTGGATTTGGGATCCCTCCCTGGCCCCTCCGTAGGGAATCCAGTAGGGGGATGCCCAGCCAGCCCCTGCAGCAGCTTCCAAAGGGCCAGCGCGTGGGCTGTGCGGGGTCTTCTCCCCTGGCTGAGGTGGCTCAGGGGCACCATGGTGCTGACCCACTGCATGCTCGGTCCTTCTAGAGTGGCAGCACATGGCCCTGAGCTGAGTGTGGAGCGTCTCCCTGTGTTCCAGGGCTCAGCCCCAGCCTCTTGGCTTTGGGATCCACTGCCAGTGGCTGCTGTCCTGTGCGGGGACCCCGATGCCTCCATCAGGGCCCGGTCCTGGTCCCCCCCATCAGCTGTGTGTGTGGTGACGGGCTGGAGCTGCTGATCTCGGCTGGTGGCCCTGTCCTGGGTCCCTTGTCAGAGCGATGAGACCCCAGCAGCAGCCAGGGAGGGGGTGGCAAAGCCTCCTTGTGTCAGGCTCCGGGTACCCTGAATTGCCAGGGCTGTGCTGAACAGGCCTGCTAAGAGAGGAGTCCCAAGGGGGAGGTGTCCCCAGGGTGCCATTGGGGGTGCTCCCCCAGGCAGGAGGTGCTGGGTGCAGGGAGGATGGGTCAGTAACGCGTGGTGGAGGGTCGAATTTGAACTCCTCCCAGGGGTCTAGATTACCTGCCAGGGACGGGAGCTGGGTGCCACTGCAGACAGCAATGGAGACCTGTGCTCAATGCGCAGCTGCAGGCAGAAGAGCTGGAGAATAACACGGGGAATGTTCCAGCACCTTTGCATCAATCTATGGTGCAGATCCTGTGGGCAGCGCTGGGCCCCCGTTGCACGCAGCTGGGGGGTCAGGGAAGGGTGATGAGAACGAGCAAGGCTGGAAAAACTGAGCCACAGCACAGGCACCGGGGAACAGCCAGTGAAACCGACAGGTGGGAAATTCAGAACTGATAAAGGAAACTCTTATTCACGCATTGTGTAATTAGCCTGTGGAACTCACTGCCACAGGAGGTCCCAGCGATCCCAAAGGGACTGGATGTGTATATGGAGATCATGAATGTCCAGAGTGATCACAATTAATGCTGACAAAGCAGTTCACAGGTTAACTGACCTTTGACTATGAGGGTGTGTCCACACGGCAGTGGGGAGCGAGTCTCCCAGCTGGGTAGACAGACTTGTGCTAGCAGGGCTTGCAGTAGTGTGCTAACAGTAGCCATGTGGCAACTCAGGCTAAGCAGGTGGGCCCAAGGCCACCTGCTCCCTGGGTCCTAGTTCGGCCGTAACGTCTGCACCATTTATAAAAACAATGCAAAGTCCTTGTGGCACCTTAGAGACTAACACATTTATTTGGGCATACGCTTTCGTGGGCTAGAACCCACTTCAAAAGATGAATGGAGTGAAAAATACAGGAGCAGGTATAAATACATGAAAGGATGGGGGTTGCTTTACCAAGCATGAGGTCAGTCTAACAAGATAAATCAGTTAACAGCAGGATACGAAAGGAGGAAAAATAACTTTTGAAGTGGTAAGAGAGTGGCCCACTACAGACAGTTGACAAGAAGGTGTGAGTAACAGTAGGGAGAAATTAGTATTGGGGAAATTAAGTTTAGGTTTTGTAATGACCCAACCACTCCCAGTCTTTATTCAGGCCTAATCTGATGGTGTCCAGTTTGCAAATTAATTCCAGTTCTGCAGTTTCTCGTTTAAGTCTATTTTTGAAGTTTTTTTGTTGAAGAATTGCCACTTTTAGGTCTGTTATCGAGTGACCAGGGAGGTTGAAGTGTTCTCCTACTGATTTTTTAATGTTATGATTCCTGATGTCAGATTTGTGTCCATTTCTTTTGCGTAGAGACTGTCCGGTTTGGCCAATGCACATGGCAGGGGGCATTGCTGGCACATGATGGCATATATCACATTGGTAGATGTGCAGGTGAATGAGCCCCGGATGGTGTGGCTGATGTGGTTAGGTCCTAGGATGGTGTCCCTTGAATAGCTATGTGGACAGAGTTGGCACTGCGCTAAGGTGCCACAAGTACTCCTGTTCTTTTTTTAGAGATGGCACTGGGGTTTGTAGCAGGGTTTGGTTCCTGGGTTGGTGTTTTTGTTGTGCGGTGTGTGGTTGCTGGTGAGTATGTGCTTCAGGTTGGGGGGCTGTCTGTAAGTGAGGACTGGCCTGTCTCCCAAGGTCTGTGAGAGTGAGGGATCGTCCTTCAGGATAGGTTGTAGATCCTTGATGATGCGCTGGAGAGGTTTTAGTTGGGGGCTGAAGGTGACGGCTAGTGGGGTTCTGTTACTTTCTTTGTTGGGCCTGTGCTGTAGTAGGTGTTTGTCTCTATCTGAGGGGTTGGAGCAAATGCAGTTGTATCTTAGAGCTTGGCTGTAGACAATGGATCGTGTGGTGTGTCCTGGATGGAAGCTGGAGGCATGTAGGTAAGTAGAGTGGTCAGTAGGTTTCTGGTATAGGGTGGTGTTTATGTGACCATCGCTTATTAGCACTGTAGTGTCCAGGAAGTGGACCTCTTGTGTGGACTGGTGCAGGCTGAGGTTGATCTGGCCCCGGGCTGGGAGTTCGCTCCCAGCCGCATTGTAGGCACATCCTCAGGGGTCAGGCTGAGACCGTCATGGGGGGCCTACTGCAGGGTTCCCAGACGCCCCTCTGACATGTCTGATGGCCGTCAGGGCTGAGTCTGTGTGACACTGCCTGCGTTCCTGAGCGCAGGGATGGGGGAGTCTCCTGGGTTGTGTGATGGGTGTGTGGGGATGCCTCACTGAGTCTGCAGCAGGAACTGGCATGGCAGAGCGCCCTTGGAGCAGCGGCCTCTCCCGTGTGAACACCCAGCCCTCCCCGGCTCTCCTTGCAGAGAATCTCTGGAGCACGTACCTGACCAAGGGGGTGATTGTGGAGAAGCAGGGAATGCCCTCGGTGGCCATCACGGACCCCATTGTCGACATGGACCAGCCCTACGTCTTCAGCGACATGACCTCATACTTCACCCTGCTGGTGGGCATCTACTTCCCGTCCGTCACAGGTAGGAGCTGCAGCCGCTGGGTGCCAGGGCCGTGCGCCCGAATGCACGTGTGGGTGTGCACGCCTCTGTGTGCATGCATCTGTGAGTGCTGGGCCAGCACACGTGTGGGTGTGCACGCCTCTGTGTGCGTGCATCTGTGAGTGCTGGGCCAGCACACGTGTGGGTGTGCCATGTGCACGCCTCTGTGTGCGTGCATCTGTGAGTGCTGGGCCAGCACACGTGTGGGTGTGCCATGTGCACCTCTGTGTGCGTGCATCTGTCTGTGCCAGCTGGTGTGTGGGTGTGCCGTGCCACACCTCTGTGTGCATGCGTCTGTCTGTGCCGGCACGTATGGGGTGTGCATGTGCTCCCATGTATATATGCGCACCTGCTGGCTGCACATGCATGTGTGCATGCAAGGGGCTCTGTCATGTCTGGCTGGCTGCACAGCTGTCTGATTTCTGCTGTCAGCAGCTGCACCCTGTGGCTGTCCCTCTGATTTCTGCTTCCCGTGCGGAGCGTGACTGCGTGGGGGGTGTAGGGGAGGATCAAAGAGCCCCTCCTCCCCCAGCCAGCCCCCAGCCCCACAGTCAGGCTGGCAGCATGTCTCACCTCCGCGCCGACGTCACCACTGCTCAGCTATTTCTGGCTTCCCTCCCGTGGGCGGAAATAACTGAGCAAAGCAGACCCTGCACCACCCCCCAGGAGCAACCTGGTCTGGGGCAAAGACAGTGCCAAGCCAGCCCGTGGTACAAGGCTGTGTCTGGGAGCAGCATGGCCCTCACACGCTCCTGCTGCTCCACGCTCCGTGAGCTGGACACCAGAGCCAGCGGCGTTTGGACCAGGAGGGTTGAACTGAAACCCCAGGTCCAGGCCCAGCTGTGTGATGTCAGGGGAATCCCGGGGCAGGAAAGCCCCACTCTGCCGCATCGCCCCGGCACGCTGCTCACTCACCAGCCTTTCATGATTTTTACATGGACTTGTGTCCGATGAATAATTCAGGCCGTGCTACAAGTGGCAGCTTTTCCTGAGGCACCTCTCTGTCCGGCTGTGCTGCAGGCACCTGGGACTTGCCCGTGGTCGGCTGCACTCGGACTCCTAGCCCTGCCTGGCCCTCGCTTCCCCACAGTAGTGAGAATCCAGGCAGCCCTGGCTGGTAGCCACCGGTGACGAGCCCTGCCCTCCTCCTCGTTGCCCATGGCCTGGCTGCCTCTCAGCCCCCTGCCCACCTGTCTCTGTCCGGCAGGACAGCCCCTCAGTCGCTCGCCTCTAACTGGCCTTCCCGGATTGAGCTGATGAAGGGTGGACGAGAGAAACCACATCAGCACCTCTGGAGCCTGATTCTGCGGGTGGAGAGCTGGGTGTGAAACCACCTGGAAAGGGGGTGGGGAGAGGGGAGATCAGCAACACCCGTGCAACCAGGCCTGCTCCCCTCTGCCAGCCCCCCTGAGGCAGGGCCTGCTCAGCTCCCCAGGCCACGTACCATGTGCGCCGGGCCTTACCTGCCGGCTGCTGCTCTCTGAGCCAGGCTGGAGCCCAGCGCCCTGGGGAAGGGGCCTTGCTCAGGCTCTGCACTCCCATGCGCCCCTCCATGGCATGGTGCCCCATAGCACCTTCCCTTGTCTTCCCTAGGTATAATGGCTGGCTCCAACCGATCAGGAGACCTGCGCGATGCTCAGAAATCCATCCCCACAGGGACCATCCTGGCCATCGCCACAACGTCTGCTGTCTGTATCCTTGGCAGAGGGTCCGGGGCAAGAACAAGGCAGCGGGGCAGGGTCTTGTCTGCGTCTGAACCAGCCCCTGTGTGGGTCAGAGCAGTGACGGTGGGTGCCGGGCGCTCTCGTGTCCCCACAGCCCCTGTGCAGGTCGGAGTGGCCAGGGTGGGTGCTGGGTGCCGGGCGCTCTCATGTCCCCACGGCCCCTGTGCGGGTTGGAGCAGTGAGGGTGGGTGCTGGGTGCCGGGCGCTCTCAGGTCCCCACGGCCCCTGTGCGGGTTGGAGCAGTGAGGGTGGGTGCTGGGTGCCGGGCGCTCTCGTGTCCCCACAGCCCCTGTGCAGGTCGGAGTGGCCAGGGTGGGTGCTGGGTGCCGGGCGCTCTCAGGTCCCCACAGCCCCTGTGCAGGTCGGAGTGGCCAGGGTGGGTGCTGGGTGCCGGGCGCTCTCAGGTCCCCACAGCCCCTGTGCGGGTTGGAGCAGTGAGGGTGGGTGCTGGGTGCCGGGCGCTCTCATGTCCCCACGGCCCCTGTGCGGGTTGGAGCAGTGAGGGTGGGTGCTGGGTGCCGGGCGCTCTCATGTCCCCACGGCCCCTGTGCGGGTTGGAGCAGTGAGGGTGGGTGCTGGGTGCTGGGTGCTCTCGTGTCCCCACGGCCCCTGTGCGGGTTGGAGCAGTGAGGGTGGGTGCTGGGTGCCGGATGCTCTCGTGTCCCCACGGCCCCTGTGCGGGTTGGAGCAGTAAGGGTGGGTGCTGGGTGCCGGATGCTCTCGTGTCCCCACGGCCCCTGTGCAGGTCGGAGTGGCCAGGGTGGGTGCTGGGTGCCGGGTGCTCTCGTGTCCCCACAGCCCCTGTGCAGGTCGGAGTGGCCAGGGTGGGTGCTGGGTGCCGGGCGCTCTCATGTCCCCACGGCCCCTGTGCGGGTTGGAACAGTGAGGGTGGATGCTGGGTGCCGGGTGCTCTCGTGTCCCCACGGCCCCTGTGCGGGTTGGAGCAGTGAGGGTGGATGCTGGGTGCCGGGCGCTCTCGTGTCCCCACGGCCCCTGTGCGGGTTGGAGCAGTGAGGGTGGATGCTGGGTGCTGGGTGCTCTCAGGTCCCCACGGCCCCTGTGCGGGTTGGAGCAGTGAGGGTGGGTGCTGGGTGCTGGGCGCTCTCATGTCCCCACGGCCCCTGTGCGGGTTGGAGCAGTGAGGGTGGGTGCTGGGTGCCGGGCGCTCTCATGTCCCCATGGCCCCTGTGCGGGTTGGAGCAGTGAGGGTGGATGCTGGGTGCCGGGTGCTCTCGTGTCCCCACAGCCCCTGTGCAGGTCGGAGTGGCCAGTGTGGGTGCTGGGTGCTGGGTGCTCTCAGGTCCCCACGGCCCCTGTGCGGGTTGGAGCAGTGAGGGTGGATGCTGGGTGCCGGGTGCTCTCGTGTCCCCACGGCCCCTGTGCGGGTTGGAGCAGTGAGGGTGGGTGCTGGGTGCCGGATGCTCTCGTGTCCCCACGGCCCCTGTGCAGGTCGGAGTGGCCAGGGTGGGTGCTGGGTGCCGGGCGCTCTCATGTCCCCACGGCCCCTGTGCGGGTTGGAGCAGTGAGGGTGGATGCTGGGTGCCGGGTGCTCTCAGGTCCCCACGGCCCCTGTGCGGGTTGGAGCAGTGAGGGTGGATGCTGGGTGCTGGGTGCTCTCGTGTCCCCACGGCCCCTGTGCAGGTTGGAGCAGTGAGGGTGGATGCTGGGTGCTGGGTGCTCTCGTGTCCCCACGGCCCCTGTGCGGGTTGGAGCAGTGAGGGTGGGTGCTGGGTGCAGGGAGCACTCAAGTCCACACGGCCCCGGGGCGGGTTGGAGCAGTGAGGGTGGGTGCTGGGTGCTGGGTGCTCTCGTGTCCCCACGGCCCCTGTGCAGGTTGGAGCAGTGAGGGTGGATGCTGGGTGCTGGGTGCTCTCAGGTCCCCACGGCCCCTGTGCGGGTTGGAGCAGTGAGGGTGGGTGCTGGGTGCCGGGCGCTCTCATGTCCCCACGGCCCCTGTGCGGGTTGGAGCAGTGAGGGTGGGTGCTGGGTGCCGGATGCTCTCGTGTCCCCACGGCCCCTGTGCAGGTCGGAGGGGCCCGGGGGGGTGCTGGGTGCCGGGTGCTCTCGTGTCCCCACGGCCCCTGTGCGGGTTGGAGCAGTAAGGGTGGGTGCTGGGTGCTGGGTGCTCTCGTGTCCCCACGGCCCCTGTGCGGGTTGGAGCAGTGAGGGTGGGTGCTGGGTGCTGGGTGCTCTCGTGTCCCCACAGCCCCTGTGCGGGTTGGAGCAGTGAGGGTGGGTGCTGGGTGCCGGGTGCTCTCGTGTCCCCACGGCCCCTGTGCGGGTTGGAGCAGTAAGGGTGGGTGCTGGGCAGGGGCGGCTCTACCTTTTTGGCCGCCCCAAGCAGTCATGCGCGGGAGGCGCCGCGGGAGCAGCGGACCTCCCGCGGGCATGACTGCAGAGGGACCGCTGGTCGCGCGGCTCGGCTGGACCTCCCACGGCTGCGGACGGTTTGCAGGTCCGGCGGCTCCGCTTGAGCTGCCGCAGTCATGCCTGCGGGAGGTCCAGCCGAGCTGCGGGACCAGCGAACCCTCCGCAGTCATGCCTGCGGCAGGTCCGATCCTCCCGGGGCTCCGGTGGACCTCCCGCAGGCATGACTGCGGCAGGTCCGCCGGCCCAATCTGCCGCCCCCCCGGGAAAGGGCCGCCCCACGCGCGTGCTTGCCGCTCTGGGGTCTGGAGCCGGCCCTGGTGCTGGGTGCCGGGCGCTCTCAGGTCCCCACGGCCCCTGTGCGAGTCAGAGCAGCCAGGACGGGTGCTGGGTGCCGGGCGCTCTCAGGTCCCCACGGCCCCTGTGCGGGTTGGAGCAGTGAGGGTGGGTGCTGGGTGCCGGGCGCTCTCAGGTCCCCACGGCCCCTGTGCGGGTCAGAGCGGCCAGGGTGGGTGCTGGGTGCCGGGCGCTCTCAGGTCCCCACAGCCCCTGTGTGGGTTGGAGCAGTGAGGGTGGGTGCTGGGTGCCGGGTGCTCTCAGGTCCCCACAGCCCCTGTGCGGGTTGGAGCAGTGAGGGTGGGTGCTGGGTGCTGGGTGCTCTCGTGTCCCCACGGCCCCTGTGTGGGTCGGAGTGGTCAGGACAGGTGCTGGGTGCCGGGCACTCTCAGGTCCCCACAGCCCCTGTGCGGGTTGGAGCAGTGAGGGTGGGTGCTGGGTGCCGGGTGCTCTCAGGTCCCCACGGCCCCTGTGCGGGTTGGAGCAGTGAGGGTGGGTGCTGGGTGCCGGGCGCTCTCAGGTCCCCACAGCCCCTGTGCGGGTTGGAGCAGTGAGGGTGGATGCTGGGTGCTGGGTGCTCTCGTGACCCCACGGCCCCTGTGCGGGTCAGAGCGGCCAGGATGGGTGCTGAGCACTCTCGTGTCCTGCAGGCCCCATCAGAGGGGGGTTTGTGCAGCAGGGGCCGTGTCCTCAGAGCTTTCCGCACGCTCCTGTTCTCTGCCGCGGAGACCAGCCATGCTCCCCTGGGCCCCAGGGAGCTCCACGGCCCTGGACAAGGCTCTGCCTCCATGGGGTGCCGGACCTGCCATCTGCTCCTCTCTTCTCAGCCCTGCGGCCGTGGGTCCCCTACTCCTTGTGGCTGTGCTGGGCGGTCCCCAGGCACAGGGAGTGGTGTGTGTGTGGGGAGGCTGCGGCTTGGTCTTTCCTTCACCACCCGCAGATATCAGCTCCGTGATTCTCTTCGGCGCCTGTATCGAGGGGGTCGTCCTCCGTGACAAGTGAGTGCTGCTGCCCGACAGTGGGGTGTTGGGGGGCGACAGGGCTGCACATGGAGAATGGCTGGGGGGAGGGGGGTTGGGTATTGGGGGAGGGGAACAGGCTGGGGCCTGGCTAGGGGCGGTGGTTGGTGTTACCAGATTTGCCCGTTACTTTGGGGTATGCTCATTTACTCGGGTTACTTCTCTTGGGGGTGTGTGTGTATGTCTGTAATTCTGTCAATGTGCTGCTTGTGTCACTTGTGTGTTCACATGTTGCTCAGTGGAGCTACCCTGCAGGACCTGGGTTCCCCAGGGCTGGGTTCCTCCAGCCCCAGAACCAGATGAACACACCCACCCACCCACCCACCCACACATACATTAACAGAGTCGGGTTAATCAGCACTGTCAAGCTGACCCCTTATATGTCTCTGGACTCCCTGGGCTGGAGGAAGCAGCACTTCCAAGCTGCCCCCCCTTATATGCCCCTGGGCTCCATGGACTGGGTCAAGCAGCACTTTCAAGCTGTTACCCTTCTGCGTCCCAGATTCAGCACGTCCCTGTCCCCACTCTCACATCACAAGGTACTGGCAGGAACCTACTTGACGAGCAAACCTCACAGGATTCTGGGCGCTGCAGGGATCTTTAGCTTAGGTGAAAGAAGCGTTGCTGTAGAGTGAATGGAGGAAGCTAAAAACACAAAACAGTAAAGTTCAGCAAGAGAGAGAGAAGCAACCAGCTTAACCATACAAGTTATGTATTGAATACTAGTGATAACTGCACAAGGAGGCTAAACCAACCCAACCTACATTATTAAAGGTTAATACCTAAGGTAGAAAGGAAAACAGAGAGAGAGAAAGAGGGGGGATCTCGCCGCTCCCTGAAGCTTGAACTGGTCGGGGTTCCCAGGTGATGGTGGTAGCTCAGGGTCCTGAGGGCAGGAGACAGGGAGAGTCCCCAGCATGATCAGTCAGGAGAAGATGGAGTCCCAGTGGAACCGATGCAGTGTTTGGATCTAAGCATCAGAAGAACTGACTGGAGAGTGAGTAGGGATTTTTGTAGAGAAAATACAATGGTTCAAGGGAGAACACTAGATTTGTTTAGAGGTAAGGTGATGACTCAAGGGTTTTCTTTAGGCTAGACTATAGGAGCTGATCACTCTTGGCTATGGGTGGTGTTTTCTTCCAGGGAGCTCACAATACAACTAGGCTGCTTCAGTATTTTGGGTATCAGTCAAGGATTCCTTACTAGAATTGGTCTAATAACTGCTGAGCTGGGTGTGGGCAGGCGTAGGTTTACTAGCATCAGGAGCAGAGATTCCCATGATGCAGTGCGTCCCTGCTTTTTCTGGTCCCAGAGTTCAGTGCGGTTCTCTGTTCTCCATTCTGTATGCTAATGGAGATGTCTCCCTGTCCCATCTCTCATGCAGATGAGGCTAGGGGAGTTGTCTCTGCTCTCCATTCTGTATGCTAATGGAGATGTCTTAATCTTGTCACCCTTATCAGGAGGGGTCTAGGGGTCTCTCCCACCCTTCACTGCTCTCTGCAAGTCTTTTTTTCGGATAGGTTTTGGTTTAAGCAGAGACTGATTGGGGGGTGTCTTTCATGAGTCAGACAGGCTGGATACTGCGCTCTGGTTCCCCAAGAACACAGAGCTGACTGGTATCATTGGGTGGAGGGGGGGTGGGTTTGGGTGGAGGTGGAGGGGAACAGGTTGGGGGGTGACTGAGTGAAGGGCAGCTGGGTGGAGGGGGCAGTTTGGATTGAAGGGGTGGGTAAGGGGTGGTGGGGTGGGTGGAGGGGAGCAGATAGGTGGGGAGTGCTGGGGGTGGCAGGGGAGGGGTGGTGGGTTTGGATGGAGGAGCAGGTGGGGGCTGGCTGGGGAGTTGTGGCTGGGGGGAGGGGGCGATCGAACCCCCTTGGGCAGTGGCTCTGATGCCCCCAGAGACTAAACCTGGAGCTAGGCATTGCGGGGGGCTCCTGTGTCCGTCCCGTCCCCCTGTCCCCCCCCACCCCCCGGCTGATGCTGCCGTGTTTCTGCTCTGGTTTTTCCCGCTAATCCTGCTGCTGCAGGGGGCTGTTTGCCGGGAGCTGCCGTGCAGCCTGGATTTGCGTATCTAGGGCAGCGCTGCCTGTCGTGCTGCGGTGACGCTTCTGGGTCGCCAACACAAACATGATCCAAATGATGCGCAGCCTGGCTTGGCTTCCCTCTGTCAGAGAAAGCAGAGCCCCTCCCTGCCCTATAGGGAGGTCTGGGCCCCAGGGGGAATGGCCTTGGGCCATGCCCTCCCAGCCCCTGCTGCAGCCTCAGTTTCCCCACCAGGAGATGGGGCTGGGAAGCCAAGCTTGCTGAGATCTGCAGCACTGTGAGGCTTCTGGGGCTGGGGGCTGTTACTAGAGTGTCTGCTGCCCCCCCTCCCTCACGACACCTTTGCTCTCTCTTCTCCCTGCCACCCGCTCGCTCCGTGGCTCCCTGGGACCCGCCGGCCCAGGCTGCTCGGGTTAAAGCTCAGGGCTGGACAATGAACCCGTCCAAACATGACTGGTCAAGCCATGGAGAAGCTCTAAGAACAGAGCAGGGACAGAAAGGGTTTCTGGTCTCCACTGGCTCAGCCTTAGGGGTTGTCTGCATGTGAAATGCTCCAGCCGCACAGCTGCCTCCACCGAGGGGAGGGGTCTCCCGTGGCCCGAGAGGCCGGAGCTAGGTCGCCGGAGGGATTCTCCCAGTGACCTGGCGCTGTCTGCACCGGGGTCAGGCCACTTAGCTACACTGCTCAGGGTGAGTGGTTTTCACATGGAGCTGGGTGGAGGGAACTGTCTAGTGTCGAGCAACCCCTAGGTACTTTCACCTTCAGCAAAACCCAAGTTACTTAATGGAGTTATTTTAACTCAGAAAAATGCAATAAACTGAAGATCTAAAGCCAGGACCGATCCTTGGTGGTGCCGCGTTGCCTTTCTGAGCTAGCTGAGCTTAGCCTTGAAATGGGAATGTGTCGATAGCGAATGTTACTCCCGGCTGAACTGTTACAAAAGGAAAATGAATTAACCAGAAACAAACCAAACACATAACGACTATCAAAGCCAAATCCCCATGCACGAGTGCTAGGTAGGCAGCTGCCGGGCAGCTCTTGGCACTGCTCAATGGCTGTGCAAAGTGGGCAGCTTCTCCCTCTGTGCTGGGGAGCAGGGTTAATGACTGGACTCCCTTCCGGGGCCATTGCTGTATGCTTGGCTCCTCACTGCAAGCTGTCAGTCTGCAGGACGGGCATGGGCGTAGCTTGAGTTCTCTGTGGGGGGGCGAGTTCCACGCCTGTCTGAGGCTTGCAGTTTGGGGGGGCAATCCCCCCCAACTATGCTCATGGGGCAGGGACTTTTAACTTGCTTTGTAAACCCCCTGGGGGGAGGCCCTGATCTACAGACAAAGGTGAACATTCCCACATGCAGTGTTTTCCAGGAAGGCCCAGGCAATGCAGCTGCTCAGCTCTCAGTGGGCTCCCCCTTCTCCCAACAGGCGGCGGGAGCCGGGTGGGTGCTCAGGACGCTGAGGTGGGCTAGCTAGGGATGGCACCGTGATGCAAGCCGAGAGGAAGGGCACTGCTGCAGCAGGGCATTCTTGCTGGAGTACATTATGATATTTGACCATGGTGATAACTGGTCAGGTGACTGACTTGCCAAGCCAATTACAGTTGGTCGCGCTGGACTATCCCTGCTGCTTTCTGGGGGGCGGCCCTAGGGCTGGAGGTCAGAGCATGGCAGCCGGCCCTGCCCCAGTAACGCTTGGTACCTTGCAGGTTTGGCGAGGCTGTCAATGGGAACCTGGTGGTTGGAACCCTCGCCTGGCCGTCTCCATGGGTGATTGTCATCGGATCCTTCTTCTCCACGTGTGGGGCAGGTCTGCAGAGCCTCACAGGAGCCCCCCGCCTCCTCCAGGCCATCTCCCGGGACGGGATCGTCCCCTTCCTGAGAGTAAGTGACCTGCTGCACTGCGGCTAACGCCGGCTCTGTTCCATGGGCATTCCCTAAGGATCCCGGGATGGGGCTGGCACACGCCCTTCTCACCTGGGGCTGACCTGCTGCAGGCTGCCAGCAGTGACCATGCCCATCGCCAGAGGGCATCCTGCCCTGTCTCCAGGTCTTTCCCTATGGCCCGTTGTCCTCCAAGCAGAGGCTTCCTCTGCCTGGATGGAGACGGGGTGTCGGATGCCCAGGATCGGTGTTACGCCCCCAGCCGTGGAACAGTCTCTAGGACAGGCCCCGTCAGTGCCAGGCCCCCCAGCCCCCCCCCAGGATCTCCCTCTTCCTGCCCGGGCAGGCCGTGCAGCCTCCCCACCTCCTTAGACAGGACCTCCAGGGCTCCCGCCCTCCTGCTTGGCACCGTGAGCTCCGCTCAGCCAGTCCCACTGAGCCAGCCCCTGGCAGAGACTCGTGCGCCCTGCCGGGGTGACCGCACCTCGCCCAGCCTTCCAGTGACACTCGCACGGCGCTGGCACAACAGGCGGGTTTGTTCGTCCCCCGGACACGGCACAGGGAGGCTGAAGCACAGACTGTTCTGGTGAGCCCCAAGGCCAGGCAGGCTGCAGAGACCTGCACAGGTGCTCAGGCTCTGGGTCTCTGTCGGAGCTGCTGGGTCACTTCCCAGGTGAGAGCCCCGACTCCGTCCGGCAGCCGACGCTGAGCCCCTCCTCGCTTCATCCCCGTCCCGTGTTCTCAAGCTGGGGTCTGCCCATCTTCCCTGCCGAGAGGTGGGAACCCATCTCCCTCTGGGCCTGTGAGCCCCCCTCCCCCCGGCCCTGCGGGGCCCCGGTGCTGCCGAGAGGTGGGAACCCGTCTCCCTCTGGGCCTGTGAGGCCCCCTCCCCCCGGCCCTGCGGGGCCCTGGTGCTGCTGAGAGGTGGGAACCCGTCTCCCTCTGGGCCGAGGGCCCTAGGTGGCCACATCCTGGTGATTAGGTTTGCCATTGTCTTCTCAGATTCTCCATTAATATGGGATCAGCCTCATCCAGTCCTTTTTAATGACTCATTAAGGCTCAGACAGCTAGACATCATTCATACTTAGTCTCTTAGCCTGCCCTGAGAGCAACAGTCCTTCCTCCACCCCGGTAACAACACAGGAGAAACTGAGGCACACACAGTGTTCATAAAAATATGACAGAAAATTCCCACTTTGTCCTACTGGGGCCTTGCCAGCTGCACAGGGAACCGGCAGGTTCTTGGCTCCCACAGGAGCAAAGTCACCTTCATCTTGTCTGAATCCCTCCTGAGGGGCTGAGCTCAGATGTGCCTCCGCTGGCGTAGGCCGGCCGGGTCTCTGCAGGGAGGCCGGGCTGCTGACACGGTTTGTGACAAAGGAAGTGCTGCTCCGAGGTCGGATCCCTGAGTGAGCCCCCGGCCCGCTCTCTGGCGATCTAGTGTGCCTAGCCAAACGGCAGCCAGCATGGTCTGGCAGCTTCTGCGCAGCACATCTGTGTCCCAGCTTGCACCGTGGCCCATTTGCACGAGACTTTAGTGCAGCAGGCCCGGTCCTGTGTGCGACAGCTGCCTGGCAGCTGGGGATTGGGCCTGCTTGCAGGGCAGCTCCTGCCTCCCAGCTGCCATGACCTGAGTGAGCTTGGAGGTGTGTCCGGGGACTAGGTGCTGGGATTCGGCCCTGGCTTGGATCTTGCTGGAACTGGCGTTGACGTAACAGCCTGGAAGGCAGATCGGTGATGGGGCAACCCACCCAGCTCCCCATCCACACGGCATGGCCACTCCCGCACTGGCAGCTCACCGGGCGGGTCCCCAGGCATTTGGGCAAGTAGCTAAGCTCCTCGGGCTGGAACAGCCAGAAGGGAGGAGCAGGCTACCAGCTGCTCCAGGCTTGGGGGTGAGCTGCCCTCAGGCTGCTGGGTGTGTGAGGGGGAATGGTGAGTGGGAGGGAGCCGGGGCAGGAGAGGGGAGCAGGTGCCGGGGTGGGCAATCACTCTGCCTGCATCCCAGGCTCTGTCCATTGGCACCTGACGTTTCCCTGGCCAGGCAGAACCAGAGCTACTGAGGGGACAGAGTCTGGCTCCTGCTTTGCTCCCTGTGCCTGCTCCTGGCCCAGGCTTTGGCTGGGAGAGCTGGGGCGGGAGCTGCAGAGCTCTGGCAGGTTTGGAGAGGCAGGAGAGGAGCGGGCTGGGCAAGGTCAGCCTGTGCCCAGCGCGCCACCGTTGTGCCGGTTAATATTTCATCTGCTCGCTGAAGATGTGTTCCCAGAACCTCATCTCTCCAAATCCAAACCGACAGCTCCCCCCAGGGAAGAACAGGCTAATTTTAAACTCGCTCCCTCGCCCTGCCAGCCATATTCTGAGCATTCGCTTGAGGAACCCGCCTCTCCTGCTAATGCAAGCAGACGTGTCCTCTAGCTCCCTGTGCACAGGGCTCTGCCTCCCCGGGACCCCTCCTCTCAGACACAGCCTGGGGCTGCCCAGGGGGCCAGGACAACCTGGTGCCTCCTTGGGGGGCCTTGCTCCTGTGGCTGGAGAGGGAGCTGCCCTGGTTGCGACCCACCCGTTTTCAGTGTGCTGGGTGGAGCCGTCTGCGCTCGGGTCTCTTTCACCCCTGCGCCCCGTCAACAGGGCCCTTCGAGCAGCTCAGGCCACAAGCTTCCCTGGGGAACGGAGAGGAGCACCAGCCATATGGCCTGGTCTGTCCCCAGCAGCGCTGCCCATCCATGGGCATCGGAACCGTGTGGTGCTGGGAAGTGTGCAGTGCCAGCCCTCATTGCCCCATGGCCCCCATGGCCCCCAGGCTCTGCCTCAGCCCCCGTCGCCCCATGGCCCCCAGGCTCTGCCTCAGCCCCTGTCGCCCCCTGGCCCCAGGCTCTGCCTCAGCCCCCGTCGCCCCCTGGCCCCAGGCTCTGCCTCAGCCCCCGTCGCCCCATGGCCCCCAGGCTCTGCCTCAGCCCCCGTCGCCCCATGGCCCCCAGGCTCTGCCTCAGCCCCTGTCGCCCCCTGGCCCCAGGCTCTGCCTCAGCCCCCGTCGCCCCATGGCCCCCAGGCTCTGCCTCAGCCCCCATTGCCCCCTGGCCCCAGGCTCTGCCTCAGCCCCCGTCGCCCCAAGGCCCCCCGGCTCTGCCGCAGCCCCCCGCGCCCCCCGGCCCCAGGCTCTGCCTCAGCCCCCCTGGCCCCAGGCTCTGCCTCAGCCCCTGTCGCCCCATGCCCAGGCTCTGCCTCAGCCCTGCCTCAGCCCCCCCCTGGCCCCAGGCTCTGCCTCAGCCCCCGGGGCCCCCTGGCCCCAGGCTCTGCCTCAGCCCCCGTCGCCCCCTGGCCCCCGGGCTCTGCCTCAGCCCCCGTCGCCCCATGGCCCCCAGGCTCTGCCTCAGCCCCCGTCGCCCCATGGCCCCCTGGCCCCAGGCTCTGCCTCAGCCCCGTTGCCCCATGGCCCCCAGGCTCTGCCTCAGCCCCGTCGCCCCATGGCCCCAGGCTCTGCCTCAGCCCCGTCGCCCCATGGCCCCAGGCTCTGCCTCAGCCCCGTCGCCCCATGGCCCCTGCCTCAGGCTCTGCCTCAGCCCCCGTTGCCCCATGGCCCCAGGCTGTGCCTCAGCCCCGTTGCCCCATGGCCCCTGCCCCCAGGCTCTGCCTCAGCCCCCGTCGCCCCATGGCCCCCGGGCCCCAGGCTCTGCCTCAGCCCCCGTCGCCCCATGGCCCCCTGGCCCCAGGCTCTGCCTCAGCCCCTGTCGCCCCCTGGCCCCCAGGCTCTGCCTCAGCCCCCATCCCCCCCATGGCCCCCAGGCTCTGCCTCAGCCCCCGTCGCCCCATGGCCCCCAGGCTCTGCCCCAGCCCTGCGCTGTCAGCTCCCACCTGTGCCAGTGCCTGTGGCTCCTCGGCAGGGGCTCGGCCTTGCTCTATACTTGTCAGGCCCCCGGCGGCCAGAAGGAGCCACGTCCCCGTGAACACGTGTGTCCTGCAGGGGTGGGTCTGTGCTCGTCCCTGGAGCTGAGTGCGGCGTCCCTGCGGCAGCCCCAGGGCTGACTGCCCGGTGCCCAGGTGAGGCAGCCTGGCCCTGTCCTGGGGGAGCTGGGGAGTTCTGTCTCCTTGGCTGTGCAGCTGTGCCAGCTGTTAGGGGTGCCTGCCCCATGCCAGGGCCTCCCGGTGGGTGTTAGATGGGAAATGCGCAGTGTCACCCCACCTCCCAAGCACCCTAATGCTCGTCTCTCTCGCTCTCCGCCCAGGTCTTCGGCCACGGCAAAGCCAACGGGGAGCCCACCTGGGCGCTGCTCCTCACCGCCTGCATCTGCGAGATCGGAATCCTCATCGCCTCCCTGGACGAGGTCGCCCCCATCCTCTCCATGTAGGCAGCGTGCTCTGCTGCACGCCCCCACCCCGAGACCGGGCCAGCCAGGACACTCCCCCCACTGCAGCTCAGGGCCCAGGATGCGGCCCCCTGCCCAGCTGATCTGCGTCCTGCGGCCAGTGCTATCGGGATTAGCTGTGTGATGCCCATACTGGCTGAAGGAGAGCTCCCCTGGGGGGGCCAGGGAGATGTGCCTGCTCCCTGCACTGGCGAGAGCACCCCTAGCTGGCAGGAGAGGACAGTCCCACGTGGGGTGCGGCCCCTGTCTCTTGGCCAGTGTCAGGGCCACATGTCACCGTTCTGCCAGCTGCCGTTTCCTCCAGAGAGCCTGGCAGCAGCTGGGATCCCTGAGGGCTCTTGGGGACAGCCAGTGTGTGGGCATGGTACCTCCTCTCACCCATCCCTGGGGTTCCTGGGGCCAGGCTGCCACCGGCTCTGGGGTGAAAGGCTCAGGCACGGTCTCCCTTTCTCGCCTGCAGGTTTTTCCTGATGTGCTACATGTTTGTCAACTTGGCCTGCGCGGTGCAGACGCTGCTGAGGACACCCAACTGGCGGCCCCGGTTCCGATATTACCACTGGTGGGTATTGGCCTGCAGGAGGGTCCTGTCCCCGGGCCCTGCCCTTCCTGACGGGTGCTGCTGCCACCCTGGCATGCACCGGGATGGGCCCTGCTGCTTCATGCAGGGGAGTGGGAGCCATGAGTTCAGGATGCTGCTCCCACTGGCCCCCTGGGCAATGTGGAACAGGCCTGGCCCTCTCGGAGCCTCAGTTTCCCCATGTGTGCAGTGGGGAGGCTGGATTGCCTGAACAGTGGGGACGGGCAGGCGGCTCCTGCCCCCCTGGGTGCTGCGCCGATGGAGGCCAGGAGGAGCAATGCTAGCTGAGGCCGGTCTCACCTGGGCCAGCTCTGGCTGCTCCGGGGCCTGGCTTGGGCAGGGCTAGCGGGACCTGCGCTTCGCCCAGGCAGCCAGACTCCCAGCCAGAGCAGCGTCCTTCCTGGCAGGCCGGGGCTGGCGTGGGAGCACCTCAGAGGCAGGTTGGGGAGGTGCTGGGGCAGGGCTCCACGTGCTGTGGGGCTGGGCTGAGAGCTCCCTTTGCCCCCCAGGACACTCTCCTTCCTGGGCATGAGCCTGTGCCTAGCCCTGATGTTCATCTGCTCCTGGTACTACGCGCTCGTGGCCATGCTAATCGCCGGCCTCATCTACAAGTACATCGAATACAGGGGGTGAGTGGGGCATGCGGGGTGGGGGAGCTGCTCCTGGGCTCAGGCATCCACCACCACAGGGCTGAACGGAGCCCGCGGCAGGGCAGGGCAGGGCTTCCCCGGAGCCCTGCCAGCAGCCTGGTCAACCCAGCGCCCACCCAGCTCCATCATGCTGGGAAACAGCCGGCACCTGGGCTGGAAAGAGCCAAGTTCTCAGGCTGTCGGGCTGGGAGCCCTGAGCCCTGGTTGCTAGTCCCAGCTCTGCTACTGGGTGCTCAGGGAGGTCCCCAAACCCCTCCGTGCTCACCCTGACGCTGGCCCCAAGTGACGTGGGAGATGGGCCGCAGCAGGGCAGGGCTGTGCCCAGCTCACAAGACGCCACAGGCTCTATCAGGCTGTTGGATTGCCCGAGCTTCAGTCAATCAGCAGCCACCCAGCTCCTAGCGGGTCCCCCATTCTCCCCTCCTAGGGAGCAGGCCTGAGAGCCCCCCCTGCTCTCTGCCTTTCCTGGTGCCCCTCTAAGCCCAGCTGCCTTGGAGAGAGCTGGTGGCACCCTGGGACGGGACGCTAGCGCTCTAGCGCTTAGGGCCTGCCCCTGGGGACAGTGCCAGCACCCCCCATGCTGGGCCCTGCCAGGCCTGCCCCTTTGCAGCCTGCTCCAGGACCCCTCGGCTGCCCCCAGAGCGTGGGCTGGCCTCCAATCCTGCCAGGCACTGAGTTCCCCTGTCCCTCCCCTGGCAGAGCGGAGAAGGAGTGGGGCGATGGCATCCGAGGGCTCTCGCTCAGCGCCGCACGCTACGCTCTGCTTCGGCTGGAGGAGGGGCCCCCGCACACCAAGAACTGGAGGTGAGCGCGAAGCGGCCGAGGGGCTGGAGCTGTCTCTAGCCAGTCATGGGGCAAAGAGCAGGGAGTGGGTGGTGGGCAGGAAGCTCCAGAGGAGAGCCCTGCCCAGGAGCTCACATGCTGGGTCGATGCTGCCTGGGACTGGCGGTTGGGGCAGAGGGTTTGAGATCCGGGGTGCAGACGGATGGGGGCACCCTGGCCCTAGGGGCTGTAGGGGTTGTGTGACCGGGGCGCATGGCAGGCACTGGATGGAGGCTCATTGATTCCCTGGGGTGGGTGTGGTACAGGGTGTGGGGGCTGAGCACAGCCAGTGTTTAACCCCAGGGTGTTCCCTTCCCAGGCCTCAGCTGCTGGTTCTGGTCCGAGTGGATCAGGAGCAGAACGTGGTGCACCCGCAGCTCCTGTCTCTCACCTCGCAGCTTAAGGCCGGCAAGGGACTGACGATCGTGGGCTCCGTGCTGGAAGGGACCTTCCTGGATAACCACCTGCAGGCCCAGCGGGCGGAGGAGGTGAGGGCAGCACTGATGTGCCAAGGCTGCCACTGCCCCTGCTTTCCTGCCCTGGCAGCTTGGGACTTGACTCGAATACTGCTACAGATGGGGTCTCCTCATCTGAACAAAGATATTCTAGCACTAGAAAAGGTTCAGAGAAGGGCAACTAAAATGATTAGGGGTTTGGAACAGGTCCCATATGAGGAGAGATTAAAGAGGCTAGGACTCTTCAGCTTGGAAAAGAGGAGACTAAGGGGGGATATGATAGAGGTCTATACAATCATGAGTGATGTGGAGAAAGTGAATAAGAAAAATTATTTACTTGTTCCCATAATACAAGAACTAGGAGTCATCAAATGAAAGTAATGGGCAGCAGGTTTAAAACAAATAAAAGGAAGTTCTTCTTCACGCAGCGCACAGTCAACCTGTGGAACTCCTTGCCTGAGGAGGTTGTGAAGGCTAGGGCTATAACAGGGTTTAAAAGAGAACTGGATAAATTCATGGAGGTTAAGTCCATTAATGGCTATTAGCCAGGACGGGTAAGGAACGGTGTCTCTTTGTCAGAGGATGGAGATGGACGGCAGGAGAGAGATCACTTGATCATTACCCGTGAGGTTCAGTCCCTCTGGGGCACCTGGCATTGGCCACTGTCGGTAGACGGATACTGGGCCGGATGGACCTTTGGTCTGACCCGGTACGGCCGTTCTTATGTTCAGTGCCCTGCCTGGTTTGAGCCAGACTCGCTAGCCTGCTGCAGCCCAGACCCAGGTCTGAACCACGTCCCCGAACAGCTGCAGGCTTAACTGAAACCAGCTGACAGACGTGTTCCTGTCTTTAACTCTCAGATGCCCAACTCCCAACGGGGTCCAAACCCCAAATAAATCTCTTTTACCCTGTATAAAGCTTATACAGGGTAAACTCATAAATTGTTCACCCTCTATAACACTGATAGAGAGACATGCACGGCTGTTTGCCCACCCAGATGCTCTGGGTTAATTAATAAGTAAAAAGTGATTTTATTAAATACGGAAAGTAGGATTTAAGTGGTTCCAAGTAATAGCAGACAGAACAAAGTAAGTCACCAAGCAAAATAAAATAAAACACGCAAATCTATGTCTAATCAAACTAAATACTGATAATCTCACCCTCAGAGATGCTTCAGTAAGTTTTTTCCTCAGACTGGACCCTTCCAGGCCTGGGCACAATTCTTTCCCCTGGTACAGCTCTTGTTCCAGCTCAGGAGGTAGCTAGGGGAGTCTTCACGATGGCTCCTTTTCTTTTTGTTCTGTTCCACCGCTTTATATATATTTTGCATAAGGTGAGAATCCTTTGTCCGTCTCTGGGTTCCCACCCTCTCCTTCTCAATGGAAAGACACCAGGTTAAAGATGGATTCCAGTTCAGGTGACATGATCACATGTCGCTGTTAGACCCCAAGCCTTCATTCCTCCCGGCCTGACTCACAGGAAGGCTGCCTGCAAACAGAGCCATCCACAGTCAATTGTCCTGGTTGATGGGAGCCATCAAGATTCCAAACCACCATTAATGGCCCACCCTTTGCATAATTACGATAGACCCTCAGAGTTATATTTGATATTTCTAGTTTCAGATACAAGAGTGGTACATTTATACAAATAGGATGATCACACTCAGTAGATTATAAGCTTTGTAATGATACCTTAAAAGAGACCTTTTGCATGAAGCATATTCCAGTTACATTATATTTACACTCATTAGCATATTTATATAAAATCATATCGAGTGCAAAGTCACACCCGCCCCTGGTGCCGCTTCCCTTCCTCAGTCACCGACACCCCCCTCTCCGGGCTACTCCCCTCCAAGGGCCTGCAGCCCACACAGGATCTCCGTGTCATGGTGCGCTGGCCTGGGAGCAGAGCTTCCTCTTGGGACACTTCCTGGCTGCACACTCCCTCTCAGGGCCTCGCAAAGCCCCCAGATCCCCCTCCCCACACCTGTCCCCGCCCCCTGCTTGGCACTACTGTCGGGTTTGCCTGCTGCCAGGGCTCGCAGCTGGCTCACAGCAGCTGGCATCGGACGGCCCCAGTAGAGCACGGTCCTGGGACTCCGACGTCCCCACTGGGCCAGGTCCCACTGATCCCAGCCTGCTGGGCCCGCTGGCGGGATGGCGCAGGGCACGCGGGGAAAGCTGGGATTAGAGCAGAGGGGGCAGATGTGTGGGAGCTGAGTGCTGCTGTGACACAGGCCGACAGCCTCGGCTTCTGTCTCACTGGCCTGTGAAGACATGTCCATCACCAGAATGCCGGGGATGTGCACGGGGGGAGCTGGAGCGTAGAGATCGGGGAGGGGATGGGAACGGGGCGTAGAGAGCGGGACGGGTAGGTGCACGTGGGAGGCGCTGGGGCGTAGAATGTGGGGGATGTGCTTGGAGGGAGATGGGGCGTAGAGATGGGGGAGGGGATGTGCTTGGAGGGAGATGGGGCGTAGAGATGGGGAGGGGTGCGTGGGGAGCTGGGGCGTATAGATGTGGAGGGGATGTGCACGTGGGGAGCGGGGCGTAGAGATGGGGATGCGTGGGGAGCTGGGGCGTAGAGATGGGGAGGGTGTGCACGTGGCTGGAGCTGGGGCATAGAGTGAGGGGGCTGTGCCTGGAGGGAGATGGGGCGTAGAGATGGGGAGGGGTGTGCACGGGGAGCTGGGGCATAGAGATGGGGAGGATGTGCACGGGGGAGCTGGGGCGTAGACTGTGGGGATGTGCAAGGGGGAGCTGGGGTGTAGAGATGGGGAGGATGTGAACGGGGTGTAGAGTGTGGGAGGGGATGTGCACGTGGGGGGGGGCGTAGAGATGGGGGAGAGGGTGTGCACGGGGGAGCTGGGGCATAGAGTGGGGGGAGGGGATGTGCAAGGGGGACCTGGGGTGTAGAGTGGGGGTGTGTGAACAGGGGGCGGGGGCAAGCCGGGCGGGGGGCTCAGCAAAGGGGGAGGGGCTGTGTCTCGTAGCAGCATGAAATGGCTGCTCCGTGCCCTGCTCGCTGGATTGCCGGGGGACCCCCCTCGCCAGGCACACCCACGCACGGCTGCGCTTCCCCCTAATAGGATTAGGAGCTTGTAATCAACCAATTTCTCCTCTTGGTGACATGTTATAATTTTTGTGAGTAACTAATTCTCAGTGCTGCCCTCCCTGCCCGTCGGGCCTGGCACGGGGCCGCCCCTCAGCTCTGCACAGAAAGTGAGGGCGGCACACGCTAACTCAGCATGCTGCCTGGCAGTGCCAAGCAGCGCCCCCATGCTCCTGGCTGACGGGGGATTAGTGAGCTTTTGGCATGTGCTCCCTACCCAGCATGCTGCCCTCCTTCTGCCCACCCCTCTGCCTGCCTCGCCTGCTGCCCAGGCCCATGGCTCCAGGGGACCCTGCTCATCGAGGGGTCGGGGTGCACCTGGCACTGCGGTGTCCTGGGACGGCCCCGGGACGCGGTGCCACAGGGGAGAGGTGCTGTTGTGCTGTCGCTGATTCCCCTCCCTGTCTCTCCCCGGGGCAGTCCCTGCGCCGCCTGATGGAAGCTGAGAAGGTGAAAGGCTTTTGCCAGGCCGTGATCTCGTCCAACCTGCGGGATGGCATGTCCCACCTCATCCAGTCCAGCGGGCTCGGCGGCCTGCAGCACAACACGGTGCTGGTGGGGTGGCCGCGCAACTGGCGGCAGAAGGAAGATCACCAGACCTGGAGGAACTTCATTGGTATGAGCCAGCCTGGCGGCCCCTGACTGAGCAGGGTTCACGGCCACCGCCCGGTCCGGCCAAGTGCGGATCTGGAGCTCGGGGGAGCAGGAGGGGAGGGGAGGGGAGAAACCAGCAGTGCCTGGTGCTGTGTAAACCCTCAATTAGCCCAGGAGGCTGTGGGTCGTGGGGGAGGGGCAGCGGCAGGGCTGTGGGTCATGGGGAGGGCAGCAGGGCCGTGGGTCGTGGGGAGGGACAGCGGCAGGGCTGTGGGTCCTGGGGGAGGGGCAGCGGCAGGGCTGTGGGTTGGGAGGAGGGGCAGCAGCAGGGCTGTGGGTCGGGAGGGAGGGGCAGTGGCAGGGCCCTGGGTCGGGAGGAGGCAGCGGCAGGGCTGTGGGTCGGGAGGGAGGGGCAGTGGCAGGGCCGTGGGTCGGGAGGGAGGGGCAGCGGCAGGGCCGTGGGTCGTGGGGGAGGGACAGCGGCAGGGCTGTGGGTCGGGGGGCAGGGCTGGTGTAGCAGTGCTGTGGGTCGGGGCAGGGGCAGCAGCAGGGCTGTGGGTCGGGAGGGAGGGGCAGTGGCAGGGCCGTGGGTCGGGAGGGAGGGGCAGCGGCAGGGCCGTGGGTCGTGGGGAGGGACAGCGGCAGGGCTGTGGGTCGGGAGGGAGGGGCAGTGGCAGGGCCGTGGGTCGGGAGGGAGGGGCAGCGGCAGGGCCGTGGGTCGTGGGGAGGGACAGCGGCAGGGCTGTGGGTCAGGGGCAGGGCTGGTGTAGCAGTGCTGTGGGTCGGGGCAGGGGCAGCAGCAGGGCTGTGGGTCGTGGGGGAGGGACAGCGGCAGGGCTGTGGGTCGGGGGGCAGGGCTGGTGTAGCAGTGGTGGGGGTCGGGGGCAGGGGCAGCAGCAGGGCTGTGGGGCGGGGCGGGGCAGGGCTGGTGTAGCAGGGCTGTGGGTCGGGGAGGGGCAGCAGCAGGGCTGTGGGGCGGGGCGGGGGCAGGGCTGGTGTAGCAGGGCTGTGGGTCGGGGGGGTTCTGGTTCTGGTGCGGTTGCGTGAACCAAAGCAGGAAGTGGGACACTGTTGAGAGCCAGCGCAGTCCTTGCTGCGGCTGCAGAGGGTTACTGGGGGTGGGGGTGGGGGGGCTCTTCATTTCACGCTAAGAGCAGAGGGGTCACATCAGCCTCGTTCCTGGGATCACTCCTGTGAGAGCACACTGACTCGCTCCTCTCCCTGGGGACCCCGAGCCGCTTAGCCATCTCGGCCCTGCTTCGCATTGGGCCAGTGCCACGCTGGGCTCTGCCCCAGCTCCCTCCATGTCCCATGACAGCGACATCCCACTGGGACCAGGAAGCTATTGACCAGTAGGGGAGTGCGGGAGGCAGAGCCTTCATGGGGGTCGTACCTGGCCTGTGGAACTCACTGCCACAAGAGAGAAGAGACTCCAGCCCTACCGCATCCAGCGCTCGATGCAGAGCTCAGCTCTGAGACACAGCTTCCCGCAGTAAGGTCTGTGTGCAACACAGCGCACACACGTGTGCACATCCACAGACCCCCACATCAGCAAACGCAAAGCCACCCGGAAGCCCCCCCCGCCCCCCAGCAGTGTTGCCTGCAGGCTGGGAGGAGGCGATGGATTGTACATGCCAGGTGTGATCACCCCGTCATGGGTCCTCGCCGAGCTGCCAGGGATGCTCCTCGTGCCAGGCGTGTGGGGGCAAGGCAGCAGCTGGATGCAGCCCCAGCCCGGCCCAGGGCCCTGGCGGCCTCTCCCCGTTGGCAGCAGGCCCCTCAGGGAAGTGCTGGGCACTGTGCAGAGGGATGGAGGATGAAGCCCAGGAGACTCTGCTGTGCTCTGTGGGGATTCAGTGCTCTGGGCATGTGCCTGGCGCTCCTGGGGGGGAGGGGAGGGTGTCGCATTGGTGGGGCATCAGCCCCTCACGCTGCTGGGAGGGGGCTGGTCTCTGCACTGTCTCTGCCCTGACCCGCAGCCCTTCCCCACAGAGCTGGTGCGGGAGACCACAGCCGGCCACCTGGCCCTGCTGGTCACCAAGAATGTTGCCATGTTCCCGGGCAACCAAGAACGGTTCTCTGAGGGCCACATCGACGTCTGGTGGATCGTCCATGACGGGGGGATGCTGATGCTGCTGCCCTTCCTGCTGCGGCACCATAAGGTACTGTGGAAGGGGGGGTTGGGGTGGGATCAGGGGCATGGGCTGGGACTGGAGCGGGGGAGGGCTGGGATCGGGGGAGGTGTCCCCCCTTTGGCATGTCAGCCAGGCTGGGATTGGGGGGGTGTCACAGAGTCCCCGGCGCTGCTCTGGAGCTGCTCCCCACAAAGCCAGTCAGGACTCTGGGGAGCCTCCTCTCCCTCGGAGCAGCCTGTCTGCAGGGCAAGAAGCTCCCCCGGCTTCACCTCCTGGGTCTCCCCTTGGAGCATTCAGCATCCTCTGCCCCTCCGTGCGCTTCCCACAGCGAGTCCCCCCAGCGGGGTCCTGGGGAAGCCACAGGGTCCTGCCCCCCCACGTCGCAGTCAGACGTGACTCTCAGCCAGCCAGTAACACAGAGGTTTATTAGATGACAGGAACAGGGTCTAAAACAGAGCTTGTAGGTACAGAGAACAGGACCCTTCAGCCAGGTCCATTCTGGGGCCCAGCGAACCAGACCCCCACGTCTGCCCTCACTTCCCATCCCCCGCCAGCTCCAAACTGACACCCCCTCCAGCCCCTCCTCTCTGGGCTTTGTCTCTTTCCTGGGCCAGGAGGTCACCTGGCCTCTTTGTTCACCTTTAGCCACCCCCTTGCAGGGGGAAGGGCCCCAGCCATTTGTTGCCAGGACACAGAGTGTCGGCCATTTATGCACACGGGAGACTTAAGAAATGCATAGGGGAAACTGAGGCCCCCACACAGTATTCAGAGGAAACATTAAGAACAGTCCCACTTTGTCACAAGGCCCTGGCTAGGTTCTCCCTGGCAAAACTTTCCCAAAAGGACAGCACGTATTCCACCACTGATTCTCCACTGAGGGAGCCTTTCCCTTCCCACTCAGCCCAGCAAGTCCAGGGTCCCTCACTCTTCTCCCATACTGCAGTTAAAGGGGTGAACCCTGTAGATTCCTGGGGCACGTCCCTATAAGTGAACAGCAGGGAGGGTGAGCATTCGTCCCAGTCCTGCAGATGCTGTTCCATAAACGTCCTCAGCACCATGGTCGGTCCCATTACACCTTCCCAGCAGCTGTTGGACTGAGGGGGATGTGCCAAGGCCAGGTGGTCCAGGCCCCACATTTCCCCCACAAGCCCTGGAGCAGGGCTGACATGAAATTAGACCCTTTGTCTGTAAGGCCTTGCTGGGAACCCCACTTGGCTGAAAATGGTCAGTGGCGGCACATCCGGAGGACAGACACCGGCGCTGTGGGGTAACGAAATCCACCACTACCAAACCACACGTCTTCCGACTGGGTTGCCCTGCTAAGGGGCCCCCCACAGCCACCCTCTAAAGAGGTCCTGCTCGGAGGGTCTCAGGGCTGGTAGGGTTGCCAATTTTGGTTGGATGTATTCCTGGAGGTTTCATCACAGAACATAATCTTTAATTCCTGGAGACTCCAGGTCAGTCCTGGAGGGTTGGCTTTACACTTAGCTTGGGCTCTGCCCACCACTGACAGGGATCACAGGCAGGCAGGAAAAGCTCCAGCCAGTCCATGCTCTGCAGCAGTCTTGCCAGGGAGCACTGGATCCCCTGATGTCCTGAGGGAAGGATGGTCTGGGCCAAGCACAGCAGCCTGCGGCAGCACCTCTGGGGAGCTGTCAGCTGCCTCCTGATGCCCTGAGGTTCAGTGTTCCCTGGGGAACCTGTTCCTGGCACAGGACTCCCTCTCACACAGGAATCTTCCCCTGCTGTCCTCCAGAGAGTGACAGCGCTGTGGCCAGTCAGCTCCCCCCCCACCTTCCGAAATTCAGCTGCTGGCCAAGGAGTGTGAGCTGTCCATCCGCACTGGCTGGGATCTGAGTCCCAGCACTGCTTGGCCGTGACGCCGTTTCCCCACCTGTCGACAGAGTCTCAGCCCTGCTCCAACACGCACATTCCCCCAAGCCACAGGCAGCAGCTTGGTAGCCCCATCATTTGAGGTCAGGACTGGGGGGGTGAGAGGGTGAGGAAGGACTCGGGGTCGGGAAGGAATTTTCCTCCAGGGAAGATTGGCAGTGGCCCTGGAGGTTTTTCGCCTTCCTCCGAAGCATGGGGCAGGGGTCGCTAGCTAAAGGAGTGGGTGGATCGGCTTATGTGGCCTGCAGGAGGTCAGACTAGATGATCATAATGGTCCCTTCTGATCTTGAATTCTATGATTCTATGACTAGACACTTAAGCAGTGTCTGGCCAGTTGGGAAGCTTTTCCCATCAGTAGCACTGCAGGGAGCTGATTCTGCCCCCCATCCCCTTTGTGCCCCTCCTGGGCCTCCCCATCTCAGGTAGATCCTTGCTACAGGCCCTGTGGCCAGGGGCGGCTCTAGCCATTTCGCCGCCCCAAGCACGGCGGCATGCTGCGGGGGGCGCTCTGGTGGTCGCCGGTCCCGCGGCTCCGGTGGACCTCCTGCAGACGTGCCTGCGGGAGGTCCACTGGAGCCGCCCTCCCGGCGACCGGCAGAGCGCCCCCCGCGGCATGCCGCCCCAAGCACGCGCTTGGCGTGCTGGGGCCTGGAGCCGGCCCTGCCTGTGGCCAAGGGTCCTGACACGGCCCTCGTGATTACATATTCACTGGGCACAAACTGAGCCAGTTCCAGCACATCAGGTCATACAAGAGTCACCGCAGACCCTTGTCCCAGTGTCTCTGGACCCATTTTCCAGCCAGCCGCACAGGATAATAAAGCGTTTGCTCAGCGCACAGCCTGTGAATGGGCTATCCCAGCACAAGAGGGTTGCGAGCAGACGCTGCCCATCACACCACACAGAGCCACAGGCATTCCCCTGAGCTGGGCCGTCACCAAGGTAACTCTTTGGTGGTCCCATTTAAAGTCCATGCATCTGATGAAGTGGGTTTTTTACCCACAAAAGCTTATGCCCAAATAAATGGTTTAGTCTCTAAGGTGCCACAAGGACTCCTCGTTGTTTTTGCTGATACAGACTAACACAGCTACCCCTCTGTAGTGACATCTGCGCCATCATGGTGTTTGGGGAGAGAGTCTCCCAGCACTGGGGTAACTGCCACATTCCCGCCCCCGGGCCTGGTGCACCCCCCACAACCGTTTCTGAGAAGCCACCGGCATCAGGCTGAACTTGTGCAGTGGAGTCTCTTTGACCGGTTCTTAGTGCCCGGGATCATTTCTGTGCGGCTCTATCGCTTGGGAGGGAGTGCTGGGGCGAGTGTAGAGCTGGGCTGCCCAGCCTGATGCAAACAGCAAGCCTTGTGCCAGGCCCTGCGGTAGGGATCAACGTCTCCCCCGCCCCACTGGTGTCTAGGCTCCCTGCAGAACTGGCATCCCCTGGTCCCGCCCCATGTACTACTGGTGGAGGACCTCGCGCTCCGCCTCGGCTGCAGACCTGGGACATGCCGTTGCTGCTGCTTTCCCTGCGCTCCCTCTTGTTTGCGCTGGTTCTCACAGTCGGCCAGTTTCTGTTGCGCCAGCTGAAGGACCTTCATGCTCAGTGCCAGAGCTGGGGAACTGGGCTGTGGGGATGCCCTGTGACTGCTGCTACTGCCACTCTTGTCTTTGGTGTCTCTCAGACCCCGGCCTGGGGCTGGGCCCCAGTTCCTGGCCTGATCAGCGTTCACCAGCCCTGCAGTCAGCTGTGCCTCGTTTAACACTCTCTCTCCCTGCTCTGCTCTGCTCTGCTCTGCGGGGGGACGGACCCCATTTTCTGGCTAGTTCCTTTGGCTAATCTTTTTATTGCTGCCAGTTCCGGCTGGTGCTTTCAGCATCCCATTGTCTCTGCAGGGTTCCCATTGAGATGGGTGGGTTCCAAGCAGTCCCTCATGACTCATTCCCACCTCCCCACAGACAATTACAAGACCCTGTGCTGCCCTAGGAGCTGCACTGTAACCCTTCTGTACCCACTGGGGAGCAGCGTCAGGGTGATCCGCACAAGTGGCCCATCGACAGTTCATATTTATATTACGGACGATTCCCACATTTGTCACACACTTCCTTTGGTGGGCCGGCCAGACTGGGATTGAGGGCCGGTTCCCCCCTTTGGTGGGTGCCACGGACTCACAGATCGTGCTCCTGTGCCCCCCTGAGCCTTAGAACGTCTGTCTCTGCCTTGGGCCCCCTCAGGGAGTCCACGTGCTCTGGACCCCCGGGGCCTCCACCCTCCGAAGGGGACGATGCAACCCTGTTCTCTAGACCGGAGCGACTCTCAGCCAGCATAAAACAGGAGGGTTTATTGAGAGTTGAACCCAGCACAGGAAACTCTCAAGGCCTCAGGCCTGGCCTCCCTCAGCCCAGCACATCCCAGTCTCCACTGCAGCCAGGGGGGCTCTGCTCCCCCTCTCCAGCCCAAAGCCCCCTTGCTTCCCAGCTGGGCATCTGAGATCCCCGGCCCCAAGCCCTGCCTCTGTCCACTGTCTTCTCTCCAGGTAAACAGGGTCGTAAACCCCATGCCTGGGCCTCCCCTCTTCTGTCCTCTGGCCTCCTCTGGCTGGAACCGGCTGGTCAGGTCACCGGGGTCCTCTCTTCGCAGCCCATTGTCCTCCCACTGGCCAGAACTGGCTGCGACAACTGAGCTGGGTCTCCGGGTCACCAGGTCACCTGTCACTGGGGTCTCCATCCTCCAGGCCATCGGCTGGGGTCCCAAGTTCCCTCTCGGGTCCTCTGTACCAACAAACTCCCTCTCCCCTCCCCTCGTTAAACCAGTAACACCCAGGGACACTGAGTCCCCCGCCCTCTGCATGCCAACCATTGGAAAACAAAGTGAATCCCCCATAGGAAACAAGGAAAATAAGAAACTCCCCAGTGGGCCAGCCAGGCTTGGATTGGGGACCAGTTCCCCTCTGTGGTGAGCCAACCGGGCTGAGATCGGGGGCTGGTTCCCCCGTGTGCTGGACTGGCCAGGCTGGAATTGGAAGGGTTCCATGCAGGGCAGGCTGCCAGCGCTCCGTCTCCCCTGGCAGGTCTGGCGTAAATGTAAGATGCGCATCTTCACGGTGGCGCAGATGGACGATAACAGCATCCAGATGAAGAAGGACCTGACGACATTCCTGTACCACTTGCGCATCACGGCTGAGGTGGAGGTGGTGGAGATGGTGAGAGCTCTCGCACGGCCCAGCCCCAGCCTGGCCCAGCTCCCTGGCCTTGTGGCTGGCCACTGGCTTGGGCCTTGTGCATAGTCGCTGCCCTGAGAGGTGGGTGCGGAGCTGCCCATGCCGAGCACTGGGGTCCCCAAGGGGCAGCAGCTTTGCCATGTCAGCTGGGCCCTTTGAGCCATGGGAGCTGCTCGTAATTGTGGTGCTGGCTCCGCAGCTGGGGCTGGTCCTGAGCTCCCCCAGCAGTGACCCCCCCTGGCCAGCCCTGAGCTCCCCCAGCAGTGACCCCCCCTGGCCAGCCCTGAGCTCCCCCAGCAGTGACCCCCCCTGGCCTGCCCTGAGCTCCCCCAGCAGTGACCCCCCCTGGCCAGTCCTGAGCTCCCCCAGCAGTGATCCCCCCTGGCCAGCCCTGAGCTCCCCTGCAGTGATCCCCAGCCAGTCCTGAGATCCTCAAGCAGATGACCCCTGGCCAAGACTGAGCTCCCAGCAGTGATCCCCTGGCCTGCCCTGGGCTCCCAGCAGTGACCCCTGGCCAGCCCTGGGCAGCTCCCAGCAGTGACCCCCGGGCCAGCCCTGAGCTCCTCCAGCAGTGACCCCCCCGGGCCTGCTCCTCGGCTCCCCAGCAGTGACCCCTACTGGCCTGCCCTGAGCTCCTCCAGCAGTGATCCCCTGGCCAGCCCTGAGCTCCCCCCGCAGTGACCCCCCCTGGCCTGTCCTGAGTTCCCCCAGCAGTGACACACCCCCCTGGCCAGTCCTGAGCTCCCCCAGCAGTGACCCCCCCTGGCCAGTCCTGAGCTCCCCCAGCAGTGACCCCCCCTGGCCAGTCCTGAGCTCCCCCAGCAGTGACCCCCCCTGGCCAGCCCTGAGCTCCCCCAGCAGTGACCCCCCCGGGCCTGCCCTGAGCTCCTCCAGCAGTGACCCCCCCTGGCCAGTCCTGAGGTCCCCCAGCAGTGACACACCCCCCTGGGCCTGCCCTGAGCTCCCCAGCAGTGACCCCCCCCAGCCAGTCCTGAGCTCCCCCAGCAGTGACCCCCCCTGGCCAGTCCTGAGCTCCCCCAGCAGTGACACACCCCCCTGGGCCTGCCCTCGGCTCCCCCCAGCAGTGACCCCTACTGGCCTGCCCTCGGCTCCCAGCAGTGACCCCCGGCCTGCCCTGAGCTCCCCCAGCAGTGATCCCCCCTGGCCAGCCCTGAGCTCCCCCCGCAGTGACCCCCCCTGGCCTGCCCTGAGCTCCCCCAGCAGTGACCCCCCCTGGCCAGCCCTGAGCTCCCCCAGCAGTGACCCCCCCTGGCCAGCCCTGAGCTCCGCCAGCAGTGACCCCCCCTGGCCTGCCCTGAGCTCCCCCAGCAGTGACCCCTGGCCAGTCCTGAGCTCCCAGCAGTGACACACCCCTGGGCCTGCCCTCGGCTCCCCAGCAGTGACACACCCCGGCCTGCCCTGAGCTCCCCCCAGCAGTGACCCCCCTGGCCAGCCCTAAGCTTCCCAGCAGTGACCCCCTGCCCCACCAAACCAGACCTGAACTCTTTTCCCTCCGGCCAGCCTTGAGTTGCCCTCAGCTGTGCCGCCCCCAGTGTCCCCCTGTGACGATGCAGTTCTGGTGGGACCCTACTGAGAGTGCCAATTCAGGACCAATTGCTCAAACAGGGCAGTTACAGCCCTAGGCGGGGGGGTTTCCACCTCTAACACAAACCAAACCAGCCAGACAAAGACGACTTTGGTTTCACCCCACTGGCTAACCACAAGTCACACAAGCAATTTCCTTAGACACTCCAGTTTCCCAGTATCACCACCAGTGCCACTCGTCCTGGGGATGAATGGTAATAAAAACCAACACCCCATTAAAAGAAAAAGGTTCTCTCAATCCCAAAGAATCAAGCCCCAGACCCAGGTCAATATACACATCAGATCTTACCCACAAATCACGCTGTTGCCAATCCTTTAGAATCTAAAATCTAAAGGTTTATTCATAAAGGGGAAAAGGTAGAGATGAGAGCTAGAATTGGTTACATGGAATCAATTACATGCAGTGATGGCAAAGTTCTTAGTTCAGGCTTGTAGCAGTGATGGAATAAACTGCAGGTTCAAATCAAGTCTCTGGAGAACATCCCCCGCTGGGATGGGTCAGTCAGTCCTTTGTTCAGAGCTTCAGTTTGTAGCAAAGTCCCTCCAGAGGTCAGAAGCAGGACTGAAGACAAGATGGAGATGAGGCATCAGCCTTAGATAGGCTTTTCCAGGTGTAAGAACCTCTTTGTCCTTACTGTGGAAAATTACAGCAAAATGGAGTCTGGAGTCACATGGGCAAGTCCCTGCACACCCTGCTGAGTTACAAGGCGTATCTGCCTCCTATCGATGGGTCAATTGTGTAGCTGATGGTCCTTAATGGGCCATCAAGCAGGCTGGGCAGAGCTAACACCAACTTGTCTGGGGTGTCACCCAGAAGCACAGCACAGATTTGAAATACAGACACTATAAAGCCAATACTCATAACTTCCAACTACAAAATGACACATGCACACAGACAGCATAACCATAACCAGCCACCCATAACCTGGTCTTAGACACCTTATATGACCCCCTTTACATAAGATTTGGTGCCACTACAGGACCGTGGTTGCAAACCATGTTCTATATGGTCCCAGTTTATATCAATAACGTCACACCCCCATCACCGGGTGGGGCAGGGACAGAGTAGCTCGAGTGGGCTCTGTGCTGAGCCTGCTCCCCACCAAGATCCCAGCTGGATGTACCCTGCAGGGATCCCCCTGGTCTCTGACCCGTGGCAAGCTGGGTTTGCTCAGTGACCTCCCATCTCCATCCCTCCCCACACAGATCCAGAGCATCACAGATGAGTCCCGCGGCTCCATCCGGCGCAAGAACCCTGCCAACACCCGGCTGCGGCTGAGCGTCCCAGAGGAGCAGGTGGGCGACAGCGAGGAGAAGCCGGAGGAGGAGGTAAGGCTGCATGCTGGGGGGCCGAGCCCCACAGGATGGGGAGCTGGGGGTCTGATGCTGCAGAACTGGGGGGTTATGGGGAGCGAGCACCTGAAAGGGGACCAAGTGCTGGGGGGCCAGAGGGAACTATGGAGGCTGTCACGGAGTTCCCGGGCGATGCTCTGGAACTGCTCCCCACAAAGCCAGTCAGGACTCTGAGGAGCCTCCTCTCCCTTGGAGCAGACTGTCTGCAGGGCAAGAAGCTCACACGGCTTCACCTCCTGGGTCTCTCCTTGGAGCATTCAGCATCCTCTGCCCCTCGGTGCGCTTCCCATAGCGAGTCCGCCCAGGCGGGATCCTGGGGAAGCCACAGGGTCCTGCCCCCCCACTTTGCAGTCAGACATGACTCTCAGCCAGCCAGTAAAACAGAGGTTTATTAGATGACAGGAACACGGTCTAAAACAGAGCTTGTAGGTACAGAGAACGGGACCCCCTCAGCCACGTCCATTCTGGGGCCCAGTGAGCCAGACAACCCCGTCTGCCCTCACTTCCTGTCCCCAGCCAGCTCCAAACTGACACCCCCTCCAGCCCCTCCTCTCTGGCCTTTTTCTCTTTCCCGGGCCAGGAGGTCACCTGACCTCTTTGTTCTCCCACACCTTTAGCATCCCCTTGCAGGGGGGAAGGGCCTGGCCATTAGTTGCCAGGAGACAGAGTGTCGGCCAGAAACTGAGGCACCCACACAGTATTCAGAGGAAACATTAAGAACAGCCCCACTTTGTCACAGAGGCAGTGAACAGCAGGGTGGGGCTGAGTACTGCAGGGTGGGGGCTGGCAGGGCCAAGTGACATGGGCCTGGGGCACCAAGGGTGTGGCAGGATAGGGGGCTGGGAAGACCCCTCCCCGCTCTCACCCACTCCCTCTGTGCAGGTGCAGCTCATCCATGATAAGAACGCCACGGCCTTCTCCAGCAGCCCCCAGTCACCCGGTGACGAGACGGAGACGGCCCCGGAGAAGGTGCATCTCACCTGGACCAAGGAAAAGTCTGTTGCGGAGAAGAACAAGAGCAAGAGCCCCGTCAGCCCCGAAAGCATCAAGGACTTCTTCAGCATGAAGCCGTAAGCTGCACCCCCCATCAGACACCAGTCCCCAGCCGAGCCAGGCAGCCTGCCCAGCGGGCCTGTCCCAGGCAGCACTGGCATGGGCCTGCCTGTGTCCGCGCTGGAGCCAAGCCTGGGAGCTGGCGGACGGAGGCCAGGGAGCTCCTGGCCAAAGCCGGCTCCAGCTTTTTTGCCGCCCCAAGTGGCGAAGCCAAAAGAAAAGAAAAAGCCGCGATCAGCGGCACTTCAGTGGCAGCTCCACTGCGCCACTTCATTCTTCAGCGGCAATTCGGCAGCGGGTCCTTTGCTCCGAGAGGGACTGAGGGACCTGCCGCCGAAGACCCGGACGTGCTGCCCCTTTCCATTGGCCGCCCCAGGCACCTGCTTCCTGCGCTGGTGCAGATCTGGGCTGCGCAGGGCGGGTGTGGAGCCGGTGGAGACCAGCACAGCTCTGTGCCCAGGGCTGCTGGGAAGGGGGAGGCTGGCAGACGTGGGAGCTGAGCAGTGAACGGGAGCATGTGCTGCAGGGGCTGGGGGCTGGGGCGAGGCAACGCGGTGCTGATGAGCTCTCTCTCTCTTTCCCCTGTGCTGCCGCAGGGAGTGGGAGAACCTGTAAGTCTGAGTTGTGTGTGTGTCCCATGTCCCAGCACCGAGGGGAGCAGGTGGGGGCTGTGGGATCCTGCCACTCCAGTGCGGGGTCTGCATCCCACATTGCCCCCTGCTGGGGGTCCTCACCTGCTTCACACACCGCTCCCTGCCGGGGGGCCTTCACCTGCCCCACACATCGCTCCCTGCCGGGGGTCTTCGCCTGCCCCCCACACCGCTCCCTGCCGGGGATCCTCACCTGCTGCACACAGCATTTCCTGCCAACAGGGGGAAGAGACTGAACCTGTCTGGCTGAGCCTGGTCAGAGCCCCAGGACTGACAAGTGCCCCAGGCTTGCCCCATTGGCGGGGGCAGCCAGGGGCCAGCACTGCCTCGGGCACCTCTTGAGAAGTGCAGGAGTTGCTTGTTCTTGGAAGGCCTCCTTCCTGGGTCTGATACAGCTGTGTGCGCGGGGCTTTCTGTGCCCCTCCCCCATCGGACACAGCTGGGTGGGTGGGGCTTTCTGTGTCCCTCCCCATCTGACACAGCTGGGTGGGTGGGGCTTTCTGTGCCCCTCCCCCATCGGACACAGCTGGGTGGGTGGGGCTTTCTGTGCCCCTCCCCATCTGACACAGCGGTGTGGGCGGGGCTTTCTGTGCCCCTCCCCATCTGACACAGCTGGGTGGGTGGGACTTTCTGTGCCCCTCCCCATCTGACACAGCTGGGTGGGCGGGACTTTATGTGCCCCTCCCCATCTGACACAGCTGGGTGGGTGGGTGGGGCTTTCTGTGCCCCTCCCCATCTGACACAGCTGGGTGGGTGGGGCTTTCTGTGCCCCTCCCCATCTGACACAGCTGGGTGGGCGGGGCTTTCTGTGCCCCTCCCCATCTGACAGCTGGGTGGGTGGGGCTTTCTGTGCCCCTCCCCCCATTGGACACAGCTGGGTGGGCGGGACTTTCTGTGCCCCCCACACCACCACCAGCTCTAAGGGCCTGGGCCCTGCCCCACCCCATGAGCCTTCCCGCCCGTTTCTCCTCCAGGAACCAGTCCAACGTGCGGCGGATGCACACAGCTGTCAAGCTTAACGAGGTAATCGTCAAGAAGTCACAGAACGCCAAGCTGGTCCTGCTGAACATGCCAGGCCCACCCCGCAACCGGAAGGGGGATGAGAACTGTATCCTTTGCTGGCCGCTGGCAGCCGCAAACCCAGCCACGGGCCCTGTAAGCCCCCTGCCAGGGGTCCCCGTTTTCCTGCCGTGGGTGTTGCTGGCTCTGGGCTGTGGGTCCCTAAGGCAGCGGCTGAGTGTGGCTGAAGGAGGGAGCCCAGGCGTGGGCAGGCAGGGGGTGCTAGGGATGAGGGGCTGCCCCAGTGGCACCTCCCTGCCCTGCCTGATGCCTCCTCCCACCCGCCAGCAGCTGGGATAGCGCCATCAAACCATGGCAGTGGCTGCCCACTCCCACCACCTGGCAGCTTCTCCCACCCTCCCCCACTGAGACAGACTGGGCCAATGGGGCTGTGGCTGGGCCCAGGCGGCCCCTGCCTGCTGCCTGCATGGGAAACACCCACCCCTTGGCATTTCAGCACCAGTGCTCGGCTCAGCCGTTAGCACCACATCCCCTGCTGGGAAGAGACCACAGCCCCACTGCTGGGAGCCGGGGGGGTAGGCTCTGGACTGGTGTGGGGCAGGGCCCAGGTGCTCGCTATGGAGCCAAGCCCATGTTCTGACTGGCAGAGCTGCAGCATTAGAGCTCACCTCCAGCGAGGCAGAATCAGTGCTCCTGCCTGGAGCAAAGCCCTGGCGGGCTGTGGGTCCCAGCCAGGGCGCGGGGGCCAAGCGCTGCCTGTTGTTCCACTGTGGGGATTAATCCACTGTGCTCGCCTCCCATCGGCCCCCTGGGGCCAGCTGCTCTGCCACGGGGGTGCCAGGCCTGCCCTTCTCCTGCAGTTGCTAGCTGAGTTAGGCAGCCCTGGGGGAGCTGGTGCAGCGCTGGGCAGTGTGTCATTGCACAAGCACATGGAAACATGGCCAGTGTTAAATGGTGGGCGTTAAACTGAAAATACACCCCCACACACACAGACACTCGTGTGTGTACACAGCGACACAAACACAGAGAGCCGTGGGTGCGCACACAGAGACACAGACACAAATAGCCGTGGTTGTGCACACACAGCGACACAAACGCAGACAGCTGTGGGTGTGCACACACAGTGACACAAACAGCCGTGGGTGCACACACAGTGACACCAACACAGACAGCTGTGGGTGTGCACACACAGTGACACAGACAGCCGTGGGTGCACACACACACACACAGAGTGACACCAACACAGACAGCTGTGGGTGTGCACACACAGTGACACAGACAGCCGTGGGTGCACACACACAGAGTGACACCAACACAGACAGCTGTGGGTGTGCACACACAGTGACACAGACAGCCGTGGGTGCACACACACACAGTGACACAAACACAGACAGCTGTGGGTGTGCACACACAGTGACACAGACAGCCGTGGGTGCACACACACACAGTGACACCAACACAGACAGCTGTGGGTGTGCAAACAGCGACACAGACACAGTCGTGGGTGCACACACAGTGACACAGACACAAACAGTCATGGGTGCACACACAGTGACACCAACACAGACAGCTGTGGGTGTGCACACACAGTGACACAGACAGCCGTGGGTGCACACACACACACACAGTGACACCAACACAGACAGCTGTGGGTGTGCACACACAGTGACACAGACAGCCGTGGGTGCACACACACACAGTGACACCAACACAGACAGCTGTGGGTGTGCAAACAGCGACACAGACACAGTCGTGGGTGCACACACAGTGAAACAGACACAAACAGTCATGGGTGCACACACAGTGACACCAACACAGACAGCTGTGGGTGTGCACACACAGTGACACAGACAGCCGTGGGTGCACACACACACAGTGACACCAACACAGACAGCTGTGGGTGTGCACACACAGTGACACAGACAGCCGTGGGTGCACACACACACACAGTGACACAAACACAGACAGCCGTGGGTGCACACACACACACAGTGACACCAACACAGACAGCTGTGGGTGTGCACACACAGTGACACAGACAGCCGTGGGTGCACACACACACACACAGTGACACCCACACAGACAGCTGTGGGTGTGCACACACAGTGACACAGACAGCCGTGGGTGCACACACACACAGTGACACCAACACAGACAGCTGTGGGTGTGCACACACAGTGACACAGACAGCCGTGGGTGCACACACACACACACAGTGACACAAACACAGACAGCCGTGGGTGCACACACACACACACAGTGACACCAACACAGACAGCTGTGGGTGTGCACACACAGTGACACAGACAGCCGTGGGTGCACACACACACACACAGTGACACCCACACAGACAGCTGTGGGTGTGCACACACAGTGACACAGACAGCCGTGGGTGCACACACACACAGTGACACCAACACAGACAGCTGTGGGTGTGCACACACAGTGACACAGACAGCCGTGGGTGCACACACACACAGTGACACAAACACAGACAGCCGTGGGTGCACACACACACACAGTGACACCAACACAGACAGCTGTGGGTGTGCACACACAGTGACACAGACAGCCGTGGGTGCACACACACACACACAGTGACACAAACACAGACAGCTGTGGGTGTGCAAACAGCGACACAGACACAGTCGTGGGTGCACACACAGTGACACAGACACAAACAGTCATGGCTGCGCCTGCCCCCCACATACCCATCGGTTTCGGGCAGCACCAGCTCCAGTGGCACCTCCCTGGCCCTGCGCTGTGAGGGCCGGGCACTGGCAGGTGCAGGGAGCTGATTGGTGAAGGCCGGTGACAGCAGAGCTAACTCAGCCAATCAGTGGTCCAGGTGCTCTGGGCAGGGCAGGTGGCTCTGCTGGCCTGGGGGTGGGGTGGGGGTGCTTATGCAGAGCCCCCCCTGGGTGCTTGCAGCTCAGTCTGAGGTGCCTCCTGTGCCAGGGTCTGGGCACGCCCTGAGGGGGGGAGGGGCAGCCTAGGTCATTCACCCCATGCGTCCCTGAGCCCGGGACTCCTGCCCTCCAGCTGCTGCCGTGGCCAGGCCAAGCCCAGGCCCTGTGTCTGCCCCAGCAGCTCAGGCTCCGGCGGGCCCAGCGATGGTGCTAGGGTGACCAGACAGCACGTGTGAACGGGGGGGGGAGGGGGGGGTAATAGGCGCCCGTTTAAAAAAAGCCCCAACTCTTGGGCCTGTCCCTATAAAATCGGGCCAGCTGGGCCCCCTAGCTGGTGCCTGCTGAGCCCTGCCCGGTGCTGGGTCTGGTTTCCGCCTTGACAGCCACGTCCCTGCAGACATGGAGTTCCTGGAGGTGCTGACGGAGCACCTGGACCGGGTCATGCTGGTGCGCGGCGGGGGCCGGGAGGTCATCACCATCTACTCCTGAAACGCCAGCTGCTGAGCTGAAGAAGTTTTTTTGCACCCTGAGAGACCCCCCCCACCGACCTCTTTGCACCTGGCTCCTGGGGGGCAGGAGGGCGGGTCCCCTTGTGCTTGGTGCTCAGAAACTGGACCATGCCCCACGCGCTCCATTTGACCTGCAGCCCCCAATAATCCAGGAGCAACCAGCACCAGCGCCGCAGTTCCTCATCGTGCCAGCACAGCCCTGCGGTGGGTGTTTCTATAGAGAGACAGTAGCCCTGAGCCTGAGCCCCAGGGCCTGGAGCGTTCCCACCCCCACTGGCCTCCGTGGGGGGCAGGAAGGGGGGGCTGGCCAGGCTCAGTCAGTGCTTCCGCGGAGCCCCCAGATGGCTGGCGTGGGGCCTTGGCCCCTTGGGCCTCGGCTCCCTACCCCTCGCGCTGCTCTTTTTTGGACACACTGAGGTTTGTGGGCCACGTTTGCTGCCCTGCCCCCGCCTGCCTGCTGACGTGGCCTTTGGAGCCCGTTCGCCTGGGCGAGGCCACCCGCCTGCTCACCTCGCCCCACTGCTCCCAGGTGCCTGCAGTGCCAGCCACCGGCCCCTCGCCACGGTGGGCTCAGCAAAGCGCAGCCCCTCCTGCTGCCCATCCCTGGAAACCACAGCCACACCCTGTGGCCCCCGGTGTGGTTTGGACAGGTGAGTGCTGCAGGGCTGGGCAGGAAGGCGGCAGGTCCTGCAGCGCGTCAGAGCGAAGGACAGCGCCACGCTGCCATTGTCGTGAGGTGACCTGGATCCACCGCCTGGGTGAGAGGGGCCTGGCCTGGCCGGGGCTGCATCCCAGCGGGGGGGCGTCAGTGGGGACATAGACTTTGTTTTTCTCCTCCCCAGGGCCCCCCGCTCAGCACAGGCCCATGCGGCTGCATCCCCCTGCCTCACCTGCTGTGGGGCCTGTGCTGGGCAGGGGCAGCGCGCTCACTGCCGGCTGGCCACAAGCGCTGCACAGCCTGGGAACGCAGGGGCACGCGCCTGGCTAGTGCCATGCAGAGCCACGCCACACAGCAGCTCCAGGCGGGAGGCCTGCATCCCTCCCCCCACCCCATGCATGGGACCAGGCGTGAGCCCAGCGCCCACAGCATGAACGTGGCCCCCTGTGACCCTCCTGCAGCCTTGTGCCCTGCGTCCTCTCCCCCATGGCAACCTCCTCCAAGCCATGTTGCTGCTTCAGGGGCTGCTGGGTAAAGACCATAGGTATTTAAAGTTTATAAATATGCAAATCAGCTCAATCCCACCCCCCGGCCCGGCCCAGCCCCGTACCAGCAGCAGGTCACTGACAGTCCCTGTCTGGGATGCAGCCTCCCCAGGTCACATGGGCCCATGAGCAGCTCTGCACCCGCACACATGGCTGTGGGCTTGTTTGGACATGTCAAACCTTGGTCCCAGCTACCCCCACCCCCCTCAGCATCTCTCACTTTACTGAGAAACTGAGGTGCTTTTAACCAATGTGAATAGTTCTAGGAACCACAGCAGACATGGAGACCAGGAGGGCAGAGGGCTCGCCCAGCCCGGGCGCCTGCCCTGCTGTACATAATGTACATAATACTGTATGTGTATTTTTAAAGTGATCATATTTATGTTCATAGTCCCAGATGAAGTCTATATCTAGAGCTCTAGCTCTATGCTGAGAGATGCAAGGAGTCGCTCGGGCCAGTGAATTGCTCCAGCTTTTAGGCTCAGGCTGGGGCCCAAGCCCGTGAGCTCCAAGAGGTTTTGCTGAGGCTGCTCCCTCTGGAGAGGGCGGCTTTTCCTCGTCGTTCACGTGCGGGGGTGAAGGCTGCAGCGTCCCTGGCCTATGGCGCGGCCCGTGGGGAGGGCCAGCTCACGGGGGTCAGTCTCTTTGAATTTTGCTGCTTAGTCTTTTCAGGGAAAAGAAGTTACAGAATTTTCTGAACTTGTTTCACAGCAGATTTGAGCTTCCAATCTGAGTGCAGCCTGCTCCGGCGGGCCCCCTCCCTGCTGCACCGGCCTCTCCCCCAGCCGAGAGGGAGCAGCTTTACTGCTCAGACGTGTGGCCCAGAGCTGAGCCCCAGACCCACCTCTTAGCCTCCACTGCAGCACTGGGAATGGGCCCGTGCAGATTGCCACTGGCACAGCCCTGTGCCTTCTGCAGGTGGGAGATGGTTCAGAGGCCCATGGCTTGATGCCAGTAAAGGGCTAACGGCCACAGCTGACACATCTCGTACAATGACTCCCCTTGCAGAAGGCAGCTGGGCCCCTTCTCACAGCCAGCGTTGGCTCCCCATAGCCCCCCCTTCCTTTCCAGTCCTGCTGCCCTTGCTTATTGCTCTCTAGGGAAGAGCAACCAGGGCCCAGCGCTCCCTGGCCGTAGGCTCAAGCTTCGGGGCGTGAATGCCCTCAGCTGTTGCTCCCACAGAGGTGCCAGCCCTCAACTTCCTTCCCCCTGAAGCTGCACAAGGTCTTCTGTGGGCACCTGCCCTAAATCCTCCTCCAGTGGGCCCTTAGCATCACACCCCCCGTTCCAGCCCCAGCACAGGCCCCATGGGGATTGAGGGGAGGGCACTGGAGCGGGAAGTGATTCTCCACTTGATGATGCTGACCGGGCTGAAGCTCCCTGCTTACAATCCAGCATCTGCTCACCTAGGCCAAGTTTTGGTGATGGCTTCAGCCCTCTCATCTGCATTTGTTGCTATGCCCCTTGAGCCCTGGCTCCCTCAAATTCCCCCCCCCCCCCCACTCCCAAGCAGCAGTTCAGGCTCATCCCCCGTGGTGGCCAGACAGCTTGGGAAAATGCAGCTCTGCGTAAGGCAGTGTTATTCCGTGCAGCAGCCCCAGCTTCAAACCCTGGCAGAGGACGGGAGCCTGCTGCTGCGCCCACGTGCTGTTAATGGGGCATCGATGCCAAGGTGAAGGCAAGCTATTCCCAGAGCAAGAGCACTGGGCCCAGCTCCTGGCTGGAAGCTGGTGATGCAGGGGCCCAGACCACCCTGGACAATTAACGACCAGCAGTTCTGCTGAGTGCGTCAGCCCCAAATATGCTGCTTTTCAATGACCAGGCAGGTGTCTGCATGGAGGAAGGTTTCTTTAAGCTTGGCTCAGGGGCCCACACAGCAAGAGCTAGGGCCGGTTTTAGCTGCTGTGAGAAGACCCCATAAGCCCGGCACCTTCCCATGGCCTGGCTCTCAAACCATTCAGTAGCAGCAAGGTTCCCAAGAGCAGACTGGGCTCAGGGCTGGAAGTCATAGATGTTACTTGCAAAACTCTCCTTTGGCTTTTGCTGGTGCCTGCAGCAGGCCTCCAAGCTCCCTCCCCCCCCCCCCCGCCACCACCTTCCTCTCCTTGCTGTCCCCCCTCCCTCAGCACAGACGCCCTTCAGTCCTGGTTCTTTCCCTTTAATCAGAACTTAACAGTTCTTGTCTTATGATTCCTCTAGCACTAAGCGCCTGCAGCACTGAGCTCACCCTTGGGCATGTGTCACACCCTGCCCCCCTCACTGATCCCTGCTCTGCTACCTGCCACCTGCCACGTCTTGTGGCATTGGAAAGCCTAGTGCAGACAGACTGCCGGCACCCTGTTAAGCAAAGCATCTATTAGACCAGGGTGACATCCACTGCTCAAAACAGAAATGGCAGCCAGGGCCCTCTCCCTCCCTCCTCCCAGAAAGCCATCACTCCAACAGTGCTGGGGGGTAGCACACAATCCCCTCTTGGCAAGTTACCACCTTGAGACAGTGAAAGGCAAAGGAGCCCCCACCCACCCCCAGCTCAGCCAGACCAGTGCTACAGCTCTGAACACACGTGCATTGTTGCCTCTCTAAACCACTGCCTGGCCAAACTCTTTGGGGGCAAGCAGAGGGTGCTGGTTTCCAGAGCAAGTCCAAGAGCCAGTTTTAGCAGACAGCACTGCATGTTAGTTTACAAACCCAGCTCTGCCCCTGCACGTTTGGCCTCTGTGAGTGTGCAGCTCCCTCTGGAGCACCCTTCCACTGTTCCGACTTGGTAAAGACACAGTGTCCTGTGGTAGAAACCCGAGTCTCTTTCTGGCACATGTGGAGACAGTTCAGGGTTTTCAGAGCAGGCAGGAGGGTCTTGACCCACAAGGCTTGTTTTACAGAGAGCCCCTGTATGCAGCTGCAAGGATGAGCACAGCCCCTCCACCTCCAGCAGAGCAGAGCAGAGCAGGCTCTCTGGGTGCAAGGCTCGGCCCCCTGCTCAGGGAACCACTCTAATTACACTCTAGCCAGAGCAGAGGAAAACTCTTTAGTTCCTCAGAAGTTAAAATGGGGGCAACCTCCACGCCCCAGCCCCCTTCCAGCAGTTCGCTAACTGGCCTCCCAGTTCAAGCTGGTGGGTTAGGTCCAGTCCAAGCAGCCCCAGTACAGCTTACAGACCATTTGAGGGCATGTTTACAGATGTAGGCAGAGGCTGCCCTGGGCAATGGTGTTCATAGTCACCTGAACCACACGAAGGATGGATACTGCTTAAGGTACAATAGTTGCACTATAAGAGTCAAGACTCACCACTGCATCGCAGGATGGCCACATAATGGAAGGATCCAGAGGTCTGAGGTTTTGTTGGTTGCAAAACACTTTTCTGTGCTACATGTGCAATATATTTGTTATGAATGTTACCACAACAAAGTCAATTCATTAAATAAACTTTATAGTCACTGTACCTAGATGTTTTACATCCATTCCAATGACTTTTATTCCAAGTGCAATATTTCAATAGACATGTAGTGACCCAGTATGCTTTGTGTTTTAAAGAATCTGTGTGCAGAGCAATGCAAAGAAGTTTAAACTGTGTAAATAAAATAGGTTGCAAACCAAAAGAAAAAAGAGTAATAGGCTTGCATTTAATTTCTGTGCCAGTGTTTCAGTATTCTGTATTGGGCTGCCTCAATATCGCCCCCCTGTGTTCTCTGTGGATATTAACAGAGGAGTGGCTCCTCACTTGTTGAATGCTCCTGTTAATGCTTTACAGCTTTTATTGTATTCATTTTTTAGACTCGTCTGCACAAAATGCAATAAAATGATTTTATTACACCCTTCACCACTTGTAGTGGGGAATTTTTACTTGTTTTTGGATGCTGCAGCACATGACCAACACTTCACTAGTTTTCCATTTGGCAGCTGCATGGCTGGTAGCAAGAACTTTTGGACATTTGAAATGACCCTCACTGGTATCACTAGCTTCCCTCTTCTCCCTCACCTGCTGCAATGAATGCCAGTACCACCCAACATGGGCACCTTCCCTTCAACATGGTCAAATCCAGATAAAGGCATCTAACAGAATGAGGCATAAGGGGCTGGAGGAGAGGCTTGCATACAATGCATCTAGTCTAACATTTTTAGAGCACTAACCTGCATGCACTTACCTTCCACGGAGAAGGTGGAAAAACTTGGTTTTGTCAGTCTGAGGAGGGGGCCAATCAGAGGGCTCACTCCTATTTAATTCTGGTCAGCCCCAAACCAGTAGTAAATAAAGTGAGAAAGGCCAGGGTTTTAATGCAATTGGGACTAGCAGCTCATGACTCAAAAAGAGCGTTAACATTTGTACAGTGAGTAGCACCTGCAATGACCTGAGTTCAGGCTCAAGGGGAAAACACACTGCAGTGTGGTTAGTGCTCCACAGGCAGCACTGAAAGCGAGAAAACCTCTGGACCTCTCTTTCTGTAGGTACAGATAACATCTGCCGATGCCCTATGTTCAGTTCCCCAGCAGCGCACTAGGGGCCTCCACACTGCTGAGAAGTGGGCACACACCAGTGGTTTCTACAGACTGGCAATGTGAATTCAGGAGTTCACAAGGATGTGGAAAAGCACTTTGAAGTCCTAAGTAGGAGAATCTGAGACAAGCACATAACCTCCCCCGCCCCATGCAACAGGATTACAGAGTCAGGTGCAAGAAAGGGCTCTCACACTTTCTCCTTGGCATCTGGCACTGGCCAGTGCCCAGAATAGCGATTGCTGAACAGCTCCGTGTGTGGATATTGTTATTCCATGCTAACAGTGGATCAAGCTACATTACAGAAAGGCATTCAGTGCAGAATAAGAGCATCCACCTGAGAACAAGGGAGGAATAGCTAGTGGTTTTCAGTCTACACTCTCACTAGCTTCCCTGTGAATTCCCCATGCAGGCAAGCCATAAGGCAGGTTACCTGAGGAAACAGACGACTTGCAACTCCTAGGAAAGGATCTATTTCAATTCAATGCTCAAGCTGGTTAGTGTCAAACACGCAACATCATATTTTTCCTGCCAATTTTATTAAAAAGTAATGTCCTCTTGTTAACAGCACAGAAAGAAAAACGCTCCAGAACACAAACCATTCAGGACAGAGAGTTGCTGCTCCAGGAACTGTGTTTTCTAAACAGTTTCTTCCTGTCCTCCCTCAGGAAGCCCCAGAGGCTTTAAAGGGGCGATGCATTCCCTTTGGCACTAGATAGGATCTAGTCAGAGAAGCCACATGCCCTAACACCACGCAACACTGGTTAAAAACCGGCTCAGGAATCTCCGCCTGATTTTCCACAAAAGCATCCAGTGCTGCTACTAAAATGTTTGGAAACTTATAAAAACAGAGGAGCCCTCTCAGCATTGCCTCCCCAACCTGTGACAGAACTCAACCTAACCAGCAATAAAATGGAGTCTGCAAAGCTCCAGCGGAGTGTAGAGACCCCACCCCCCACCAGGGAGCCTGCTGTACCCAATTCTGGGAGCGGGAGCTGCACGCAGAATAGGGTTTCTGTGGTTGGGCTGTGAAAGTTACAGTAGTCAACTGCCCCAAACCAAACAAAAACTTGTGTCACATGTAATAAACTGCTTGTAAATTTGGCTGCTGAGTCCAGGAGAATTGACAGAGCCTTTTAGTTCCCTATCCTGGCTTGAGTAGGAAGTTCTGGTGTTTGGGTTTGCCACTATATCCAGAACAAATGCTGGAAAGCTCCTCACGCCTGGGTATGGTGAGCAGATCCTTGCTGGCCTCACTAAGCCAGGAAGTCTTAGTCCCGGCTGTGGGAGTTCCACACTGCACTCACTGCCCAGCTTTACCTGGGGGTCAAGTCTTGCTCATGTTCCATGAGTTTAGCTGCTACAGCACCAACAGGGAGGTTTCCCCATATCTGGCTCATATGGTTTGTCTTTTTAAAACCACACACAAATACTGCCCACCCAAACCGCCGAGGAAGGTCTAACCACTAGCCACCCAACCCAGAACCATCCTAGAGTTCACACCACTGAGATGCTTGTAAGGGGGAGGGGAATCAGTCTCAGACTAACCCAGTTCAAGAAGCCACTTTGTTCTGATAAGCTCCTTGTGAAATTCTCTCCAGACTTGACTACAGACTGCAGGCATGGTGTAACATGCTGTGCAAACATTACTGTAGTGGCAACCACCAAGAGCGGGAAATGCAGGTGGGCTGGAATAGCAGCAATTTCCATCGAGGGCAAAATTCAACTACTCACAGAAGCTTCTGAACTCCTCTGTCACCTGGAGCAGAGCTCTCGTCTCCAAAGACAACTAACCCAACCCAGGGGAAGAGGGGCACTAGCAACACACTCAACAGCAATCCTACTGGAGCGAGTGCTCTAGCCACTGTGAAGGCAGAAGTGGCCTAGGGACAGCCAAGGACCCAGAGAGGGAGAGGACATGCATCTTCAAGGGCATTTGCCTTGGGTCTAGGACAAAAGACTCAAACAGCTACGAGTATGGTAATGGCAAAGGGAAGGGAAACTGGCTCTGCAGCTAGATGTTAATAGTGTCGCTGGTAGGAGCCCATGGGTTGCGGGGCTGAGGGTCCTGCTCGCCCCTGGGCCACTGTCTGGCTCACCAGATGGGAGAGCGCAGGGCCACTCTGGATTAGGGTGTCCAAGGCTTTCTGCACACTGGGGTTATCAAAGTTGATACCTGAAGAGGATACGGGCCTTTGAACAGCTATGTTGCCAGGGGTAGGCAGACGATTTTGGTGCTGACCATAGTGTACCTGGGCTGGCTGAGATGCTCCAGGTCTTGGGCCTGTGTTCCTTGTGGAGCCTGGGAGGGCAGGAAGCTGTGGACCAGGGACCTGTGTTCTCTGCTGAGACTGGTTTAAGCTTGCAGCACTGAGCTGCACTGCCCGTGCTTGATTGCTGGCTACATTCGCATAGTTTTGGTTCTGAGTGCCGCCTGAAGCGGCTGTGGAAGCTGCAGAGCTGCTGTTTGCTACAGCAGCCGCAGCTGCTGCAGCCGCAGCCCCACTGTTGAAGAGGCTAAGGATTTTTGCCTGCAGCTCCTGTTGGGGATTAGTGGAGGACACTGGAGCAGAGGTGGCAGAGGCCAGGGGCTGAGTGCTCTGATGAGTTTGAGAGCTTGGAAGGCTGGCCTGGCTGGTCATAGACGATCCTGAAGGCGCCCCAAGAGACTGTCTCGACAATGGAGCTGGAAAGAGAAAAGAAAAGGGTGAATTCTCTGCAGGCCCATCTGACCAGGCATCCTAGAGGAGCTCTGAGGGGTACAGTTATTAAGCCACGTAAGTCAATTACTGCCCTTTCCTCTAAACGGGTGGGACTGAACTACTCTGGGTGAGTGGGATGGAAGCAGAACACAGGCTATGTCACTTACAGAACCATCTCCATTCACATGACAAGTCTATTCAGTTGGTGTATCCCTGCAATCTCACAGAGAGAATCTGATGCCCCAGGGAGATCCCTGAATGATCAGAACAGCCTCAATACTCTAAGGCTATGTCTACTGCTAAGGGAGAGCTGGCATGTCATACTGGCAACATACTCCTCATGTGGGCGCAGCTGCACCTTCAAAGCTGTGCTTTCCGCCACTGTCCTAAAGCCACCTCCCACAAGCAAAACAAGCTACACAGGGAACAGCGCAGTTTTGCCAGTGTAACTATGCCCACATTAGAGGTTTCTACTGACGTAGCTCAGTCCTTCAGGAATCACGCCTTCACCCCCCGCCTAACCAACAGCTGAACCAGCAAAGTCTGGTAGCATAGACATGGCCTAACAGACATCTCTGCCTCAAAGGCCTGTTAAGGTACATAGCATCGGAGTGAACGTGACAGATAACTTACCCTGCAGAGAGTCAGTACTTCCTCTAAGTAGTCGTTCCTTCCTGTCTCTCAGGTAATTGATGACTTTATCGGTCTCTTCAGCAGTCAGATAGCGGTTGTCTGCCAGCAGGTTCAAGAGAGTCTGGATTCCTGGAGGATGGCCCCCTCTGACACCTTCCTCTATGGGTGGTGGGCGTTCGCGTTCCTGCAGAATTGCTTCATCTGCCATCTTGGCAGCCTGTCTGGCTATTTCTTCACGCTCCTTCTCTCGGGTCTCTGTCTTGTAGCGTTCATAATTCCTTGCCACCAGCACCATGGCATCAGCTTGGGGCATGTTGCGATGTTCTGCACAAAGAGAGGCTTTAACTATTTGGACCCCACTGATAGCAGGTGCAAGTATTAGGTGCTCCTTCTGCTGACCTGGATCAGCAGATCAGAGTGAACAGGCAGGAGCAGCTCTTAGTATCCAAGCTTGGGCTTGGAACATTTTCCAGCACCACTGATTGCAGCAGTGGTTCTCAACCAGGGGTAACACCTTTCATATTAGCCTGTTTAGCTGGTTGATACATAAGATCTTCCTCCAAACTCCCCTATTGGTAGGAAGAAAGCAGCTCTTTTCCTTACATTACATACAAATACAACTAACCACAACCAGGGGACGGTCTCTGCTACTTCGCCCCTAGCTCCCCTGAATAGCCCCAGTACCTGCCTCTCTTCTGCTGCTGCTCAGAGCTTTCCCAAACAACAGCAGAATATCACTCATGTGATCCTTCTCAGCTTCCTTGCTGCCACAGGTTTTAATAGAAACAGTGGGGAAAGCCACACTTGTGAATTTCACTCTGCTGATTCCAGACAAAGCTCTGATCAGCAGCAGTACTGGAGCAATAAGCAGCACAAAAAAACCAAAAAACAAAGTCTTTTGAGCCACATGATATATCATAAAACAAAACAGAGCACAAGCCCAACTGTTTCCTTTGGGGGCACCTTTAAGAAGGTTGTGGCCATTCATTCTGTCTCACAAGAAGAAAGGTGAATGGACCGGGGCAGAGATCTAAGAATTGGCACACTCTCTGAATAATACTTGCAGAGAAGGACTTCAGCATCTAAAGAAAAGCTGCCCAGAGCTTCACTCCAGAAATACTGGGATTTGCAGACAGAGCACAGAGCCAAACTGCTTTCCCTCACAGTGGGAAATCTGGGTTAACTTCAACATTGTTTCATACAGACATTGGGTCATTAATAGCTATTTATGTCACAGCAAGGAAGTGGTTTGTCTTGTGTGGTTTTCTGCTTGAGAGAAGAATCTCTGAGGCAGCATTGGAAGTGTTTCTAGCACTTCAGAGTGATGTGAACCAGCAGACCATTCTGGCCTCTGTACCTTGTGGTGTGCCAAACATGATATTAACGGTGCAGGAGCGGTGAACTTGGTGCTGCTGGGTGATGACAATGGCAAAAGGAGACCCTCCTCTGCCCACGTCCTCCAGGGCTTGAGTCAGTGACATTTCTGTGTTGAGGAAGATCAGATCCACCACCATGCCCAGATCCCGCACCTTCCGCCCCACTGACTCGGCATACTCCCTACACAAAGCAAAGGCAGTGCACGTTATAATATGCCAGCAATGTACAGAAACCCTCATGTGTTCACTTCCATCACCTCCAGGCTAATTTTTTGCATCAGTTTAACTCTGTTCAAAACTGAATTTAAGTTAAACTGATGATGCAACTTCTGTATGTGCACAAGCCCTAGAGAGCACAGGGCCCAGCAGCCTCCAGAAGAGCAGATACCGTGTCCAGCTACATTCAGCGTCTTTGGACAACAGGAACTGGAAGCCTGTGACGCCTGCATGCACCAAAAGCCATATTAAGCGCAACCAAAAATAGGGAGTATGGGTCAATTACTGGTCAGAGAGGAACTGGAATCTGCCTGCCTGGAGGGCTGGTTTTGTAAATCTTCCCTTAGTCACTTCTTTTGAGCTAAAAGTATGACTACACAACTAAGTTAGCATGAACCATTGATCAACAAGCTATAGAAAAGAACACAAATGCTTCAGAACCCAAGATTTAAAATCCCATCTCAGTCCTTCAGATTCATATATCTTAAGGCCAGGAGGGACCATTAGAACATCTTAGTCTGACATCCTGTATATCACAGGCTAGAGAATTTCACTCAGTTCCCCCTGTTCTGAGCCCAAGAACTTGTATACAACTAAAGCATCTTCCAGAAAGGCATCCAGTCTTGAAAACACCAAGAGATGGAGAATCCACCATTTCCCTTGGGAGTTTGTTCCACGGTTAATCACCCCGTTAACAATTTGCACCTTATTTCCAATTTGAATTAGTCTGGCTTCAGATTCCAGCCACTGGCTTTTGTTCTGCCTTTCTCTGCTGGATTAAAGAGCCCTTTAGTACTCAGTAATCAAGATACCTCTCAAACATTTTTGATAAGCTAAACAGATCCAGCTCTTTACGTCTTTCATTGTAAGGCATTTTCTCCAGCCCTCGAATCATTTCTGTCACTCTCTTCTGCTCCCTCTCTAATTTTCCAACATCTTTCTGACGATATGGACACCAGAGCTGGACACAGTAGCCAGCATCAGTCCCACCAATGCTGTACACAGAGGTACTATCCCCTCCCGGTTCGCTACTTCCGTTTATACAACCAAAGGTTGGCACTAGCTCCGAGACACACCAGGAGCTCATGCTGGGTTGTTTGACAAGAGTCTAGGTGTGCTAATGGACAGAGTCGAGATGCAGTCTGTAGATATGGCCTGTATTCTTTGTTCCCGTGTGTATGCTTCACATTTGGTTGTATTAAAACACATTTTGTTTAAGTGCCCCCAGCTCACCAAGAGATGCAGACTGCTCTGCATGACTGCCCTGCCATCATTACTTACCATTCTGCCAATCTTTCCATAATCTGCAGAAATTTTATATTTACTTCCAGATCATTAATGAAAATGTCAACTAGCATCAGGCCTACTACGGCTGCCCTTTAGACCCCCACTAGAAACAGCCCCATTTGATTATGGTTACCCACTGACAATTACTTTTTGGGATCTGTCAGCCAGTTTTAAATCCATTTAATGTGTGCCCTTATTGCTACGGCATGGTGCTAATTTTTAATCAATAATTAGTAATTCAATTAATAATGAAGAGAAGAGTAAGCACAGGCCATTTCATGTAGCCCTATATCAATGAAGTACCTGGCTGTTACAGGAAGTGTGTGGGGGAAACCCAGAGTAATAGATTTTCAAGACCAAAATACTTAGTTTTCCCCATCCCAACAAAAATAGAATATCTGCTGTCAAGAGAATTAAAGAAACTAATTGCAACACTCTTAAATGCTCAAAAGCTACTCTCCCGAATAGCAGCTACAATGGAAACTGCCCTGAAAATCCAGGGTAATTTTTATTCCAAGCAAATAGCGTCCCTCTATTCAGAGGATCACAACTGGTCACAGCAACTAGCTTCTTACTTTGTCTGCTTATTAACCACTATCACAGAACAGTCCACAGGCCTCTCTGAATCAAAGCGCCTCTTGATGTCCTCAAAGTACTGCCGGTATAGCTCCTCCCTGCGTCGCTCCTCGCGTTTCAGACGTTCTGAAAGAAAACCAGCCATGGAAATGGAGGAAGTGAATAATGTCAATCTAGCCACTTAGAGTTAAATAAATATATGGAGATATACCTATCTTATAGAACTGGAAGGGACCCTGAAAGGTCATCAAGTCCAGCCCCCTGCCTTCACTAGCAGGACCAAGTACTGATTTTGCCCCAGATCCCTAAGTGGCCCCCTCAAGGATTGAATTCACAACCTGGGTTTAGCAGGTCAATGCTCAAACCACTGAGCTCTCCCTGCCAGCCTGCCCAACTCCCATAGCAATCCAGTTTCAGAGGTGGATCCGCTGCACTACTCATTTCAGGGCTGGATGCAACCTTCCACCATCTCCAGCGGTAGAATATGAAAGCCTGCCTATAATACTATACTTGTTAAAAAAATTTGTATTGGAGGTGTGGGTTGGGGTGCGGTGGAGGGAGGAGAAGAAAACTGACCTTCTGCACTTAAAGGGGCTCTGTCAAAGTGGTCTCTGTAACGGTCATAATAAGGGTCATCTTTCCTCCGGTAATAGTCTTCCAGGCGAAGGTAACGGTCATAAGCATCATCTCTTCTGCAAAGTAAGTGATTCACAGCCTGTTGTATGTTCAGAAGTGAAAATTCCAGGCACCATCATCTCCTCCTCATGCAACCCCAACTTTCCCCAAGTAATGCATGCGAACACTACGTACCTGGCTATCCTCCAGACACAGCCAAACTACCACAATCTGTATGAGGACCAACAGGCCCCAATTTAATACCACCACCACAAGAGAGGCAGCAAATCAGTAGCGCTCCAATACCTGTACACGGGGTCCCGTGGCTCCCTCACATCCCGATAGCGATCATACACAGGATCCCGTGGGTCACGCAGGTCTCGAATGTCCCGGGGGTCCCGTAAGTCTCTAGGGTCCCTGATGTCCCGGGGCTCTCGCAGATCTCTAGGGTCCCTGATGTCCCGGGGCTCTCGCAGATCTCTGGGGTCCCGGTGGTCTCTAGCATCTCTGGGATCACGTACATCTCTACCTCGAATATCTCGAGCGTCTCTGGAATCCCGGCCATTTCTACCATCCCTTGGCTCTCTTCGTGGGCTCCCCCGAATAGGGGAGCGATCACGTCTCCCATCTCTGCCATCCCCGTACGCATATGGCTCTCTGAGGAAAGTACCAGGGAAATGCCATTAGACAAAAAGCACAAGCACTGTCAGCCCTAGACCTCTTACCTGGGGTGGCCACAGAAACCTTTCGCTCAGCAGCTGAATCCTCCCCTCCTATTCCCCATCGAAACAAACGCAGCGAGACAGGTCCAAAGGGTTGTGTCAAGGCATTTTGAAAAGGTTTCTTATTCAAATGCCTTGCACAGCCCAGCAAGCTCCAGAAAACACCCTATCTGGACCACCACTAGAAGTGCAGGATGTTTGTGCAAGACAAAGGCAGGCAGCTAAGAAACCATCACTCAAAGATGTCAGGCCTCACAGCCAGTGAGGAATTTTCAAGCAAAACATTTGTTTTTCAGACAACTGGTACGCAGAACCCCGGGTGTCTTGTCCTCCCATCCACTAGACACTGTAGTTAAATGTCAAAGGGACCATTTTAATTCACTGAATTGAAAAAGGAGAGCAGAATCCCTGAAACAATTCCATTGATATTGTCACGTTTATGAAAATGTGTGTTGTGATCATGAAGACCATATGGCTGGATTCTGTACAATGATGAGATGTTCCCTGAAAGAAATCAGTGTGACTGCATGATGCCCCATGTTAGGACAGTACTAACCGAGCCAGGTCTATATCACCAGCAGGATCATGATTCCCAATGGTACCTGAATATCTCCTCTCACTCAGGCTTTTGTAGTACAGCAGCATGCCATCTTCAGTCAGAAGTACACAGAAAGAGAGGTGAAAGACTGCATGCTTCTTTTTTCCAAAACAGAATTTGTTTTCCAGATAATGCTCTGTTTTCCAGATCTAGCATAGCCTTCAATCCACTCTAAGCCATAAACATATAGTACGTCTTAGGAATGGAAGTGCTGAGCTTCAAGCAGAGCAGTATGTACTCTCAGATGGCTAACATCTGCAGGACACTTACAATTGTGAGAAGAGAAACACTTGAAAGGAAGTATTTTATTGAGATTTTTAACCAACACTTCCAATTGCTAAATTCCCTTTGGCTAACTAGCCTAGTTCCTGAAGGAAGTACAGAACATGCTATTCTTTACTATCATGCTTTCACAGCAAGACGAAGGCAAGTCCCTCCCGTAAGTTCTACATTGCTGACAATTTCATTTCGGAATCAGTGGGAGAGTGAGTATCAGGATTAGCCAGCCAGAGGTTCAGGCTTCAATACCAAGTTGATGGATACCTACCAAACCCAGCTGATGATTACTTTCCTATGCCCCTCTTCTCTGAGCAGTGAGAAAGTTATGTGGATTCCATGTAATAACTTTGACCATCTGTATCTAAGGGATACACAGTATTCCCTGTGGTCTTTATTTATAAGCCAGATACAGTGTGTATCCTGTAACATGAACTATTGTTTTACCCACAGGTAATATATACAGTTTTTTCCAGTGATCAGAATGTATCGGCACCAGGGATGCAGTCTCCCTGTGATATACGAGAAGATGCACCATATTTGAACATGATCTATAGTGTAATCATCCTCAATATCAGGGAAACAGTTTTCCCTCCTGCTTTACACTTTATACAGACAGGATACAAAGCATATCCTCACCTACGATGTGCAGTGTAATCACACACAAGATTAGGGATACACACAGTATTCCCCACTCATTCTGCAGTATAACTAGAGGAAATACATCCTGTATTCTCATCTGTAATCTGCAGTGAAACCAGAGCAGATACCACTGCATCCACCTGGAATTTACAGTACAGTCAGACACAGGAATACAAAATATCCCATATCCTGCTGTAAGCCATAGGGTAGAATACAATACAACCACCCAAGACTGCAATGTAATTGCATTGTATATGGTATTAATTCCCACTCTGTTTACCTAAACAGGTATACAGGCCATATTCATCCATTATCTGGAGTGAGACATCATGAACAAGGATGCACAAAAGCGGTTTGCCCTTGATGCAAACACTCACATATAGCATCAGCTGCTGCTTGCTCAGACACTCCTGCTCACCTGATGCCCAAGGCATCGGCCTCTGCAAATCTGCTTGCACTCCTGTGGCATCAGCCTTCGCTTGCGCTCCTGTGGCGTTGCCTGATGCCCATAGCATCAGCCTCCGCAAATCTGCTGGCGCTACTGTGCCGTTGTCCGAACCCCAATGCCCAGCGGCATTGGCCTTGTGCTTGCATGTGCTCCTGCGCCATTGCCCGAACCCCAATGCCCAGTGGCATCGGCCTGTGTTTGCGTATGCTCCTGTGCCATCGCTTGAACCCCAATGCCCAGCGGCATTGGCTTGTGCTCGCACGCGCTGCTGTAGCATCACCCGTACCCTGATGCCCAGTGATTTTGGCCTCTGCTCTCACATGCTCCTGTAGCATTGCCCAATGCCCAGAGGCAGCGGCCTGTATTTGCATGCTCCTGCAATGTTGCCCGACGCCAAGTGGCAGCGGGCTCTATAAATCCACTTGTGCTCTGCAGTATAAATGCAGCAAATTTACAGTATCTGTCTGCATTCTGTATCCCCACACATTCAGGATTTACATGGGAAACCCCATACACTTCTGACTCCTTCTGTGAGGTCCAGGAAGGAATGTATTTGCCCAAGATCTCTAGTGTAACTGAAGGTAGTGTCGACCACAATCAATCACATAAACAGGGACACCCCTGTAACTGGACACAGCCATAAACAGTAGCCAACTGTGGCCCACTGTAGCTGTATGTACAGGAACATGGAATATCTACTGACACAGACAGGATACAATTTGCAGTGTAGCTGTGAAACATGGATGCTTCAGACTGGTTACATGTAGTGTTCATACAGTTCTCAGTACTAACATTGACATTACTCTCTCTGTGTACACAGCTCTGTAGTATTGCCAGAGAAGATGCATACTGTGTCAGAATATAACTGCAGTGTTCACCCACACTTCATAGTAAAACATGAACATTATTCAGGAGTCTCCTCCTGCAATGTAGTTAATTCCTGTGTCTCTTCTCAACCTGCTGCGTGACTGCACAAGAAGAGTGACACACAGGGACTGTACATATTGGGCCTATTTATTGGGGGAGGGATGTGTGGGAAAAGTAGGCAGATGCCCAGTATCCCCAATGTAACTGGACAGAGAAGGATGCTGATATGCTACAAGTGCACATGCAGAAAGTGTAGTGCATCCAGGGAAGTTCTCTCCCTGTGGTGTGCGTTGTCTGCATAATCATTTTCCAGGCTCATGTCAGCACTGGAAGCCTTCGACATCAGAAGATGTAAACTGCTGGTATTCTCTGTTGCACAGCATGGCGAATGCTATATACCCATTATATTCTCTATAGACGCCTTGTTTCCCTGACACTTAAGAGTCAGGAACAAACAGCAGTCCTTCCCCAACAAATTTCACACAACCTATGCTGCAAAATGCAGCATCCAGTTGTAGTCACAGCAGTAAACACAAGGTTTCCCTTGTGCCTCCTGAGCTGTTAGAACCAGTGAGGCCCTTCACATATGGAAGGGATGGTCACATTCTAACTGTTCACTTGAGTGCCTCCATGCTGTTGGGGAGGTGGTGGTGAGGGAAGAAAACTAGACATTTAGCAGAGGAAGGAGGGCTTGTACCTAAAGCCTAACCTTCCTAGTATAACTCACTGCTTCCAGGTACTTTACCTTCGTGATGGGCTGGACCTTGATGAAGCCTTATTCATATTTCTTCTTTCCGCTGCTTTATTAATATCTGAAAAGAATAATCAACCCATCTGTTCAATGCTATGGAACAAAAAAGAGATCGTCAGCACATTTTAAATTAAAGCAATAAAAGTTCAAAGACAGCCATATGGTGCAAGGAAATCCATTCAGCCAAGAGGCATTGTCACTTTAATTATTTTTATTACAATTAAGATAGTACAATGCAATGGGTTGGTCATGGATTACTGTGATTTCCAACTAAAAGAAGTGGACAGTTTGTATGAAATTCTATCCCTTTATCATGTTTAGACCCATGTCCAGACTCCTTGTCCCATAAGAGACCACCACCTCTTTCTCCTGTAGTCTGTGGACCAACAGCATGCAGCTCCATGGATTCCAGGAGAAAAAGTAAAGAGTCAGACAATCCTTCGTGAATGGAAAGCTGTTGGCTAGTACACTTCATCTCAAAATTCAAAGCCAGTCCTGTTCGATGGAGGAGGATGCTGCTATCCTTCTGGAAAAGAACCCAAGGGCTCTCAAAAACAAGTTCAATTGACTTCCAGGGGACTGTTGTGACATCAAATTGTACAATCTCCACCACTCAGGCAGAAGGATCCAAGGGACTTGAAGTAAAAACTACCCCATGAAGTGAACTTCATGCAGTCATAACACCATCAAGTCAATGTGATGCAAATAAATGCAACAGATCAGACGTTTGAAAATTGTTAATGTCTGAGTAACTGCACAGAAAATGTTCCTTGAAGCGTTCTGAGTGGAACACACAAGAGAACTAGGGAGCCACAAGGCTGTAACCAATTCAAGAACACAAGTTCAGTCAAAACGGCTGATAATATTAGTCTGGAGAGAAATGATGAAAACATCCATGGTAGGAGACAGAGGATGAGATTATCATCTGAATGTGGGCAAGAACAAAACCACTCCAGAGTAATGGTTGGTTTAGGACGTTTTGTTCTCAGTCATGAGAACCTTTAAAAAAAAGAAAATCACCTAAATGCTACATGTACCACTTGTTTGAGGATTTAACAGTATAATTAACAGTAACGACTAGGTATTTAAATAATGTATAGCTTTCAATTTTCCTGCAGTTGGAAAAGACAAAAACAAAAAAAACAAGGCATGTAGACTTCTGTAAGCAGAAACTTGGTGGCTTTACTATCTACCTTCATTTCCCAAGCTTTTCATGATGAATTTTAGTTAAAATTAAAATTAAAACAAAGATGCTAGTTTCAATCTTCATTCTTACTCTAAACAAGAAAGGATGTGTTCTCTCTTTTGACAGTGAATGAAAAGGCAAATACCATTTGTGCATTAAGTAGTGGTAACCAAGAAACAAGTGGCATAAAAATTCACAGGATATTACTTGAGACAGATACATTAGGTTAAGAAATGGATGGATGTTTTGTCTATTTAACGTGGCCACTTTCTACCATATCTACCTTTAGATATGCTGGACATTTATTCTCTGAACAGATCTATTTATCAGGGAGACAATTAAAGGAGTTTCAGTGTATCTGTAAAAGTATTTTAGTGCAATGCAAAAATGGGGTTAAACTGTTTGGTTTCTTCTAAGAGGTCCCTATGTGTTCATGACATTCGACTTTAGCACACAAAAAATGTACATCTAACGTAGTCCTGTTTTCACTGCATTTTGACTTTTCACAGCAGGACCAGATGTAACCCTTTAAGTGCAACACTATCGGCTTCCTTAGTTTAAGATTTTATAAGTCTTCAAACTGGACATACATTTAAAGGATTCTTCTCTTCTGAAAAATGGACAGTTTTCAAGAAAACTTTATTTGGTGCCATCAGCATTTACAGATTAAATATTTAACATTTACAAAACACCTTTTGAAAAAAATTAAAATCTTTTGTTTTGGAAGATTTTCATAGATTTTAAGGCCAGAAGGAACTGTTGTGATCATCTAGTCTGACCTTATGCATAACACAGGCCTTAGGATGTTCTTGACTTAATTTCTTCTTTCAAATACAGTAGCTGTAGTTGCACTACAGCATAAGACGTTTTTCTAAAATGTATCTTGATTTAAAAATGTACAGTGACGAAGAATCCACCACAACCTTTGGTAAGTTGTCACAATGGTTAATTACTCTCACTGTTAAAAATTTGCACCTTATATCTAGTCTGAATTTGTCTAGTTTCATCTTCCAGCCAATGATCTTGTTATACCTTTGTCTACTAGACTGAAGAGCCCTCTATCAAATTTCTGTTCCCCATGTAGGTGTATTTACAGACTGTGGTGACCACCCCTTGACCTTCTCTTTAAGTTAATTAGACTGTGGTCCTTGGGCTTTACCAAAAGGCATGTTTTCTAAGCCTTTCATCATTCTCCTGGCTCTTCTCTACACCTTCTCCATCATCTGAATTGTGGACACCAGAACTGTACACAATATTCCAGTACTGGTCACACCAGTGCTGAATAGAGAGATAATATTAACTACCTAACTCCTATACAATATTTCCCTCAACACTGCATTAGCCCTTTTTAGCCACAGCATCACGCTGGGAGCTCATGTTCATCTGATTATCCATTGCTCCCCAAGTCTTTTACAGAGTCATTGCTTCCCAGGATAGAGACCCCCATCCTGTAAGTACAGCCTTAATTCTTTGTTCCTCTAAGACCCTACATTTGGCTGTATTGAAACACATTGTTTGCTTGTGCCCAGTTTACCAAGCAATCCAGATCATTCCATATCAGTGACCTATCCTCAATTATTCCACTCCCCACATTTTTGCAGATGACACAAACTATCAATAATGATTTTATATTTTATTCCAGATCACTGATATAAATATTAAATAGCATAGGGCCTAGAACTTATACCTGTGGGACACCACTATAAAAACACATCCAACTCTACGATCATGCCCCATTTACAATTATGTTTTGAGGCCTATCGGTTACCCAGTTTTTAATTCATTTAATGTGTACCCATGTTGATTTTATATTGTTCTAGTTTCTTACTAAAATTACTGTGCAGAACCAAGTCAAACGTCTTTCAGAAGTCTATTACATAAACACTACTGCATTTATCAACCAAACTTGTAATCTAATAAAAAATATGGAACTAGTTTGACAAGATCTATCTTCCATAAACTCATGCTGACTGGCATTAATTGGATTGCCCTCCTTTAATTTGGTATATTCCATTATTTTGCCTGGATCAGTCTCAGCTGACAAGTTTATAATTAGTCTGGTCATCCCAGTTACCCTTTTTAAATATTGGCACAGCATTATCTTTCTTCCAGTCTTCTGGAACCTCCCTAGTTTTCCAAGACATCAAAAAAATCAACATTAATGGTCCAAAGAGCTCCTCAGCCATGCAAGTTATCCATATCCCCTGATCCAAAAGCATCCAACCTTAAGGAGGATGTTAAACAGCAGCTACTAGCCACAATGGAAAGTAGTTCTTTATCATGGTATGATATGATTACATTTGGCTTTTCCCCCCCAAATACAGGACAGAAATATTTATTGAACATTGAACTGCCTTTTTTGCATAACTGACAATTCTACCATTTCCATTTAGAAATGGGCCAATACCACTGTCAGGATTCCTTTCATTTCTAATATACTTCAACTCCTCCTTACTGTCCTTAACTCTGCTGGCCACAGATTTCTCCTGTATTCTCTTGCTTCCTTCATCAATTTTAATTCACATTTTTCTGTTTAAATTTTCTCTCCAGTTGACTTGATTAAATTGTTTTCTGCTTTGTGAAACTGATCCTTGTAAAATACCAAAATGCTTCATATTTATATTTATTCTGTTTGCACATAAATATAATCAAGTCATGATCACTTTCACCTAACCAACCACACTAACTTTTAGTTATGTGATCAATTCCCTTTATCTATCAAGATGAGGTCTAACATACAATAACAAAGGATTTAAAAAATGAAGTTCAGTAAGGGCCGGTGAACACTCGAGATTTTTTGATTTAGCACCAACTACTTGTTATGATGTGCTTTACATATGCGTATAGTGCTATTTACATACTAAAATATAAAAATAAATTTGGAGAAAGATCAAGATATCAAGAGGGAGCAGAGTAATTGCTGTACCACACACAAAACTAGAACAAAACTCAAAAAATATACAGTGCCTAATACAAATTTAGACTAATATTCAAGGCAGGTTTCACACAATGATCTTTCCACAGATCTTTAAAAGAAAAAGCCTTCTTTCTACCCAAATGCATGCTGGCATCAGAACGAGTAGCATGGAGCAGTTTTCCTTACCTAATCTATACCCTTTAAAAAGGCGACCCTTCTCACCGTCCAGAGCGGCCTGGACGTCTTCTAGACGTTCATACTGCACGAACCCATAGCCATGGAACATGCTGAGGGCTGGAAAAATTAATAGCAGGGCAAGACCAGTTACAACTAAGGGACAGTACTACCACATGCAGGCCATTATATAAACCCCACAGGGCTGAACAAGCAAAGGGACTTTACCCAAGAACATCTAGCCAAGCTTAATAGGAACACTCAAATAAGTTAACCAGGACCAAAACGAAGGAGAATTTACAAAAAATGGAAAATAAAGTTGCTACGGCTATTATGAAATGCTATATAACTGCCCAACTTCTTCTGACAAGACAGTGACCAAAAAGGCACTAAAGTGACCAAGATCCAATTAAGAGAATACGAGAGCCCTAGAAAGTATAGACTTGTTTGGTATAGTACCATACTGCAAACCCAGAAGGATAAAAGAGAAACTGCCATAGCTCTAACTTGCCTTAGGCTTCAGTTGTACTAAAAGAAGTTAGTTTTCAGGGAAATGCAGATAAAGAAAAATGTCACTAAAGGTCACTTTTTTCACTGTCACCCTTCATTATCATCAGATGTGGCATGAAAATTAAGTTTCTGACTATGATTTCCCAGCCATAACAAAATAAAATACTAACCCCTGATTTTGCCATATTTTGAAAATATTTCTTCCATTTCTTCACGGGTCATGTGGTCTGTGGGCAAATTGCCGACAAAAAGTCTTCTCTCTAAATCCTGTGGATTGGTGCTGTTAGTGAAGTCGCTCTGTTTGATGCTATTGCTCGTGCGTCCTCGAGCCATTTTGTTTTCGTTCCAAATGCAACACTTCGCAAAAAAGAAAAATGGCCATGCATATCATTTCACATCCACGACAATTACAATTACATTGGAACAAGGTTAAAGTTAACATGTTTGCAGACTAGAGGCCAATAGAGTCTGCCTTAAGCAAACTGCATTCAAGAGAAATCCTTACACAGATGATTTGGAAGTTTGGCAGAGAACTGTATCTTACGTCGTGTTGGGTTTGATCTTTCTGTCCCGCTAAAAAGGAAATTACCAGCCTAAACTCTTAATTTTAAATCCATGACTGATCACTCTAAGGATATGTTTTCATCAGTTCAATTCCAAACTAAGGAATATTTAAAGAAAACAGTAATTTTATATAGGAACATCCAGTCAGTAAATCTAATTAGTGAGTAACTATCTTAAGCTTCTCCACAGGGCCCATCACTGCAGCATCTAAGCATTCAGTACATTGGTAAAAAAAATACTAATTAAACAGATAAACAGGAAACAGACATCTTGACAGTAGCAATGTAAAATGAGACAAATATAACAGCACTGGCATGAATGAAAAAAGATTTTCAAAAATCCACAGTGAATTAATTAAAAAATATTTTGAGTTGACAGTAATTGAATCACTTAACCAAAAATATATAAAGTAGAATGATCTAATCAGTGAAAATCTGATCTCCCATTCATACCAACATTGAGGTTCATTTCCTATGTCCCAATCTGCTTCCCCAGCAAGAAGTCATCTCCTACTGAAGCTGGGTCTAAAAATTCCCCAATGTACAAAGACTCCCCACTTATTCATCTCCACCAGTAATATCTACAGTAGAATTTTATAAACATTCTTTACTGTAGACAAATCTAAAGATACCAGCAACATCTCCTGGGGACTGTGATACATTGGTCTAATTTTGGTTTCGGGGTTTCATGTGGGTCAGAGTGGATTAATTTAAATCACCGAGTGGAAAGCTCAATTTTAATGAACTTTTCCATTTGTACTTGAGTTATTTTCTAAAGAAAAGTGCACTTGCATTGATTATATCAATCATTAAAACATGTTGATTTACAACTAAAAAAACCTTTACATTAGCTTCTATATACCTTCTTGCTACCTAGGTGGGTATACTATAACAATAGACCTTTAAGCAATTATTAAGCTTATTATTTTCTTAATCTTAATTGTACCTTTTTAGTAAGTTAAAAATGGTGATATATTGTTTATTTACTAGATAATTAACTTTTTGCACATAATTTATGTCCAGGTGTATTAGAATAACTGGAATTTAATTAAACGCACAAAACATCATATAAAATTTATAAAAGCAGCAAAGAATCCTGCTTTTACAGATCCAGACTAACACGGCTACCCCTCTGATACTATAAAATTTATGTTATTAAACAAAACAAGCCCTTAATACAGTATAACCTATTGTGCCATATTTATAAACCTTGACCTCAAAAGTTAAGTTTTCGCCCGGATCTCTTTTTATATAAAAAGCAGCTTCTAACTCCAAGTTTTTGATAGCTGCTCATAGATTCAGCATATTTATTTTTTATTTAAATGTTTTAAGAGAGTATAAGTAGTTTAGGCCTAACATACTGTATTATTTCAGATTTCATTTGAAACAAGTTTAATTTAAAAAAAAAATCATCACAAACTTAAAAATCCAATTTAAATTAAAAAAAATCTGATTTTTTTAAATTTTCAAATAAAATTGTTGAATTTTATCCAGCCTGGTGGGGGTGCTGGGTGGTGTTGGACGCTTTGATATACAGAAGGTCAGACTACATGATCTGGTGGTCCCTTCTGGCTTTAAACTCTCACTCTAAGAGATACTGAAACTATCACAGCTAACATATAGGCAGGGTTTAAAGCTTTAGGTTAAAAGAAAGGAAAAAAAAATCAGTAAAACCCTAAAGCAAAAGATTCAGAATAGGCTTAAAGACACTAAACATTAGTCTCTGAAAATAGGAAGTTGGTTAAAATCCCTCTATTAAACTTCTCCCACATGGAGAGTTCATCCCCAGGACTGATGAGTGGGGTTTTTTAAATGGGGTGGGAGTTTATTTTGGGGGTGGGAGGGGTGAAAATTAAGAAATTACTTGGAAAAATAATTGTGAACACACCAATAAAATCCTTTTATACTTAGTTATGAGTCATAGTTTGACTAGTTCAGCAACCACAAATCTTAATTATAGTCAGTATAGTTTTCTTTTAAGACTAGCCTCTGGATAAGCAAGTTAGACTCCTTAAAAGATAAAATGGGTTTGCACTGTTTTTCTAGTGCCATATAATTGTGCCAGAAAAAAAAAAAGCGGCATTCTCCATCACAAAACCACTCCAGAATTTGTAATATCAAGGGACCTTTTCTGAAGGTCATTCACACCTATGTTCATAGTAAGTTTGAAAAGCTGGTAACAATATTTGTTTCACTTACACATTTAAAAGTGAACTGCAAAGGGAAAAGATGTGCTTGTGTCAATTTTTGCTTCTTTATAATGTATAAAGAATGCCTGAAAGGGCTGTTTATTTACCTTCAGTATCAGAAATACCACATCAGGAAGATTAGCTGAGTGTTGACACTCATCAGTTGAAGAGGTAGGTGGTGAGAATATTTAATGAGTTTTTCTTGAAACTGTTTTCAGGAGTTTTAAAACAAACAGGTGTAAAACAAGAGTTTTAAATTGTCAAAGTAAAAATCCTTTCCCCCTACTCAACTGTCCAAGTTTCAATCTCTTGAGATGTCATAACCCTACTAATCTCCAGGTGTCCATAGTCCTACAGCAAAAGCAGGCTGGAAAAGATCTTGATTTCTAATATAAAAAACATGCAGAAAATCTTTAGGATGAAAAAGTCTGTTCTTTCAGCATCATAAAGAAGCAAAAAAAGGACACACTTTTCCTTTTTCAGGTAACCTTTGAAATCTGCATGTCCCATATGTTAAACTCTACTTTAAAAAGTAGGTAGTATAGGGTTTGAATGTGAGACTATTTAATGTTCACAGCTGCTGTCTTCTCCTCTTAGTTGAAGACATGGGTAAGGTCAGTTTCTTAATATTGAGACCATCAGAGTCATGTCCCAGCTGCAGGGATACTGCTTCAGGAAAACGAATGATTTCCCCATTCAGCTTCCTTCTAATAATCCAACTAAGGGAGGCTAAGGAAGGAGACCCTCAGTAGTTAGTGGAAGGAGTCCAAGTGTTGATCGGGGGCACAAGCACAGGTCACTTGGAAAGAAAGCATAAAAAAATAAATCTCAGAGTGGCAATGCACTGAACCCAGTCCTCTGCTAGAAAGTGGAAACTTGTCTATGATGTAGTGGCAGAAAGTAAATAGCAGGAATTTGATTCTGCCCTAGGAAAAGCAGCTCTTCCTCCAGACAGATGGCTTTGGGTCAGACAAGCCAAAGGAGAAGGAAAAGAGCAGGTGGGAAGAAAGCTGAATGGGAGAATTTCACTCTCTTAGAGCAGGGTTTCTCAAACAGGGATCGCCGCCGGGCCAGTGTGTTTACCTACCCGTCTGCAGGTCCAGCTGATTGTGGCTCCCACTGGCTGCATATCACTGCTCCGGGGCAAATAAACACACCGGCCCAGCCCGCCAGCGGCTTTCCCTACACAAGCGGCAACCCCTGTTTGAGAAACCCTGTCCTAGAACACTGTACTCGGCTGTTGTTTCTGTTCTACTGGTGGGATGAGTAAACACACCATACCTTCCTCTCCCTGCTTTTTTGCTCCTGCCTTTAGACAAAAAGCAGTAAATGTTAGAAATGGCAAATCTCTCTAATCTGTTTACAAAACTAAGGGTTTAACATTTCACAAGCACGTTTGTACTTTCTGGCCTAGTGACAGAGAAGAAAGTTGGATATACCACCATATTCTATATCACTGAAATAACATATGCAAGTTTGTAAAAGCACAGCTACAAAAAATTACTAGACACCAACTGGCTAGAGGACCATAACTTTCATGGCTACCTCTAGCTAATAGTGATGGTGACCTCAGGGCAGGCTAATACCATGGCAAGAAGTCCAGCTCATCCTTCACCATCTTTTTAACTGTCACAAATGTGGGGAAAGAGTTCTGTATTTGCTAAGGAAGTGCCACCCCCAGACCTTGCTAGGGGCTCCACATTTTGTATGAGGCTTAAGCTAGTAGAGATCTTAAATCTGAAGTTCCATCCAATTAACCACTGGGAGAGATTGCCTATCCAAAGCCTCCTGGCTGTTGCAAGGATTGGGGAGAAGGTCTCTGTTAGGCTATATCTACACTAGCACTTTTGTCAGTAAAACTTATGCCCCTCAGGGATGTGAAAACAGCAGACCCTTGCCTAACGTAAGTTGCACTGACAGAAGTGCCGGTGTAAACAGTACTATGTTGGTGGGAGACACTCTCCCGTCCGCATAAAGAGGCTACACAGGAGACCTGTATTGCTACAGCTGCGCCGCTGTAAGTTGTGCCACTGTAAGGTCTCTAGGGTAGACACAGCCACAGTCTATCCCTTCCCACACCCTTTTTGGTGCCCTCCTCATCTATGAATAATGCCAGTGTCTTTGGCTGTGCTCCTGCTCATGGCTTTTCCAAGCAGCACAGTGTAAGACACAAACTTGACATTTTCACTGCTGTTCACCCAAAAGTGTATTAAATTCATGCTGCTTTGCAAAGCTCTGAGGAGCAGAGGTAATGCAGGCTAAGGACACGTATTGATGGGAAAAGAGTTTAATGCAATTGGAAAAACACCTAACTCAATTGTATTCAAGCGACTGAAAACCACGTCTCCAGGAAAAATTCATAATACTAATCACATTCAGTCTGCATATGGCAGTTTTCCCCCCTCCCAAGGTAAAACTAGAAACCTTTTTTAAAGTAAAAACAAATTCCACAGCAATTAATTGGACACTTTTTATTTGCTAGAAAAAGTTTCCCTATTTGCTACTAAACCTGTCCACGAGGGGATTCAGGAGCAAATACATTTGATTACAAGATGCAGCATATTGATCCTGAAACATTACCCAAATCGGTGTGTATAAAAAGCTTGACCACAACTGAGCAGTTTTACATCCGCTGGGGGAGGAGGGGAAATGAGCAGTGCAGGAAGCCAAGAAAAATGAACACATGTCCCCAAAAGTTTATTTTTAAATACAGGTTTTTATTCAAATATTCACATGCGCTTATAAAGGCGTCTCATCCGCGATCATCTTCCAGGGCAAGAGGAGACGGGTGCAGTTCAGCGCCTTCTCGCAAGGTGCAGGCCGGGGCTGCGGCCCGTCTCCGCGGGACACTCGCGGCCGCACTTCCGCGCGGGCTTCCTCGCCTCGAGCGCACAAGGCTCCACCTGGTGAAGTTCGGAATCGGCTCCTTGCCGAGCTCGAGCCGCCCCGGCGAGCCCGGGCCTTCCGCCTGAGCGGGCGGGGCCCGATCCTCCGGGCTCACGGCCCCGCGACCAGCCCGGCTTGGGCCGCTCCCGGGCGGCGGCCCTGACACGCGGCAGCCTGCCGAGCCGCCCCCCAGCCCGAGAGGCGGAAGCCCGAGGAGGCGGCCCGGCCTTCGCCAGGCCCCGGGGCGCCGCCGCCCAGGCCCGCAGGGAGCGGAGGCCCCGGGGCCGCCCGGCCCCTCTCCCCACCCGCTGCACTTACCGCTGCTCCGGAGCCCGCTCTCCGCCTCAGGCCGCCGCTCAGCTCCGCCGCGAGGACAAAGGCGCCAACCGACCCGCCCAACCGCCACTGTGCCGCACGGCGAGGCGCTGCCGTGCCGGAAAGGGGGGGGGGGGGCGCTGCGACAGCCCCGCGATTTACGGCAGGCCCCAGAGACAGTCACGTGCCGCTTCCGCCATGACAGCGGAGGCAACGTTGTGGGGGCAGCAATGAAATGGCAACCCGCTCAGGATCCCAGCATGCAACGCGGCAACCCCTGGCCGTCGGGGAGCCCCGGTGCATGCTGGGGGGACTTGTAGTCCCCACGATGTGCTCTCTGCCCACGTGGGCAGCTTCAGCACCCCCACTCCGCCCCCAGCCTGCCCCTCCCCCTCCCAGGGCCATGCCCCCAGCACCCCCACGCCGCCCCCAGCCGGCCCCCTCCCGGGCCATGCCCCAGCACCCCTCTGCCCCCAGCCTGCCCCCTCCCGGGCCATGCCCCAGCACCCCTACTCTGCTCCCAGCCTGCCCTCCTCCCAGGCCATGCCCCAGCACCCCACTCTGCCCCAGCCTGCCCCTCCTCCCAGGGCCATGCCCCAGCACCCCCACTCCGCCCCCAGCCGGCCCCTCCCCCTCCCAGGGCCATGCCCCCAGCACCCCAGCCTGCCCCCAGGGCCATGCCCCTCCCCTTGCCATGCCCCCTGCACCCCCCGCCTGCCCCTGCCCCTCCCCGGGCCATGCCCCCAGCACCCCCAGCCTGCCCCCCCCAGGGCCATGCCCCCCCCAGGGCCATGCCCCCAGCACCCCACTCCGCCCCAGCCTGCCCCCTCCCGGGTCATGCCCCAGCACCCCAGCCTGCCCCCTCCCGGGCCATGCCCCAGCACCCCTACTCTGCTCCCAGCCTGCCCTCCTCCTCCCAGGGCCATGCCCCAGCACCCCAGCCTGCCCTCCCCAGGCCATGCCCCAGCACCCCAGCCTGCCCCCTCCCAGGGCCATGCCCCCAGCACCCCCACTCCGCCCCAGCCTGCCTCCCCTCCCAGGGCCATGCCCCAGCACCCCAGCCTGCCCCCAGGGCCATGCCCTCCCAGAGCCATGCCCCAGCACCCCAGCCTGCCCTCCCCTCCCAGGGCCATGCCCCAGCACCCCAGCCTGCCCCCAGGGCCATGCCCCCAGGGCCATGCCCCAGCACCCCCACTCCGCCCCAGCCTGCCCCCTCTCCCAGGGCCATGCCCCAGCACCCCAGCCTGCCCCTCCCAGGGCCATGCCCCAGCACCCCACTCCGCCCCAGCCTGCCCCTCCCAGGGCCATGCCCCAGCACCCCAGCCTGCCCTCCCCAGGCCATGCCCCAGCACCCCACTCCGCACCCAGCCTGCCCCCAGGGCCATGCCCCAGCACCCCAGCCTGCCCTCCTCCCAGGGCCATGCCCCAGCACCCCACTCCGCCCCAGCCTGCCCCTCCTCCCAGGGCCATGCCCCAGCACCCCCAGCCTGCCCCCCCCCCCCAGGGCCATGCCCCCAGCACCCCCAGCCTGCCCCTCCCCCCAGGGCCATGCCCCCAGCACCCCCACTCCGCACCCAGCCTGCCCTCCTCCCAGGGCCATGCCCCAGCACCCCCAGCCTGCCCTCCCCCAGGGCCATGCCCCAGCACTCCCACTCCGCCCCAGCCTGCCCCTCCCAGGGCCATGCCCCAGCACCCCACTCTGCCCCAGCCTGCCTCCCCAGGGCCATGCCCCAGCACCCCAGCCTGCCCTCCCCCAGGGCCATGCCCCAGCACCCAACTCTGCCCCCAGCCTGCCCCTCTCCCCAGGGCCATGTCCCCAGCACCCCAACCTGCCCCCAGGGCCATGCCCCCAGGGCCATGCCCCAGCACCCCAGCCTGCCCCCTCCCCAGGGCCATGCCCCAGCACCCCACTCTGCCCCCAGCCTGCCCCTGCCCCTCCCAGGGCCATGCCCACAGCACCCCCACTCCGCCCCCAGCCTGCCCCGGCCCCACCCAGGGCCATGCCCCCAGCACCCCTACTCCGCCCCCAGCCTGCCCCTCCCCCTCCCCCAGCCATGGTGACGCAGTTATACTGACTTAACCCCTGGTGTAGACAGCGCTACATCACCAGCCCAGGAGAGCTTCTCCTGTCAACATAGCTACCTCTTCTTGGAGAGCTGGATTAACTATGCTGACAGGAGAGCTTTCTCCCATCGGCGTACAGCATCTTCATTAAAACACAGACCTGCCCTAAGTGCTGCGTGCTAAGGAGTGCAGTGAACTGAGGTGAAGCTAGCGAACTTGGGGTGCTGCTTCCACAGAGGCAGTACATCTGTGCGCACTGTGGGTGTCCACAGGTTGAGGGACTGGGCACTCGTGTGGAACACATGGGGGTGTCCAGACAGGTTGGAGGGTCCTTTGCCCTGGAGCCAGAGCAGAACTCTGGGGGGATACTTAGCGCCCAGATTTAGCCACAAGTTCTTTCTGGTCCACGACCTCACTCTGGGAACCGTAGGGTTTGGGTCTGCAAATTGTTAGCCTGCAGAGGGCAAGAGTGGGCTTGCGGAGCCTGGAGTGGGGCAGTTGCGTTGCCAGCAACCGGTAGCTTTGGATGAGTTTCCCCACGTGGGCACAGAGAAGGCTCCCTCACACTGTGAGCAGGGTGGTAGTTATTCACCCTGTGCCCCTTGGGTAATCTCCAAAACGGGGTAGAAGGGCTCCCTGCTCTTAATTTCATCCCATTACTCCTCAGTGATACCCTATGCACCTTAAACGTCAAGTTCACACTCTGCAGGTATTTCCAGACTGCAGTCAAGTTTGCTATGTTGTTTGCAGTGTCGTGGTAGCCAAGTTGGTCCCAGGATATTAGAGAGACTAGGTGAGTGAGGTCATATCTTTTACTGATCTAACTTCTGTTGGACCAAAACACCCTATCACCTGTGAGCAAACACTTTTCACAACGTGATCACTCCATATCTGACCTCTCAGTCCTTGTCCTCAAAGGAAACCTGCACAACACCTTGAAAAGACGTGTCTGGGAGCTTAAATTCATGGCTTTGCTTGACACTCAAAATCATGGTCTCAGGAAAGACACTGGATTTATGGCTTATTACGACAATCTGTAACTCAATAAACCCCTTTTTTGTCCTATGACTGCAGGGGTATTGACAGACCACTTCACTTTGCATGATCCCTTACACTAGAATATGTGTTAACTACTTCTGTAAACAATCTCTTCCATCTTGTATTTAGCTGTGACACCTTGGGCAAGTCTGTACTAAAAAATTAAGTTGACCTAGATTCCGTCGATTTACAGCCACCGCAGTCATTAAACTGCTACACTCCTTGTGTTGCCGGTGCATGTCCTCACCAGGAGTGCTTGCACCGATTTAACTGTCAGTGTGGGGCATTGTGGGCTGGCTTCTGCAAGGCAGCAACAGTCGATGTCAGCAATGCAGCGTCTACTGACACTGCATCGACCCCTGTGCTACGCCTATGGCGGAGGTGGAGTGGGCAAGTGAGGGGTATATAGCACAAGTCATGGACAGGTCACGGGCCCTGAATTTTTGTTTACTGCCCATGACCTTTTATTAAAAATATCTGTGACTAAAATATAGTCTTAACAATAAGCCACACCATTGCATTAGCCAGAGAGACTCGCTGAATGCGGATTTCTGTTTTCAGGGAAATGAGAACTCAGTGGCCTATTCCCATCAGAATGGGGGCAAATGAGTTTTTCTCCTGGTTTTGCTGACAGAGCCACACTGAAGTTTTCAAAGCAAATACTTACAAAGCAAGCGGGTTTGTGAGACAGACGTGGAGCAGCTTAAACTTCCAGTGGCCACTAGATGGTGCCACAAGACCCTAAATCTTCAGAGCTGGAACCAGCATGGGCAGCCGGGTACTTGCCTAGAGTCCTTACCTGGGAATTTCGGCCCCTGCTGCGGGCCCTTGTGACGATGCAGTTCTGGCGGGACCCAACTGAGAGTGCCAAGTCAGGACCAATTGCTTAAACAGGGCAGTTACAGCCCAAGGCTGGGGGTTTTCCACCTCTAAGGCAAACCAAACCAGCCAGACAAAGAGGACTTTGGTTTCACCCCACTGGCTAACCACAAGTCACACAAGCAATTTCCTTAGACACTCCAGTTTCCCAGTATCACCATCAGTGCCACTCGTCCTGGGGATGAATGGTTATGGAAACCAACACCCCAATAAAAGAAAAAGGTTCTCTCGATTCCAAAGAATCAAGCCCCAGACCCAGGTCAGTATACACATCAGATCTTACCCACAAATCACGCTGTTGCCAATCCTTTAGAATCTAAAATCTAAAGGTTTATTCATAAAAGGAAAAAGATATAGATGAGAGCTAGAACTGGTTAAATGGAATCAATTACATACAGTAATGGCAAAGTTCTTAGTTCAGGCTTGTAGCAGTGATGGAGTAAACTGCATGTTTAAATCAAGTCTCTAGAGTACATCCCCTGCTGAAGTCCTTTCTGCAGAGCTTCAGTTTGTAGCAAAGTCCCTCCAGAGGTCAGAAGCAGGATTGAAGACAAGATGGAGATGAGGCATCAGCCTTAGATAGGCTTTTCCAGGTGTAAGAACCTCTTTGTCCTTACTGTGGAAAATTACAGCAAAATGGAGTCTGGAGTCACATGGGCAAGTCCCTGCACACCCTGCTGAGTTACAAGGCGTGTCTGCCTTCTCTCCATGGGTCAGTTGTGTAGCTGATGGTCCTTAATGGGCCATCAAGCAGGCTAGGCAGAGCTAACACCAACTTGTCTGGGGTGTCACCCAGAAGCACAGCACAGATTTGAAATACAGACACTATAGAGCCAATACTCATAACTTCAACTACAAAATGACACAGACATACAGACAGCATAATCATAACCAGCAACCCATAACCTGGTCTTAGACACCTTATACGACCCCCTTTACATAAGATTTGGTGCCACTACAGGACCTTGGTTGCAAACCATGTTCTATATGGTCTCAGATTATATAAATAACGTCACTGCTCTTCACGTTGCTCTGGGGTAGGAGCAGCCCAGCGCGGACGGACGCACATAGGGGTGTGCTGAGGAAAGAGGGGGAGGTGGGAGCGTCTCTAAGCCTAAGATTGTCCACAGGGCTAACATCTTCCTAGTGCTACACCAGCCCTACAGCTATCCAAAATGTGCAGATGCGGCTAAAAGCCACCCTTACCCCAGATCTGCCCAGAGTCAGGACCTCAGTCTGCATTTGGCAGCAGCATCACTCCCAAGGGTTCGAGCATCCTGAGCCAGGCTCCAAGCAGTCATGAGACTAGCTTCAAACTAAAACTTGCTGGGTCCTTTTTCTTTGGTGCCTGGTGCAAGAGCCTTTCAGGGGCCTATTTTCAAGCTTTACTAAGCGAACAGGATGGTCAGGATAAGTTCCTTTATTGTAAATGGAAGCAGAGATTCTGCCACCATCACCTGACTCCAGGAGCTGGGGCTTTTAGGAAAAGACCGACCAGCTCTCATAAGAGTCGTGATAATGTTGTGTGAGACAATGCGCCTCCTTTATGGAAGCCGTGTGGGACAGTCGGTAACCCTATGTCAGGGGACTTTTGGCCCCTTACTAAAACTTGGTGGATATTTTTTTTTTTTGGTTGGCTAGCCCAGGGAGCAGGTCAGTGCTGGGAGCAGAGCCACAGAAGCAGCCCAGAGAGCAGACCTGTGCTGGGAGCAGAGCTTCAGCAACCAGAGCCAGAGAAGAAGCCCAGGGAGCTGGAGGCAGAGCAGCAGCAGCAGCAGTGCTATGGCAGAGTGGAGCTGAAGCCCCCAGAGCCGGGTGCAGTGAGCAGCTGGAGAGAGCGAGGGGGACCCTGGGCGGTGGGCCCAGTGCAGGGAGACACCCCAAGCCAAGAGGCCTTGCAGGCCAGGCTTGGAGGGGGATCGCAACCCCAACTGGGGGTGGGAGTGGGGCTGACACTGCGAAGAAGGGTCCTGCCACCTAAATGTAAGCGGGGGAATGGTCCCGCTATTGTGGGGAACTTTCCTGGCTTCTGCACTACCCCGGTGAAGTGGGCTAGCGAAAGGATCTGAGTCCTCGCTCCCACTTCCTTTACCCAGAGGCCTCCCTGCCCTGGAGGGCTCCCCTGCCACTCTCCTGTCTGGCAGAGTCCTCGTAACCCCAACAAGGCTGGGCCCAGGATTCCTGGGGGGCTCCACCCCCAACCCTGCTGTGGTCACCCAGGACAGGGGTTAGGATGTCCCCCCTCCGGGGTGCTCGCTCTGCACTGGGCACCTCCCTGACCCACTGATCACATCATACAATTTAAAGCAAATACAAGTTATTTAATTAACAATTAATTAAAAAAAGAATAAGGAAAAAAGGGAAAGGTTAAAGGAAACACGTCACCCTGCTCTGTGGCAGGGAACATCACAAACAGTGTCTCTGGAATGTCAGGGCACTTCAGTCGGTTCCTTGTAGGTCCCAGGCCTCCTTCTCAGGCTGCAGGGACGCTGCGGGTTGGACACTTGCTCTGGCAGTGCCCACACGCTCTCAGGGCCTAGGTGGCAGGACCCTTCTCCCCAGCGTCACCCCCCACTCTGTCAGGGTTACGATCCCCCCAAGTCTGGCCTGCAGAGCCTCTTGGCTGAGGCGTCTCCCTGCGCAGCGTCCCCCCTTGCTCTCCCCAGCTGCTCCGTGCACCCTGCTCCGGACTGCTCCAGCCCCAGCCCCAGCCCCAGCTCCACAATGCCTCAGCACGGCTGCTGCTGCTGCTCTGCCTTCAGTTTCCTGGGCTGCTTCTCCGGCCCCTCTACCTCCAGTTGCTGCGGCTCTGCTCCCAGGGCAGGTCTGCTCCCTGGGCTGTGCTGTGGCTCTGGGGCTGCAGCTCTGCTCCCAGCAGCTCAGCTTGGGCCCCTGCTCTCTCCTTAGCTCGGCCCCGCTCTGTCTGACTCAAGCAATTCCAGTTTACAGAGAGAACGGGACCCTCCCTGGCCTCCTGACTCCTTGATTAGCCTGCCCACCTTGTCAATCAGGCTGACCTGGGGCACTGGCCTCTCCACATTGTTCCTGGGGATTGTCAGTCTCAGGCTCCTGGTTTCCCATCGACCCCTCCCCTTTTAGTGCTGGGAGCTAGCAACCAAACACCCCCACTGAATGTTAGTAAGGGGGCAACAGTCTCCTTACATAAAGCCTGAGGGCATGTGGCCACCGCCAGAGCAAGTGTCTGACCCGCAGCGTCCCTGCCGCACAGCCAGGGCCTGAGAAGGAGGCCTGGGACGTGTGAGGAACAGACTGAACTCCCCTTGTCCTCCAGAGACGCTGGTTGTGACGTCCCCGGGCCACAGAGCGGCTGACGAGTTTTCCTTTCACCTTTCCCATGTTTTCCTTCTTTTTTTTTTTTTAATTGGTTGCTGTTTAATACATTGTATTTGCTTTGAACTGTGTGTAATGATCAGTGGGTCAGGGACGCGTCCAGTGTGGAGAGAGCCCCCCAGAGTGGGGACACCTGAGTCCTTGCCCTAAGTGACCATGACAAGGAATCCTGGGCCCAGCCGTGTCAGGGTTACGAGGAGGGAGGAAGGGGAGTCCTCGAGGGCAGGCCGGCCTGCGGGCGAAGGGAGTGGGTGCGAGGACTCAGATCCGTTCACTAGCCCATTTCACCGGGGTCGTGCATACACCAGGAAAGTTCCCCACAATCCTGGGACCATTCCCCTGCGTACACCTACACCAGCCCATGCGTTGGTGGAGGTGATGTCACTAAGCACACGGCTAAGGAGCCCTGGCAGCTTTGTCACATGGGTAAATGAATAAACACTGTAGCAGGTTTGAAGCTTTTCATGATCCCGTGTGCCCAGACCTGACACCTTCCCCTCACGCCACCGCCAGGCAAAGCCAGTCAGCCCCAGCCCCTCCCCCAGCAGAGGTGTTCCCAGGCACAAGAGAGGAGACAATGACAAAATAAGCAGAGCTTTGCCCTAGTTTGAGAGCTCCTCTGCAGTTTTGGCTCAAAGTGGCCTGGCCTAGAAGTGCCTGCTGTCAGCGCCAGGAGGGCCTTGATCCAGGGCCTGAGGTCATTGGAATTGGCTTTAAGTTCTAAAGCTATTTACTGCCTTGATGGTAATTGGCGTCTGGGATTCAGAGGCTGGGAGGAGTGTGTGCTGGGAGATTACAGGCACTGAAGGAGGAGAGCCCTGGTGTGAGGGGTCTCAGCTCAGCTCCCTGAGCTACACAGAGCAGGCACGTAACATGAGGCCCCAGCAGTGAGTGTGGGGCTGCCAAAGGGGATTTCCAAGGCCAAGGCATTGAGCCCAGAAATCCCCTTCCTCCCGACTGCCGTTTGCATGATGGCTCTCAAGAGATCTCCCCTGGGGCAGTTTATATTTGGTGAGCAAGAGTCACTTTTGGGAAATGACGGCAGAGGGTGGGGTGGGTATCCAGTCACGTGGCTCCCAGCCACCGCCCACAACAGCCAGAACGATTCGACTTCCTCTCCCTGGCCAGCTCTGCAAAGGAGAGCACTAGAGGAGCAGCGGCTGGGTGGGGTGGTGGGGGGGGCACTGGCTTTATGCCTCCGCGGAGCCCAGTGAGCCATGCTGAATGCACGCAGAGCAGCATGAGGCCTAGGCACCACTCATGTCACCTGTGACCCCTGGGACCGGTCCTCAGCACAGGGAATGCTGCACCGGCGCAGCCGCAGGCACACGGGAGGGGAGGGGCGCGCTGCACCGGCGCAGTTGCAGGCACACGGGAGGGGAGGGGCACGCTGCACCGGCGCAGCCGCAGGCACATGGGCAGGAAGGGCCATGGTGCACCGGCACAGCCGCAGGCACACGGGAGGGGAGGGGCACGCTGCACCGGCGCAGCCGCAGGCACACAGGAGGGGAGGAGCACGCTGCACCGGCGCAGCCGCAGGCACACAGGAGGGGAGGGGCGCGCTGCACTGGGCGCACAGGCGGGAGGGGCAGGCTGCACCGGCGCAGAAGCAGGCACACAGGAGGGGAGGGGCACGCTGCACCGGCGCAGCCGCCGGCACACGGGAGGGGAGGGGCACGCTGCACCGGCGCAGCCGCAGGCACACAGGAGGGGAGGGGCACGCTGCACCGGCACAGCCGCGGGCGCACAGGCGGGGAGGGGCACGCTGCACCGGCACAGCCGCGGGCACACAGGAGGGGAGGGGCACGCTGCACCGGCACAGCCGCGGGCACACGGGAGGGGAGGGGCACGCTGCACCGGCGCGGCGCCTGGCACGCAGGAGGGGAGGGGCACGCTGCACTGGCGCAGCCGCGGGCACACGGGAGGGGAGGGGCACGCTGCACCGGCGCAGCCGCGGGCACACAGGCAGGGAGGGGCATGCTGCACCGGCGCAGTTGCAGGCACACGGCAGGGGAGGGGCACGCTGCACCGGCACAGCTGCGGGCACACGGGAGGGGAGAGGCATGCTGCACCGGCGCAGCCGCAGGCACACGGGAGGGGAGGGGCATGCTGCACCGGCGCAGCCGCAGGCAAACAGGAGGGGAGGGGCACGCTGCACCGGCACAGCCGCGGGCACACAGGAGGGGAGGGGCACGCTGCACCGGCACAGCCGCGGGCACACAGGAGGGGAGGGGCACACTGCACCGGCGCAGCCGCGGGCACACGGGCGGGGAGGGGCATGCTGCACCGGCGCAGCCGCGGGCACACAGGAGGGGAGGGGCACGCTGCACCGGCGCAGTTGCAGGCACACAGGAGGGGAGGGGCACGCTGCACCAGCACAGCCACGGGCGCACAGGCGGGGAGGGGCACGCTGCACCGGCACAGCCGCAGGCACACGGGAGGGGAGGGGCACGCTGCACCGGCTCAGCCACAGGCACACAGGAGGAGAGGGGCACGCTGCACCGGCGCAGCCGCGGGCACACGGGAGGGGAGGGGCACGCTGCACCGGCGCAGCCGCGGGCACACAGGAGGGGAGGGGCACGCTGCACCGGCGCAGCCGCGGGCACACGGGAGGGGAGGGGCACGCTGCACCGGCGCAGCCGCGGGCACACGGGAGGGGAGGGGCACGCTGCACCGGCGCAGCCGCAGGCACACAGGAGGGTAGGGGCACGCTGCACCGGCGCAGCCGCGGGCACACAGGCGGGGAGGGGCACGCTGCACCGGCGCAGCCGCGGGCACACGGGAGGGGAAAGGCATGCTGCATCGGCGCAGTTGCAGGCCAGACAGCTCCCTGTTACCTTGGTCTGTGTTCTGAGTATTCTTACTTGGGCATTGAGGCGTAAACCTTTGCATGAGCTTCTCCTTTGTTACCAGGGTTTCCTCTCACAATGAAAGTGCAGTGGGAATGCACAAAGCAACAGGAACTGCCTGTGACATTCTCCTCTGCAGAAAGCAGAAGAGTCTGGAACCCACAGGGCCCTGGCCACATCACCTGGGAATTTCTCCAAGCGGGAGGCAGTGTGGGAGTCTCCCTCACTCACCATGAGCTGCTGGATTCTCTGTCCTCTCCTCTTTCTGTGTTCATGGCCCTTGAAAGCAGATACTGCCCTCTTCAGGGAGAGGGGTCCTCTGGGGAGACACTATCCCCTTGTCGGGGGGGCCCTGTGGGCGGATATTGTGCCCTCATGGGGGTCTCCATTTCGTCTTCACAGCGTAATCCCAGATGGGAATTACTGAAACCCACAGCAAGAAACTGAACTGAAACCTCGAGCTTCTGCTTCCAGGCTGAGTTAGCAGGAAAAGCACAAACACCCCCTCCTGCATGTGGGCCCCAGGATCCCAGCCCACTGGCAGGGGCTGGATTTCCCAGAATTGCTCAGGCTCCTTCTGGCCCGGAGAGGGGGGCAGGACCTGCAGGTGACTGACACAGCTGATAGGAACCTGGAGGGAGTCACAAATCCCTGTGACTGGAGATGAATGATCCTAAGGGCCCTGGAGAGCCTAGAGAGACAGTCCAGGGAACCCAATTAATCCAACCCCAACCATGCACTGGAGAGCAGGATGGGGACAGGCACAGCTGCAGGGTGGGCATGTGTCACGGAGTCCCCGGGCGATGCTCTGGAACTGCTCCCCACCAGGCAGGACTCTGGGGAGCCTCCTCTCCCTCGGAGCAGACTGTCTGCAGGGCAAGAAACTCCCACGGCTTCACCTCCTGGGTCTCTCCTTGGAGCATTCAGCATCCTCTGCCCCTCCGTGCGCTTCCCACAGCGAGTCCGCCCAGGCGGGGTCCTGGGGAAGCCACAGGGTCCTGCACCCCCACTTCGCAGTCAGACGTGACTCTCAGCCAGCCAGGAACACAGAGGTTTATTCGATGACAGGAACAGGGTCTAAAACAGAGCTTGTAGGTACAGAGAACTGGACCCCTCAGCTGGGTCCATTCTGGGGCCCAGTGAGCCAGACCCCCACGTCTGCCCTCACTTCCCGTACCCAGCCAGCCCCAAACTGAACCCCCCTCCAGCCCCTCCTCTCTGGCCTTTGTCTCTTCTCAGGCCAGGAGGTCACCTGAGCTCTCTGTCTCCCACACCTTTAGCATCCCCTTGCAGGGGGGAAGGGCCTGGCCATTAGTTGCCAGGAGACAGAGTGTCGGCCAGAAACTGAGGCACCCACACAGTATCCAGAGGAAACATTAAGAACAGCCCCACTTCGTCACCGTATGGCAGCAAAGCAGCCCAGCACCAGCATGGGATGATTGCAAGGAGCATCAGTCCTGGAGCGGAGAGCCAACGGCCTGCCCATGGCAGCTCTGGGACAGTCACACCTGCAGTACAGGATGGAACCCTCCACTGGGACGGCTGAGGAGGGACTGGCTAAGGGGGCTTTATCCTGCTAAGGCCCAGGCTGTGGGCAGCCTTGCCTAATGGTCAGGATGGGCAGCTGGCCCAATGGTTGTAACAGGGTGACCAGGCCTAGCAGCCTGAGTCAGGAGCCAAGTTACCAAGTCCCGGGAGCAAGCCGGAGACGGGGGCCAGAAGCCAAATACCAATTCTAGGGAGTGTGCCAGAGCCAAAGCCCTGGAGACAAGAGCTGGGCCAAGGAGCAGGAGACCAGGACCACAGAGGCAGGAGCAGCAGGCAGCTGAGAGCAGAAAATGGGCCTAGAAACTCAGCTGCAGGCATGGTACAGGCTCAGGGAGCCAGGGCAGCGGAGTCTGCAGCCCATCAGGAGACCAAGTTCACGAGCTGCCTCAGCTGGAGGCAATGACCTGGTCTGGGTTCAGCAGTGGGTCCCTCACAATCCCCAGCAAGCCTGAGCAGCAGCTTCAGGGCTGACTGGCAGCGGCTCCCTATGGCTGGTGTGCCAGCTGGAGCTGCTGGAGTGCAGCTGTGCTCTAGCTACGCCCACGCCCCGAATACGCCAGGGGCAGGGCTGGCTGGTGCTGATCGAGCTGTGGTGGGTCTGTACAGTGGGGTTCCCCTACACTGGGGAATCCCACCCGCCTTGTGCTGCTGGAGAGGAGTACAGCAAACAGGCCGAGCTGGGAGCCAGACTATCCAACCCAAGGTGCCTTCTCACCAAGAGCCAGGGCACTGCCGCACGGGGAGAAAAGCCACAGACCTGAGCAGGACTGCAGGGCTGGCTTCTGTGGAGAGAGGCTGACTCTGTGGGGCCCAGCTGCGGGGCATGGCCATTTACAGATCTCGGAGGGTCGATGAGGGGTTTGACGGCACAGAGGCCCAAGAGGAACTGAACAGGCCTCCTGGAACAGAGTCTAAGGCCAGAAGGGGCCACCGGACATCCAGTCTGATCTCCTATCGCAGGCCACCAACACCACCCACCCCAGCACCTGCACACTGACCCAGCAACCAGAATTAGCCCAAAGGAGCCCAGCCCCTGGGAGACTAGACTGTTCTGTGCACGGGTGGAGAATAGGTGGGAGTGAGGGGCACCACATCTGAGGTCCCTGCTGTGGGAAGGAATTCAGTGAGCTAAACCCAGCTAATCCTGGCAAGTGACACCCGCCCTGCCCAAAGGTCCCTGCCAGTCTGACCTGTGGGGAAATGCCTTCCCCACCCCACATGGTAATAAGGGAGACCCTGACCAGGTGAGCAAGACCCAGCCAGCCACGCAACTGAGAGAGACTGTTTGGTGCCACCTCCAAGCCCTATGTCCCAGCTCCAGCTGGGGCCAACTTGGATGCTACAGAGGAAGGAAATTAAAAAATAACCTCCTAGAACAACAGGGACGGGAGCTCCCTGCTGGTGGCTGGCTGACACCCTGAAGCATGAACTTTAGGAACATCAGACATAAACCCAAAGTGAGCCCAGAGCTGCCGAGCCCTCCCCCCCCACACCTTGTACAATTGTGCTGATACGTAAGAACGGCCGTACTGGGTCAGACCAATGGTCCATGTAGCCCAGTGTCCTGTCTACCAACAGCGGCCAGTGCCAGGTGCCCCAGAGGGAATGAACAGAACAGGGAATCACTAAGTGATCCATCCCATCGCCCATTCCCAAACAGAGGCTAGGGACACCATACATTGGTCCCGCTCTCTCGTAAAACTGCCTCCAGAACTCCTACTTGGAGGCTGGTCCAGAAACTCAGCTTCTGATGGTCAGTAACCTTCTAATTTCCAGCTGGAATTTGTTCCTGGCTGGTTTCTAGCTGTTCAGTCTTGTGCCAGCCTTGTTCTTTAGTCTCAATAGCTCTTCACCCTCGCTGGGGTTCACCCCCAGTGTGTTTCCAGAGCGCACTCATAGCCTGCTTTTTGCTAGACTAACCAAGCCAGGCTCTTCCAGGCTCCTCTCATAAAACTGGCCCTCCAGTCTCCTGGGCACCTAGTCACTCTTCTCTGGCTCTGCCCCTGCTCCAGTGTAAATTCACCTGTGGGCTCACCAGGCCTCGTGGAATGGCATTGATACTCCTCTCTCGCGCCTGGAGCTGCTTCGCCTGGTACATCCTAGGCTCACATTGGCCTTTTTCACGGCCACATTACGTTGGTGATTCATAGTCATCCTGGCAGCTTGACTCTTCAGTCAGTGGCAGGTGCCCACGACTAGCATGGGCAGAAGGGGCAGCCCTGCGCTCACCCCACTCGCCCCCCCCACACTCTCTGGGTGGGGCCGACGGCCTGCGCCCTCTCTCCTCAGGGGCAGGTCACCAAGGGCCCCCAGTGCTCCTGTGTCTCAGATGCACTGACCTCTGCTGCCCCCATCAGTGATGGCGTGCCCCAACCCCGAGCGGCCCCCGGCACGGAGGGACCCCGCTGTTGTCTGCCCTGGGGCAGGGAGCTGCCTGCAGACTGCGCTGGGAAGTTCCTAGAGCCACTGCTGTGGCCAGGCTGACACAGAGCCAGGAGCTGCCGGGGGACACGGGGGCTGGGGGGGGAGTGGCGCTCTCCGTGGCTTGCAGGGTTTGCAGCTCGGGTTAACGGCTCTCAGCATCCCCACTGTACCCATGGGGACGCGGGCTCGGCCAGGTTGCACTGGCTCCGGCGAGGGGGCTGCGCCAGGCTGGCTGCTTTGCACACGCAGCCCTGCCAGGGGCCCTGGCCACAGGCTGCCTGGGGAAGTCCTGGCCCAGGCAAGCCCCGAGGGTGGATGCCGGGGAGGAGTTTTGCTGCTCGGGGAGTGGCTGCCCAGCCCCTTTCCTGGGCGGGTATTGAGGCTGAGAAGTTTATAGCAGCTCTGCCTTGCTTGCCAAAGGTCCAGCTGCATCATGCTGCCCGGCTGCCTGCTCTGTCTGCTCGGGGGCTGCCTGCTCAGGGTAAGTTTCAGTTTCTTTTCCTGGGAAGTCAATGATATCGCAGCCAGCTGCAGAGCCCTGGTACGCAGAGCCCGGCTCCCATAGGGCGCTCTGGGAGCTTGGCAGGGCTCCGAGCCAACTCCCCTGCCCAGGCAGCGAGGGGGCGAGAGGGCTGGCACCACTTCCCCTCCCTTGGTCCCTTCGCTGGCACTGGGCCCTCACTGGCAGAGCGAATCCCAAGCCTGGTGCCAGTCGAGGTCCGATGGGAGGAGGGGGTTCTTCGGCCGGGAGGGGGCCAGGGAGCTCCAGTGACAGACTGGGATGTGGCGGGCAAGATGCGGGGTTCCCTCTGGCTGGCTGGAATCACAGCTCCCTCGACGTGAGCGATGGCGCCAGGAGTGCACAGGGCGGGATCCTGCCCTACATTGCTGGCCCCAGGCTCTGCCCAGATTCCTTGTAAAGGCCCTGCGATGTGTCCTCCCTCCCTGCCCTGGAGCTGCCAGGACTGGCAGGATATACCCAGCTGTGCGCGGGGACCCCCTCCAGAGGTGTTTACAGGCTCTGCTCTTAGGGTGGGGGAGAGAGCCCTGAGGGGAGGGCAGGGCTGGCTTTAGGCTGATTCCCCCAAGTCCCCCAAATCGGGCCCCGCGCCTAAGAGGGCCTCGTGCCCTAAAGGAGAGTGCCTAACTTTTTAATTTTTACTCACCCTGCGGCGTTCCGGGTCTTCGGCGGCACTTCGGTGGCGGGTCCTTCACTCGCTCTGGGTCTTCGGCGGCATTTCAGCGGCGGGTCCTTCAGTGCCGCGGAAGACCTGGAGCGAGTGAAGGACCCGCTGCCGAAGACTCAGACCACCGCCGGGTATTCGAATTGGGCCCCGCACTTCCTAAAGCCGGCCCTGGGGGAGGGCAGGGGGGGGAGCGTGTGTTCCCCGTCCCTGCCCTCTCCCCTGTCCTGGGCTCGGGGAGCTGCCTGCGGGGAACCTGGGCTCACAGAATCCGCCAGAGCCACGGCTCCTACTCTGGCCTGGCAGTTTGCTGGTTCCTCATTTTTGTGGCTGGGAATTTCCCTTCATCTGCTTTGATTTCCCTGCCCCCCCGACTCCACCCTGCTGTCTGGCACCCCAGGGGCTCCAGGTTTTGACTGGGATGTAGTGGGGACTGGGGAGGGAGGGCAGGGTCTGGAGTCCCTACTCCCTGTCCAAAGGGCCCAGCCGGAGCTGGGGCCAGGCTGCTGTCCTGCTCCCCTCTAGCCAGGCTGCTGGCTTCACTTTCACTTTCTTTCTGAAATAGGGGGTTGGAGCAACCACCAGAGACAGAGCAAGAGCTGAGCCCACACCCAGCCACTGCCCTGGTGCTGCTCCGGGACCACGGCTCCGGTCAGGGCGCGTAGCTGTGGCATAGGGACATCGGGGCAGGGCTGGCTTGAGGGGGCAGGAGAGTTGGCCAGACCAAGGAGGCAGCTTTGGGTAACGCAGAAGGTGCTGGGGGAGGATACAAGCTGTGACTGTGCCCTGGAATGCAACAAGCACCAGCTCCAGGCCTGCAAGGGAGCAAAAGCAAACACCGGCCTGATGCAGTGGGGCAAGGACGCCAGGGGTGCTCCCGAACCAGCTGAACACCGGGGCTGCCAGTTTCCAAGCAGGGGCTCTGTGGGGAGGGGCTGGGCCAGGCCTGCAGCGTGGGCCTGAACTAGGCATTGGGGCGGGGGAGACGCAGGGGCTAGGGTTGCCAGTTTTGATTGGATGTATTCCTGGAGGTTTCAGCACAGGACATAATCTTTGATTAACAATTAATTTGTTATTCCTGGAGACTCCAGGGCAATCCTGGAGAGTTGGCAAACCAGGGGCCCGGCCCAGGCTGGGGGTTTGGGCCCCGATCAGGTCCCCTTCCCAACATGGAGGCTGCTAGCGACACGGGATGTCAGAGTCTTTCTTCTCAGTCCCCCTGTTTCTCAGAGAGCTCCCCGGGGCAGCCAGGGCTCTGCCAGCATGCACCATTGGCCACTCCCGGGCACCATCCCCGCCGCACCCTGTGAGCCGCCAGCGGCACAGGGCTGGGGCTTGCTGTGTCACTGTCACAGGTGGGAGAAGAGGCTCCCCTGGGGCAGACTCTGGGGAGTCCCCAGAAGCACCAGGGCTGCCCCAGATCCAAGCCTACAGGCTCCTCCCTTCAACCCCCCGTTACCTGGGAGGATGGCCCCGCGGCTGTGCGAGGAAGGGGCAGTTGGGTCTGCTCTGTGCCCTGCCCCCCGCTGCAGGGGTTGAAGCTGGCAGCCCCTGGGCAGGCAGGAGAGGCGTTCCTGTCAGTGGTGCCCAGGCCTGCCCTGTTGGCACAGGCTGTAGCTGCCTGGCCAGGGCTCTGACTGCAGGCTGGCAGCACCCGAGCGGCACCGTGCTCACTAGCTGCGAGGTGAAGCAGGAGAGAGAGAGAGCTGTGCCCTGGACACCGCACCGGAACTGGTGGGATCCCACTTCAAGGGAGGCCTGGCATCGCGGAGGCGGCTGAACCCAGCTGTGCAACAGTCTGTGGTTAAAGTGGGTGTTGGTGAGAGTGCAGGGAGCAGCGTCTGCGCAGTGCCTGGGATGCAGAGGCCAAGCGAGCTGCATGCAGGAGCGAGGAAGAACGGGGGATGGGGCGAGTCATGGAGCACGGACCTGTCTGGCTGAGCTCACTGCTCTTCTATTCCAGCACTGGGCGTCTGGCAGCGACTTGAACTGCACCCCAGAGCAATATCAACACGATGGCAGGTGCTGCAACCGCTGTAAGCCAGGTATGGAGCAGTGTCCCATCTCCGGGCAGCCTTGGCTGGGGCTGGGACCGGGACGTGACTGTCGGCCTCGCTCCCCTGGCGGAGCCAGGGTTTTCAGTCTTACCTCTTCCCTACAGCACCTCCTGCTGGGAGAGGCTGGGTCTGGCAGTGCTGGGTACCTCTTGCAGGGTCTGTTGCTTGTTCTTCACTGACAGACTCCCTCCCGGCTCGCAGCAAAACCTGCTGTGCTCTGCATTGCAGGACTCAAGCTGCGGTCTGACTGCACTGCCTCGCAGAACAGTGAGTGCGTGCTGTGCGAGGAGAGACACTTCCAGTCTGGCTGGACCAAGGAGAAACACTGCACCCCCCACAAATCCTGCGATCACAGTAGGTGCCTTTGGGGGCGTTCATTCTTGGCGGGTGAAACCAGGCCTCCTGGCTAATACTCAGGGGCTCCCGGGGTCCTTGCAGCCTGGCACCCACCCCCTGCTCACCTGCCATCCTAGGCTCATCACCTGCTTGGCAGGAGGTGCTGCTGGCACCAACTCCCTGGAGTGCTGATCCCTTGTCTACGTTTGTCTCATCCCCTTTGCCCAGACGCTGGACTTGAGACAAGGAGCCGCGGGGATGCCAAGCATAATGCCGAGTGCCAGTGCCAGCAGGGCATGTACTGCTCCAGCCCCGACTGCCAGACCTGCTTGAATATCACGGCCTGCCGGCCAGGTGAAGGAGTTGCTCGGAAAGGTGAGGTGATGCTCCGAGCCAGCCAGAGAGCTCCCGTCCTGGGGGCCAGGGCTGGAGCTGATTCACCATTGTGCAGCCCAGGGATCACACCGCCCCCCCTCCCCCCGATTAGAGTCCCACCAAGGCTTCCCCTACAAGGGGTGCCAGGGCCTTGCCCTCGTGAGGGACACCCAGTGCTTCCTGGGGAGACGCGCACAGGCTGCAATCACTCAGCTGCTCCAGCCTGGCACCTGCAAACCACCTTGCCTTCCCCTGGCATGACACTGACCTGCCCATTGCCCACTCTGCTCCATTCCAGCCGACAACCTTTCCGACACAACCTGCGAGCCCTGTAAACATGGCAGCTTCTCCAACATCTCCTCCACCTCTGAGCCGTGCCGCCCCTGGACAAGGTACAGACACAACACTCCTGATTCAAAGGCAGCTGAGGCTGCGCCCACACCAGCCTTCTCTCTGCCACACATCCCGCCCTTCTCACGCCAGCTCAGCTCCTGCTGCAGAGGGCATGGGAAGGGTGCCCCAGCAGGTGACATGAGCCCTGGTAGGGCCTGGGTGGGGTGGCACAGGCTGTGAGTGCAGGGCGGGGGAGCGGGCGCAGGGGCAAGCAGAGCACTCCAGCCATCCTGTCATCTCGGCTGCCACGCCCAGCAGCTGCCTTCCTCCCCTTTGCTGCTCTCGCCACCACTGGAGCTGGGCAGTGTGCAGCACACGGGTGAGTGGAGCCGGGCTGCAGAGCCCGTCCCTTGGCCATGCACCCCGGAGAGCTCCCCTGCCAGCCCGGCGCCAGCCCGGCTGCACAGCAGAGACGCAAGGGCCAGAAGAACCTTAACCCTGACCCCTGCATGGCGCCCCCCATAACCACCGGGGAGGAGCAGAGCTGACCCCTGCATGGCACCCCCCATAACCACTGGGGAGGAGCAGAGCTGACCCCTGCATGGCACCCCCATAACCACTGGGGGGGAGGGAAAGCAGAGCTGACCCCTGCATGGCACCCCCATAACCACTGGGGGGACCTTTGGGAACCTGACAGCTGGTCTTGCGTTGAAGAGTCCACGGGCTGCGTGTCCCCCCATCTTTCGGGAAGCTGCTCCTGGGGTATTGACACTTTCTGCTTGAAATCTGCACCTTGTTTGCTGGCTGCATTTGTGAAGTTGCAGCTCCCCCCCGGCTGGATCTCATTTGGCCTCGGTCTGCTAGCAGGCATCACCCCACATAGGGCCTGAGAGCTGTGGCAGGCTCTCCTGGAGGCAGGTTTCCCAGCACCGACTCAGTCTCCGAGCTGTTTGCTGAACCCTTCCCAATTGCTCAACCTCCTTGTTGAAGTGAGCCCCCCAGAGCCGGGCGCACTGCTAGAGAGGTGGGGTTACCTGTGAGCCCCATTGGAGCAGCCCAGGAGCCCGCGGGCCGTACCAGTAGCACATTGCCGAGGTGCTCCGTGGGGCTCCCAGCAGGGCCAGCTCCAGACCCCAGCACGCCAAGCGTGCGCTTGGGGCGGCGTGCCGCGGGGGGGGGCGGCAGGTGGCTCCGGTGGACCTCCCGCAGGCGTGCCTGCGGAGGGTCCGCTGGTCCCGCGGCTTCGGTGGAGCATCCGCAGGCACGTCTGCAGGAGATCCACCGAAGCCGCGGGACCGGCGACTGCCAGAGCGCCCCCCGCAGTGTGCTGCCCTGCTTGGGGCGGTGCAATTCCTAGAGCCGCCCCTGGCTCCCAGGCAGCCTGTTGTGCACGTGATGCTCCATATCCCTGTGGCCCAGGGCCCAAAGGAGAGCGCCTGGGGCCAGGCGTAGGGGCAGCCGCTGCAGCCTACAGGTATTTCCCGTCTCAACAGCAGGCCAGTGGCAAACACCCACAGCTGTCAGGTAGCTGCGGGGAGATGCCTGAGGGAGGGCATCACACTCCCTTCCCTGCTACTCAGGCGGAGGGCAGAGCCAATCCCGTGGTTGGGGGCACAGGCTGCCAGCCGGGCCCCTCCCTCCCTGCAGGTAGCTCCTCACATCCGCCTCCTCAGCTCTGGCCTGGCTACTGGGTGTGAGTGCAGCTGCAGCCAGGGACTCGCTCTGGATTTGCACCGTGGGAAGGGGCTTGGGGTCCTGCCCATCGAGTTCCCTGGGGTCTGGTCCGTGCTGTTCACCCCACGCACTGCAGCGCACGGCTCTGGGCCCTTTTCACAGCAGCAGCTCTCCTCCCTGTGTGACATGCTTCCCCGGTGCCCGCATGCAGGGTGCTTTGCTGCCCTCCTGGCTCCGGGTATGACCCCAGCTCTGCCCCTCTCTGCAGCTGCGAGACACTGGGGCTGGCGCTGAAGGTGCCTGGGACAAACCGCGTGGATGTGGCTTGTGGTAAGTGCCAAGCTGTCAGCATGCACAAGCTGTGCAGATCCCAGGTGGGTGAGTTCTTGGATGGGAAACCCCAGGGTGCCCAAGTCCAGCCAGCATTCTGGCAAGGGAAACCCTGGGCCAGTCTGCCCCAGTGCTCACCCTGGGTAAGGCGTGCGGCGCTGCTTCACCTGCTGCCTGTGGGTGGCACAGAACCGAGGGCCTGGCCACGTGTGACAGCTAACACTCTGCGGGTGGGCGAGTCCATTCTGCCTCCTTCCAGGCCCCGTCTCAGTGCCGTGCAGCTGTACAAAGCTGCCAGGTCCTCCCCAGAGTTGGCTGCATTTCACTGGTGGACGCATTGATCCCTGCAGACACAATACAGTTTGCAAGGAGCTTCAGGCTCCCTTTGGATGAAGATATGAGGACTTTGCCGCTCCTGGTGGTGGTTGTGTGGGCACTGTAGGTGGGGTGTGGTTGAGAGGGGCTCAGTGTGGGGGGGGGGGGAGGGCATTATGCTGAGCAGCCCTCTCTCTTTTCTCTTGCCAGAGCCTGGCCGCAGCCACTCCCCAGTGCTGATCTCCGTTATGGCCATTATTACAGGCTCTCTCGTGGGGCTCATTGTCTTCTGCCTGTATCAGAAAGGTGAGCACAGGGGGTGCTGGCTGGAGGAAGGGAGGGAGGGCTGGGTGGGTTGTTCCCTCCACTCCTGGGCTGGGCCAGGGCCTGGGCACAGCAGGATGCTCATCCTCCACCGCTCACAGCCGAGCCCACCATTCTGCCAACCGGGAGCCTGCAGTTGCCCAGTCTCGAGGCATCACAGTTCAGCTTGTTCTGGGGAAAAACCTCACGGTCCTGGGGCCCACGTGTGCTGAAGCCAGATTGCCATGGCAGTGCCAGCCTGGCCCAGCTCCCCCCGGCAGGGCACCCTGCTGCTTTACCCACCCGCCAGCATAGGCTGGGAGCTCTGGGAGGCTGAGTCAAGGCTTCAGCCACGGCTCTGTCCTGGAGCACCTTGGGCAGCAGGAGGCACAATGGCAGAGCCCAGATCAACGTGAGCACATGTTGACGCCATGCTGGGCCTAGCCGGGGCATTCCCCCTCCGCCATGGGGTGTCTGGCCTGGGCCTGGCCAGGGCACTCCCCTCCCCTGCCCCGCCATGGGGTGTCTGGGCTGGGCCTGGCCGGGGCACTCCCTGCCCGCCCCCCCCCTCCCGCCATGGGGCGTCTACACTGGGCCTGGCCGGAGTCTCACTCTCCCCCTCTGTCCCCATTCCCTGTCTAGGTCTCCAGAAGCACCCAGAGAAGCAGGTATGTCACCCTGCGCCACCCACACTCCCTGGGGCAGGAAAGCAGCTGCCATGCGCCCGAGCAGAGTCAGGGACCTGGCCCCAAGCAGGGGGTTCCCCCTCCCGGCCCACAGGCACAGGCTGCACCCGGCTGCCTGCTCCCTGGGCAGGCGGCACCAGGCCCTGGGGTCACCTCTGCTGCCCGCTGGGGAGGGAGGGGCAGGGACGGGCCAGAGGGGAGGACAGAGCAAGTGGAGAGCAGGATTCCCTGGGGTGGGAGCCAGCCTGGGCCCTGTCCCCATGGGGGCAAAAGGGGTGTTGCCCCAAGCCCTGCCCCGAGGGAACACCGCCCTGTGGTGGGGTGAGGGCAGGGGCTGGGGCAGCGTCCGAGCGTCTCCCCCGGAGATGGGGGGGTTGTGCGGGTAGAGGGCAGGCCCCGGTTATCCCGCAGCAGCCCAGCAGGGGGCAGCAGGAGCCCGAGGAGAGGCGTAGGTCTCCCCCGGCCCCACGCTGTGCCAGCTCGAGGGGCTGCAGCAGGACCCCCCCCACCTCACCTCCCCTCCCCCACCTGGCAGGGCCCGGAGCGGCTGGATCCCGTGGAGATTGTGGTGCTGGCGCCGCCCCAGCAGCCAGCCGTGGAGGGGTGCGAGGAGCATGACGAGCGCCAAGACTTCCCTGTCCAGGAGACCCTGCTGGGGCGCCAGCCTGTGGCGCAGGAGGACGGCAAGGAGAGCCGCATCTCGGAGCAGGAGAGGCTGTGAGGCCCTGTCGTGGGGAGCATCTGCCTCGCCCAGCACACACCGCCAGGGCTGGCCTCCTCCGCCCGGCACACAGCAGGGGGCTGTGCCACAGGGCAACCCGGCGCCCTCCTCCCCGCGCTGGCTCGGCCCCGGGCAGGGGCCCTGGCGGGGGGCAGTGAGACGGGGCCCAGCACAGCCAGGAGCAGAGCATTCAGGGGTGTACAGAGAGTGGGGTGGAGCAGTGGCTTTCACCCTTTCCCGACTCCTGTACCCTTCAGGGGGCTGATTTGTCTTGCGTACCCCCGAGTTCCACCTCACATAAAAATGACTTGCTTGCAAAATCAGACCTAGAAACCCCAAAGCGTCACAGCCACTGGTGCTGAACAATGGCTGAGTTTCTCATTGGCACCATGTCATTCTAAAATAAAGTGATTGGAATACGAATCTTGTACTTACATTTCAGCGTATACAGATTGAGCTGCACAAACAGGTCATTGTCGCTATTAAATTTTAGTTTGTTCTGACTTCGCTAGTGCTGTGTATGGAGCCTGTTGTAAACCTAGGCAAATCTCTTGCTGAGGTGACGTACCCCTGGAAGAGCTCTGCGTACCCCAGGGGTACGTGTCCCTGGTTGAGAACCACTGGAGTAGGGGGTGCCGCTGCGGGCAGTGGCGGGGCAGCACCCCATGCACAGAGCTGGCCCAGCACGCAGCACTGCTCACAGCTGTTGATTCCTCCATCCACATGTGACTACAGCCTTTGCGCTCCCATTCTGTGCTTACGGCCTTGCTGCGTATGAGGGGCTTTAGCTGAGCTGCATGAGGGGCAGGGGCCTGGCATGCACGAGGGCGGGTGAGAGAGGTTGGCAGGGATGGCGGAGAGGGGGCTCAGCATGCAGAGAGGATGAGTAGGTGGCTCACTCCACCCCTCTCAGTGCACCCCCATGCCTGACACCTGCCTCTGTTCCAGCAGCACTCACTTTAGTTAAATCCACAGTCTCATGGCCCCACACGCGCACCCCCCCCACCTGTGTGCACACACACACACCCCGTGCACATACACCTGTTGGTATACACATGCTCACTCACCCCTGTGCACGTGCACAATGTACTGCCATGCAGACATGTGTGCTGATACTGGCATGCATGCACGCCAGGTGCTTGGCTCTCTGCACTGCCGCCCCCCCAGCTGGGTCGAGCCCCCCTGCCCCACCCCCCATGGAGCCAACCTTCAGAAGGAGCCAGTATATTTACGGCCGACAGGTTGACATTTCTGTGGTTATTGCTCCTCTCCTTCTCCTCACTCTGCTGTTGCCGTTACAATGGGAACAATTATGCTCAATTATTCTCCACCACACCGTTGACAAAAAGCTGGTATTTAAACGATAATTATCCTCACAGTGTGTGAGCGCGGTGGCCCACTGCCGGCGTTAGGGTCTCCTTCAGTCTCTCCTTGGGAGTCTGCTCAGCCCATTACCAGACCTGCTGCCCAGCTCGCGGAGCTGGAGCCAGGAGCAGAGCTCCCCATGCCAGGATATGAGCGTGCCCTGCTGTTCTCTGGCTCCAGGCAGGATAGACTGGGGGCCTGCATCCTCCCCAGCTGAACGGATCGACCCTCACGGCGTTCAGCCCCTGACCATGTTGAGGCCACTCCTGGAGTTGCTCAGCAGGAGACAGGACTTGCAGGGTCTGGCCTGCCGAGCACTGGAGCAAAGTCCAGTGTGGCCCTGCCAGGAGCAGCGGCTGCCCCAGGAATGGCAGCTGCCCAACGCTAGGAGGCAAAGGGCAGCAGACTATGTAGGGAGGAGGCACTGTAGGTGAGAGGGGCCTGAGCAGCCTGGGCACTGGGCTGGCAGGAGCCTGTGTCCCAGCCCAGCCCTGGGGACAAGAGGGACTCTGGGGACCCACTACAGGAAGGAAGCCCTCCAGCAGTGCCCCACACTCCCACCCACGCCCCCGGCCCCCATTCCCCAGAGCCATACGGGGTGTCACTGGCTGCCTGCCCAGCTCCAGCGGCTGGGGAGCTGCCCCCAGACTGTCCCATGGCAGGGCAGGGCCCAGGGTGTGGGGCTGGATCGGGGAGGTGATGTGCTCCCCATCATTTGCAGGATGTGTTTAGAAAAGCCGAGTCTGGAGGTGATGCAGGCCAGCCCTCTGGGGAGATGGGGTGCCAGGGCCCTGCTGGTGGCCGTGCCTTGGGGGGGTGTGGGGGGAGAAATTGCCCCAGCTGGCCCTTGCCAGAAGAGACCTGTGGCTCCTGCCAAGCGCAGGCTGCAAGGAGCCACCTGTGCAGCTGGGCCAGTGCCCTGCTGAGGGTGCCCTGCTTACAGCTGCCTGCCTGCGGGGAGAGCATGGCCCGACTGAGGGCGCTGCAGGCGGAGCCCGAGGTGCCTGGTGCTTAGCCGAGGCCCTGTGCCAGAAGGCGTCTAATGGAGTCCCGGCTCCCCGCCTCCCTGGCTGGAGGCCCAAGTTAGCGGGGAAGAGGCCGGAGCACATAACCTGGCTGTGCCCGAGCTTGCACAATATGAGAGGGGCCATAAATCACGGCGCCAGAAGCAGCTGGAACATGGAGCGACTTGGACGGTAAAGGCAGCGGCACGTTATTTAATGCCCCTCTTAAAACCTAATGTGAGGTGTAATAAGGGAGATAAAAGCCTGTTGGCAGCTTTCCTAGTTTGAAGGGGTAGCCCATATACTGCTCTCCACACGACTCCCCCATGCCAGCAGCCCAGTGCCCAGGGGGTGGGACACAGGACTGCCCTCGGGGGCACGCTGCCCGTCTGGGTTCTCACCTCGTGCAAGGCAGCAGGCAGGTCCCAGCAGCACAGCTGACGTCTCGCCGGGGCAGCGGGCAGGATCCAGCCAGGGGGTTGGGCAGCAGGCACAAACATGGCCTGGACTCAGGGAGGAAAATGACAAATTCAGCACTGCCCCAAGAACAGGCCTTTGCCCCTGTCTCTGTCCCCTGCCCCATGCGGAGCCTCCCTTCTAACACAGCCAGCCACACCCCTCGCCCTGGACGCTCACACGCTGACCGGCAGTCAGGACGCCTGGGTGCTGGTCCCACCCTGCTACCAGGCTCGTGACCTTGGGGCGAGTCTCTGCCCCTCTGAGGTCGGTGTCTTGGCCTGTGAAGGGGAAGGACATTCTCCATCTGGGAGCTTGCCCCAGGCTGGGATAGCGCATTAGTAGCAGTACCCACTCCCTGCCTGACCCCCCTTGTCCACTGCAGCCAGCTGGGCGTCTGCGCTCCCGGGAGCGTCACCCGGACCCTGCTGGCACAAGCCTGTGGGTGTGACGGGTCATGTGGCCTGGAGGAGGGCGTGGCTAGAGGAGGGCAGCCAATCCGGTGCTCTGGCATTACTCAAAAGGACAGGCAGCAGGCGTTCTCCTTCCATCCCAGCTGGGGCGCTGGCAGACTGGGGTAGAGGCCCTGGGGGTGCTGCGGCTGGGGGGCTGGCATGGCGGGGTGGAGGGCACTGGGACTGCAGGGCAGTGCAGCTGGCGTGACAGGCCCTGCTTTCCACATGTGGTTCGTGTCCTCTCTACTTCATCCATCCCAGTGAATTTCACCCAGGTGCCAGGCTGGCTCGCAGCAGGTCAGTACAGCACTGAGCAGCTGTTGGGACTGGGCTGGGGTCAGACTGGTGACCCTGGGGTGAAAGGTCAGCCCCCGTTCTCACCACCTAGGAGACTATCTGTTAACGGTGGCACCGGGCCTGCCCCGAGGAACTGTCAGGTTGGACTGACATGGCTGGCAGGTCTTGCAAGGGTTGGCGTTTTTCTGAAAGCTCCAGCTTCTGGAGTCAGGTGATCATAGAGAGGCTGAGCTTCTGTGTCAAGAAACAGTAAGCTCCTGCCCCCTCGTTTGCGGCGAGAAGCCAGAGTCCAGGCCCCCAGCAACCCCAAAGGCTCTGCCACCCATAGATCGGGGAACACTTGGCCCCTAGTGCCCCTGGCCAGGCCAACAGGCCAGGGCCTGTGCCAGCCATGCAGGAGATCACCCAAGAGACAGCATCAGCGACGGGGGGAGCTGTGTCTGTGGTCAGGCCCCTCTCCTGCTGCTGAGGGAAGGAGGGTGGCAGCCTCCTAGTGTAGCTGAAGGAGCCAGGCAGGGAGAAAGGGACCAGCTCCAGGAATGAGAAAATGCAGCGTCCCTGTTTACCCCACTGAGCTGGTCGGCAGGGGCCTGCCCCCCCACTGCTGTTTCAGCAGCTTGGGCCCACCTTGCCCCATCTCTCCTCAGGCACCCGCTCCCGCGTGTCAGACATGTGCCATCTCATTAGCAGGCCTGTCCCCTGAAGTGAGAAGGGAGCGCGCAGGAGACCTAATTGAATGTAACTAATTATTCACTCTGCAGCCGTTCAGTTTAAATGGGATTGTGAGGGACAGAATTACTCATTCTGAAAAGGGGAAAGAAAGAGAGAAAACAAATAGAGGGGATTGTGGAGCCGCAGCTCCCGCTCTCCCCAGAATACCAATTACCGGATAAAGTGATTGTATAAATCTTTACTGAGCGAACGAACTGTACCAGTCACTTACTTCTGTCCTGCTGTTATTAGGAAGCAATGAAAAATGATTCCTCGTTCCTGTGTAGTTAAAGGCTCCCAGGCCCTGTCACTCAGCTCCTGCTCCGGGCAGCGCTGCCGGGAGCCCAGAGTGAGGGTGGGCAATGGAGGGTGGGCAGGGCAGACCCTGACTAGTCAGTGAAAAGCAATGGCACAAAAAGGGCTGAGAACCGCAGGAAGCCACCGTGGCTTCTCCCCAATGTGACATGCTGGGAGGCCCCAGATCGGAACAGCTCAGTGCAGCCTGCAGGGATGTAGCCGCAGGAACTGGCATGGGGCTGGAGGGGCTCAGCTCCCCGCCGGGCACCATGCAGCACTCAGGCAGAGAGCACACGCCACATGCAGCTCCCTGCTGACCCCTGGGGCCAAGCCAAGGTTTCACCCCCTCCCCTGGACGAGCAGGCTGTGACAAAGTGGGACTGTTCTTAATATTTCCTTATACTGTGTGGGTGCCTCAGTTTCCCCTATGCGTTTCTTAAGTCTCCAGTGTGCATAAATGGCCGACACTCTGTCTCCTGGCAACAAATGGCTGGGGCCCTTCCCCCCTGCAAGGAAATAGCTAAAGATGAACAAAGATCAGGTGACCTCCTGGCCCAGGAAAGAGACAAAGCCCAGAGGAGGGGGTGTCAGGTTGGAGCTGGCTGGGGACAGGAAGTGAGGGCAGACGGGGTTGTCTGCCTCGCTGGGCCCCAGAATGGATGTGGCTGAGGGGTCCTGTTCTCTGTACCTACAAGCTCTGTTTTAGACCGTGTTCCTGTCATCTAATAAACCTCTGTGTTACTGGCTGGCTGAGAGTCACGTCTGACTATGAAGTGGGGGGGCAGGACCCTCTGGCTCCCCCAGGACCCCGCCTGGGCGGACTCGCTGTGGGAAGTGCACGGAGGGGCAGAGGATGCTGAATGCTCCAAGGAGAGACCCAGGAGGTGAAGCCGTGGGAGCTTCTTGCCCTGCAGACAGGCTGCTCCGAGGGAGAGGAGGCTCCCCAGAGTCCTGCCTGGCTTGGTGGGAAGCAGGTCCAGAGCATTGCCCGGGGACTCCGTGACACATGCCGCCCCCTCCCCTCCCAGGAGACCTGGGCCTCTATGGCAGCCACACTCCACAGCGAGCACAGACCCGCTGGCCCACGGAGGTCACTCAGCAGCCAGCCCACGTGTGAGGAACACATTGCCAGGAGAGCCAGAGCCAGCAAAAGCCTCCACTTACCCACGCCCGCACCAGGAGAGAGGCACCAGGGAACAACGCCCAGCGCTGGCTGCCTGGGGGAAGGGTTGTCATCCTGTATCACCTCCCGCCCAGCGGTCCATGGATCCAGGGTCCCCCTGCCCAGGGAGGTCTCCGGTCTCCAGCCGTCACTTGTCGCTGGGCAGGGACCCGTGTCCCCCTCCCTCCTGCCCAGCCCCCTGCCCTACACTGCGCTCTCCCTAGCACACCATTCTCCGTGCGCTCTGCTGTCCGGCTACCCCAGAGTGCGCCAGCAGCGGCCAGGGCCCACCCAGCTCTGCGTCTTAGGGGAAAGGCAGAGAAACCCTAAGAGTCAGCCACCGGAGTCCCATGCCCACTGAAGAGGCACCAGAAATCCCGGCAGCGCCATGGCTCCGAGGAAGGAGTAAGGGCTGGGCCCTGGAGGACCAAAGCTCCTGGCTGTTTGCCCAGTCCCAAGGGGGACACTGAGTCTATTTAAACTCATCCGTGTCTCTCTGTGTTTGAACCAGTCTCTGCAAACAGCCGGGGGTGGGGCCTCTCTGGCCTTGTTCACTGACTTAACACCCCCCCTTAGAGGAGGGGCAGGGAGGATGCCTGGACTCAAGCTGGGAGATTGCAGGAGCTGCCTCCTGCAGACACCCAGACAGGGGTTTCCGGCCAGGGATGCTGTGGGGGCAGCGAGGCCCCTGGTGCCCTAGGCCGCAGGGCGAGGCCCTTCCAGGCCTGTTGAGAGAAGTTTGGCCCCAGTACATCATGTTCATTCAGCTCCCCTGCCAGGAGTCGTGCTGGCTCCCGCCACGCCCCGTGGCGCCCCATGGGGGAACAGCAGCTGCCTTGCAGAGACCTGGGTGCTGTGCTGCTGGAGGCCACTGGGCACAGTCTTTACGACCTGCCCGTTCCCCCCCTCAAGGCATCCAAGGTTCAGACACCATCAAGGGCCTCCTACCACAGCCTGCCCAGTCCTGGAAAGGGGGCAGGCGCAGTGAGCCCCAGGTGTGCCGCTTCGGCTGTCTGCCTGCAGCACTCCTGGGGCATGGCTACCCTGCAGTAGGGAGCGACCCCCCGGCCTGGGGGGCTGTGAGCTACTGCGCTCAAAAGAGTGTGTGGACATTGCATCTGGTGCGGGGCTAGGGCTCCCCAGCCTAGGCTCAGGCCTGCCCCAGCTGCTGTGTAGACACCCACCAGGGCTGGCTCCAGGGTTTTTGCTGCCCCACGCACCTGCTTGCTGGGCTGGTGCCTGGAGCCGGCCCTGGTAGACACTCCCTGCCAGCCCCCCCAGCTCTGTTCCAGCAGCACTCGCTTTAGTTAAATCCGCAGCCTCAGGGCACGTTAATGTTGAGAAATCTCTCCCAAGCCTTTATCAAACAGGGAAAACAAGGTGTCTCCCGGAGCCCCTACCCGCAGGCAGCTTCATCAGCAGGAGCCAGTCGCACCGCTCTCTCCATGGCATCTGCGCGCAACCGGCTGGGGAGACACTAATTAGCAACACTCTCCATCTCTTTTCCCTGACACAGCAGGTCTCCCAACTCCCCTCGCACAGCTGCCGCCAGCTGCTAACAGTTCCAGCACCACTCTGGCCATCGGGCGGGCACCCAGCCCAGCTGAGCCCGGTGGGGAGCAGGAGCTTAGGCTGCCTTGTTGGTTATGGATTTATAATGCTGCCGAGGAGCCCTGTCCTAGGAGAGGAGGTCCTGTCCTGCACCCCAGGGCAGCTTGCGCTCCCTTCTGGGGAGAGAGAGCCTGTCCTGCATTCTGAGGGGCTCATCCTGCACCTCAGAGACACCCGTAATTACTGAGCAATTAGCTGAGCCGCAAGGGGGGCCGCTTTCCTCACACCCCCTGTGTCACAGAGTCCCCGGGCGATGCTCTGGAACTGCTCCCCACAAAGCCAGTCAGGTCTTTGGGGAGCCTCCTCTCCCTCGGAGCAGACTGTCTGCAGGGCAAGAAGCTCACACGGCTTCACCTCCTGGGTCTGAGCTTGGAGCATTCAGCATCCTCTGCCCCTCCGTGCGCTTCCCACAGCGAGTCCGCCCAGGCGGGGTCCTGGGGAAGCCAGAGGGTCCTGCACCCCCACTTCGCAGTCAGACGTGACTCTCAGCCAGCCAGTAAAATGGAAGGTTTATTAGACGACAAGAACACAGTCTCAAGCAGGGCTTGTAGGTACAACCAGGACCCTCAGCCAGGTCTCTCTGGGGCAGTGGTCCCCAACCTTTTTGTTTGGCGAGTGCCAGACCAAGGACCATGGCGGTGGTGGAGCATCTGCCGAAATGCTGCCGAATTTCTGTGGCATTTCAGCGGCAATGCGTCTCGATGATGATGCTTGCCGCCGACAAGTGATGTCATCGAGAGGCGTTGCCGCCGAAATGCTGCAGAAATTCGGCGGCATTTCGGCGGATGCTCCACCTCTGGCCAGGACGTGGGCGCATTTAGATGCCCCCACAGGCGCCATGGCGCCCGTGGGCACCACGTTGGGGACCCCTGCTCTGGGGGTCAAGGATCTTAGACCCCAGACTTGGGGTTCCCTGCCTCTTCCCAGCCAGCCCCAAACTGAAACCAAAAAAAACAACCCTCCAGCAGGCTCTGCCCCTCCTGCTCTCCCTTTGTCCAGTTTCCAGGACAAAGGTGTCGCCTCACCTCACCCCCCTCCTGGCTCAGGTTACAGGCTCAGGTACCGTCCCTCACCTAAAGTCACCCCCTGCTCTCCCCTCCCCCATGCAGACAGCCCCAGTAAAACTAAACGACATTCCCAGGTCAGTCCACCCCGCTCCCTGCTGCGTCACCCCCTGCCTCAAAGCAGCTGCTCCCCCACCCACAAGACAGGCCTCAGTGTGTCCCAAGGGCCAGCAGAGCTGGGCTCAGCACAGCTCAGCACTCGGGGTAGAGGGTCCCCTCCCAGAGAACACCCTGCTGGGGTCCCCCTGCCGATGACCCCAGCAGCCACATGGCCCATGGAGGGTCAGCTCCAAGATCCCGCCCCCAGGGCTGGACTGTGCTTGGATGCTGGGAGCCCATGCAGCCCCTGGACCTTGGTGGGAGGCACAGCTGGCTCCAGCCCCTCTGAGCTGGCCCATGGTGCAGTTCCCCTGTGGGGCGAGCCAGGAATCCCGCCCTGAGGGGACTGCAGCAGGGAGGTCTGGGGCAGAGAGCCGGTCCCAACCACAGCCAGAGACACGCACTTGACTACGGCTGCTTCCTAATCACCCAGCAGCATTTTCACCTGTTACTGAGGGTGGCTCAGCCCACCTGCCATCCATCGAGCCACGGACACACGGACACTCCCTGTAGCCCTCACACGGGGGCAGAGGAACCATCCCCTTGATCCCCCTGGCCCCGTGGGAGAAGGAAGGGAGCTCCACCCTGAGGGAGGTGCATTAGGGGACACATGCATGTGCACACGGCGGGGGACTGCAGGACCTGGCTACAGGTGCAAGCCACGGGGTGTGTGTGTGAGCATTGAGTGTGCGTATGGCCAAGCGGGGGGCACACAGGGGGAAGTGGGGATGGTGTACATGTGCTGGAGATGGGAAGCAACCGGGGCTTTACTCAAAGGGTTTCCCATTGCTTCTGAAGGCAGACAGGCACCCTCTCCCCGCAAGGAACTGGCCTTTTTCTCAATTCCACTGTAGCTCAGTCAGATGCAACAGGCAGAGCTGGGAAGGCTGGAGGATGCAGGGGATTCCCTGGCCTGTTGTGCAGCTCTGACTAGCTGATCAAAATGTGCCCTACAAACGTTTTTTTTTCTCCTGCTGATAATAGCCCACTTTAATTGATTAGTCTTGTTGGAGTTGGTATGGCAACCCCCATTTTGTCATGTTCTGTGTGTATATACGTTTTCCTACTGTATTTTCCACTGTATACATCTGATGAAGTGGGTTTTAGCCCACAAAAGCTTGTGCCCAAATAAATTTGTTAGTGTCTGTGGTGGGGCAATGACTCACCGGTGCGGCGCCTCCTGCTGGTTGTCCACGGAATTAGCTCTTTTCAGCCAGGAGCACCCTCTGGCAGCTGCTGTCTCTCCTGCCCCTGGCCCCGTGTCCCTCCCAGACCCCGGTGCCCTTCTAGAGGAGGGTTCTGCCCCCTGGCAGTCCCCCCTCCCTGGGGAACCCCCACCCCCACCCCCACCCCCATCCCTCCCTTGCCTCAGTGGCAACTGTCAGTCATCATCTAGCCCTTGCTCCCTAGGGCAGACAGCAGTTTGTACCTTTCTTGCTGTTGAAATGTACAAACTGGGGGGAGGGGGGCAGACCTGCTGCCTCTGCCTGGGTCTGGGCAGCCCCTCTGCAGCCCTAGGACCTTTCGTGGGCCCTCACCTCAGCCTGCAGCCTAGGGCTCTGCTAGGCTGGAGCTCCCTCTGCCCTTCCCCAGCACTGCCCCACCCTAGGTACCCTTCTCAGCTCCCAGACAGCTGGGCCCTTCGCTCTCCATGTAGCTAGAGAGAGAGTGTCGTGGTGTTTGGCCCCAGCCCTCTTATAAGGGCCAGCTGGGCCCTCATTAAGCCAGCCACAGCTATGGCTGCTTTCCAATCAGCCCAGCCTTTCCCCTGCCCCAGCTCTCTCCCAGGGCTGTTTGGTGTGGGTGATCACCCCACTACAGCAGCAAAGAGTCCTGTGGCACCTTATAGACTAACAGACGTATGTATGTAGATAGCAGTGGATTTTTCACCTTTAGCCCATTTGGTATGATGTCCATCTGTTTACATTTGGAAAGGAAGATGATATCTGCCTGTACTGCTTTTACAGATCCAGACTAGCACGGCTACCCCTCTGATACCTGACACCCCGCTACAGTCTCTAAGGTCCCAGAACCCAATAGGTACAGTCTCTAAGGTGCCACAAGGACGCCTCGTTCTTTTTGCTGATACAGACTAACACAGCTCTGACCATTCTCACAGGGCCCTGGGCCCAGATTCAGAGGTGATGGCTGGCGTCCAGGTGCCCAGCTCATGTCTCAAATCAGGCACCAAAATTGATGGCCCCTTTGGCAAGCTCTAGCCTTAGCCTCCCATTTCTTACAGAGAGTCACCCAATTCTATGGCTCCCGGCTCTGGGCTGGCCGAGGCTGCTGTCTGAGCCCCCCCCCACGTGGGATCAGCCTTTCTCCCTCTGCCTTCCCTTCCCAGCCCCAGGAGTAACTGACTGGATGGACAGGGTGCACACAGGCATGTGGGTTTGTGCATGCATACGGGGTGCACGTCTGAGAACTGCTGAGGGAAGCCAAGCGGAGGAGAGAAGTTTGGGGGTTTGTTCTCACTGTGGTGAGGTTTATGTTAAGCAAATAAAATGCAGGGTGGTTAATGCTGCTGTTTTGTGAAACTTCAATCTCGCCCCTACCCAGCTTTGTCTCTGGCCAATGATTTCTTTGTTGCCAGCAGTGAGAGCCCCTCTTCCTGTGCACTGGAGATGTGTGTGAGTGGGAGATAACATCATCAGACCCCATGCGGCAGCATGCAGCTTCAGTCTTTGCTTATTGGCTTTCTTCTGTTTATCTAGAAATAATTGCAGGGACACAATAGACTTTTAAGGCTGCTGAAGAGTTTCTCTCTCTACAGTAACTGTATTGCCTCTGCGCTGCCACCTTATCTGCTTGTAGAAGGATGAGGGTGGGGAAAATATTTACTGCTGGGAATATTTGTCATCTGCAAATTACCTCTGCTTCTAATCCACAGCAGGGATGGAAAGTGACAAACCTGACCAAGATTACCGAGACATCATGGCTGCTGGGATTCCACACACTGCCCCCAAATGGGACCAGCCTGGTCCAGAAGCCTGGGGAGGCTAACGGGGTGTCAGCGAACCCAGCCTCTCCGCAACGCCGAGGAGGAACATTCCTTCAGGCAGTCTCAGTACAAACACGGCGACCGGGAAGCAGTGGCTGCTGGCACATGGGGTGACGCAGCACGAGACGTCCCAGTGCAGGTGTGCCTGGGAAAGCACCAAGGTGCAATCGCCTGGAATTTAAACCGGAGAGGAGAATTCTCAAGAGTCAGGGCCACATTCGCTGCCTGAGGCACCTTCCAGCCAAACTCGAAGGAACTGTAGGTCTCTCCGGCGGGGCAGTGCCAAGGCAACACCCAGGGAGAGGGGGAAGGTTAACTCCACACACAGCCCTGCCAACCCGAATCATAGCCGCAAGGAGAGGAGGGAGGGGCTGGCACTTGGGGGGCTGGCCTGGGACTTAGGCCAGCTGGGGTCAGTCCCAACCCTGGCAGACTCTCTGCCAGCCCTGGGGTAAGTCTCAGAGGCTGAGCCACGCGGATAAGAACCCTGCCTTCCCCTCCCTGGTCTCTTTGAGGAAGGGCCCATCTCCCACGCCCGATCTCAGCCGAGCCTGGCACAATGAGACCTCCCTTCCTTAGTCAGGGTCTGGGCAGGGCTCTTCCCTGTCGACCCAGGGTGGAGGTTCCCGATCACGTGCTGTCACCCAGCCCTGGGCGAGGTCCCTCCGTCCAGGGCACTAGGCTCCCAACATGTTCCACCCACTGGCTTTCCTGGCTCTCAACAGGCTGCAGCTCTGTCTCCCCGGCAAGCTGCCTGGGCACAAGATCTGTCTGTCCCCCATCACCAGGCCTCCAGGACCAGTGCTGACCCCCAGACTCCCTACTAGCTCATGCCCATCCTTTGCCAGAGCTCCAGCCATGAGGGCCACTCTGGGTCTGCAAGTCACCCCTCCAGGGCACGTGAGAGTGAAGCAGAGACACCCAGCCAGACATGGCACAAGTTCTACTGTGACAGCACAGGACACAGAGCCAGACAGACCTGTAAACCCTGCCTCAGCTTCCTCACCCCTCTGGGTGCAGGGCAGAGCTCTCTGGGGTCCTTCTCCTGCAGCTCATGGCTTCTCCACGAACCAGGAAGTCTCACTTTCCTGCTCTCCTCCAGGGCAGCTTCCTTGGACCTCAGCTGGCCCCCAGTTAAGGAGGCCACCCTTCCTCTCTCACCTGCTCCATGAGCCCTGCACCATCTCAAATCCAGCCACTAGCCCCTGCTGAAACACCTCCCTACACCCTGCCGGAGGGAAACCCCCTCTAACTACCATCCACTGCCTTGCCATCCATTCCTCTCTGCAGCGCAGCCCCCCAGAACGGCAGTGGTGCCGTCCCGCTGAAGCTGTGCCAGTGCTTGCGTTCTGTGACCTCCCACCATGCGCAGAAGAGCGCGGTGGGTGCAGCCCTGCTCAGACAGGCAGCAAGCTGGCGGCCATCAGACCCCATTCTTCATTAAGATTCCTTGTCTACATCAGCCGGAGCTTTTTGTAAAGCACTTACCACTGCAGTGTCTGAGAGCTGTTCTAATTGATGTGACACCAATTATTCAAGTATCACTAAATACAAAGCTAATGGCTCTATGTATCCAAACCTCCTAGGCCTAGATCATGAAATTATAACTCTGCCATGAACAGAGCCAATGTTAGCACACGGGTCCATCAGCCATACAGCTGAATTCATCCAGAGCCACAGAGAGCCCCTGTCTCCCCACGAGCGCCCCGCAGCCGCAACGCAGTAAGAAGGCAGAGGGCTAGCCAGGCCAAGGTCACGGACGCTGACTCCACTACGATTAGGGTGTTCGCAGCCATAGTCTGGGAGCTCCTGACGGCCGCTAGGAGACGGCTTTGATCCAAGAACGGACCTTCTGCAGCAGAGGCCTGGCCCTGCTGCTCTCAGTGATGTGCATCAGAGCGGCAGCCTCTGGCATGGGGCACGGATGAGGCAAGGGAAGGTGGCTGACATCACTGCAGGGGCAGAGTTAAGGTTGCTCAGATTGCACAGCTAGCAAAGCTTTTGGTCTGGGGATTGACTGAATGCTGGGGCAAGCAGCTCACTGGATATGAGACTGGACTGTTGAATTAAACGATGCCAGGATGCCTGGAGCCCGGTGCCAAGAGCCTGGCACGGGCAGCACTTTGTGTTTTTATAAACTGTGAAATAAACATCGGCTGCTAAGAACAGCACTGACGCTCCCTGGGGTGGTGCAGGGGCCTTTGGGCTGGCAGAGCAGGGCAGGGGCTATTCTTCAGAAACAACTTCTGTCCTCTACCTCTCTCGGTGCTTGGTCTGAGACGGCCAGACTCGGAGGCAGGGACCTCCTGGGGCCGGGCCTGCACTTGTGTCCCCAGGGCATTTCCAGGGAGGGACAGTCACTAGCAGGCTCAGGGCTGGCACCCAGCAGCTGGAACTTCGTAAAAGTTGAAGGAAATCAAACAAAAAACGCTTTTAGCCCCGAAAGCCCAGGGGGCAGAAGTCTGGCAAAGAGCCACCGCCAGAGCTCGGTCGCAGCACCTCGCACCAGCCCCCCCAGCAGCACAGGCAAGCCAGGGGGCAGGTCAAACCACAGCAGGAGCAGGGCCTGCCTGGAGAAGCAAACTGGGTAAACTGGAGTAAGCCTCCATCCCCACCACCAGGGACAAGCTGCCCGCGTCAGGAAAGGAAACAAAGCCCCACGGTCTAACAAGGGGCAGAAATTGGGCCGGCCCTTTGCTGTGCTGGGCAAACAGTCTCCCCATGGGCTGGCTCCCTGCACAAATCCCAGCCCCCAGGTCTCTGCTTTGGAAGGGCCCAGCAGGGCGAGGTTCGGGCTGCTGCGTCCCCCAAGGCTGTGAAGAGGGGAGTCCAGACCTGCAATCTCAGTGGGAAAAGCCTGCCCAGGCCGCGTCTTAGTTCATCAGGAAGCAGCAGCGATGCAGCAAACATAAGGGGCTTGTTCAGCTTTGCCGTTCAGCTTTGAAACTCCCACCTGTCAAAGCCACATGAGCACTGGAGGACTGAGATGCTACAGGTGCTGCCGAGGGAGATGATCTGCATTCCTGTGGGACATCTGCCCTCTCCGCAGTCCGGCAGGGGACCCAGCTGGTGGGGGACAGGCCTAGAGGCTCCCACCTGGTCAGCACAGGTATCAATGACCCAAGGTGCTGGCAGGGGAGGCCAGTCACCGACCCAGGCAGACAGAGTGGCAGGCAGGGGTGCACAGTGCAGCACAACAAGCACCTGCTCGCCCTGTCTCTGAGCCCCAGGCAGTGCGCCAGGCCCCAAAGCTGAGAATCTGCCAAGAGCTCCGCCACCTACCACTCACCTGCCCAGCAGTGCGCAGCCTGGCCTGGAGCGTTGGCTGTGGGTACAGGTTATACGCTGCCGAATGCTCAGGGCAGAACCCGCCCTGCCTTCCACAGCAGGTGCTGATCGATCCGGCAGGAGCCTGTCACTGGCTGCCATGCCTGCAGCTTGGCGTTCACTTGCCTTTTGCTTCCGTCCTGGGGAAGGGCCATGCCGCTGCCCTGCGCTGCGCTCACTCCCAGCACCAGGACGCGACCATCAGGAATGGTTTTCTCGCTTACATTTGCTCTGCTGGTAACAGTAAGCCCAGGGATCTTGGTCCAGTGCAGAATCGGTTAAATATTGAGCATGTTCTGTGCTGGGGCCCTGCTGCACCCCACTCTGGCACTGGCAGAGGAGCGTTTGCTCCAGCTCCCTGGCAGCTGCCGGGGGCAGCCAGCTAGAGCAAATGGGGGTGGTGCAATGTGCCCCCCGAGCCAGGGAATCAAAGAGAACAGCTCACTCTGCACATCTGCCCAGAGCAGTGTTACATCGGCCTCCGAGGCAGCTGGTGCCTGTCGGAGAGCGGAGGCTGCACTGGATGGGCCTCAGGGCTGACCCAGCCTGGTGATGCCTGGGGCTCATCCATGGTGTTGGCATGCAGAGTCTCCCAGCCCCTCTGGGCCCAGCAGCACTCAAACCGATCAGCTGAAGGGAGAAGCGAGGGGTCCTTTCCCAGCTGGCGTCCTGTGCCATCCATTGCCCATGGCTCCAAGCTGGGCCAGGCAGCAGGGCAGCGCTGCCCGCAGAGACGCTTCAGGCCGAACGCCAGGGAGCAGCCTTTGCGTTTTCATCTCACGCAGATTTGGTGAAGGGTAGAAGGGCAAGAGGAGCGAGGCCTGGAAACACACACCTGTCCTCAGTGGCACCGAGCTCGGCACAGCACCTCTGCCTGTCTCCATGTTCCCGCCACCTCCAGGCTCCGGCATCCCATGGGCTTGGCTAGGAGCCCTGGGCCACCTGGCAGCCCGTGGCCCTTAGCAACGGCACAGCGTGGCAGCCACAGCCCAACGGCCCTCGTGCCCCCTGACCAGAAACCACCGGTGCCAGGTGGTTTCCCCGGCTCTCCCCAGCTACACCACGACCGCCGAGGTGCCAGGGAAGCTGTATGAGGGCATTGCCCCAGCGCCCGCTGCCCGCCGGGTCGCAAGGCTGCGTCAGTTCGGTCAAGGCCAAACGGGAAGGAGTGTTTCAAGGGCAGTTGCCTGGCGAGGCTGATCTGGATCCCGTGGCTGGGAGGCGCAGAGCCCGCCTCGGCTTTTTCGTCGCCACGGTTCCCATTAAAGCAGGGAACAGCAAGGTCAGGAGGCTGAGGCAGCCACCAAGGTTCAAAGGCAAAAATCAAACAGCCGCCATCAGCACGAAAAGTTTCGCTGCAGAAGCCGCTTCCCAAGCTGGAAAAGCAAATACCTCTGCGCTTCCTGTGTCGGTGGCCAGGACTGGAGGAGACGCCAGGACCCCGGGCATCACCACGTACCACTGGCTGTTCATAGAAACCAGCTCATTCCACGAAGGCGGCACCACAGAGGGGTCTGCAGAGCCCGTGCCTGCCCCACTGCGCTAGATGCAGCAGCTCCAGGCAGTGCCCATGCAGCAAGCAGGGACTTCAGGCAATGGCACGCAGGGGCCGAGGCCTGGCGCTCGCTGCACACGCCCTGTGGACCAGAGTGGCTGGGTGAGCTCCAAGCTCTGCTTTCCTAACAGGCTGATCATCTCCCTGCTCCGTGGGCTCTCGCCGGATCTGGTGCTGCCAGCCGAGAGGGGTGCGGGCAGAAAAAGAGCTGCAGGACCTGCTGGCAGCGTGGGCACCACGGGGCTTTCTGTAGAAATTGCCCTCTCACTGGCAGGGCTGTCCTGCTGCAGGGCACAAGGGACTCACTCCCTTCAAAGCCACTGTCCCCTGCAGGAACTTGGTACCCGTGCCGCCTCCTGATGGGGCTGAGGGGAAGTCGCTGCACTTCTCTGGCTGTGCATTGGTTTTAGACGGTCACGTTGTCTGCAGGGAGTATCAGAAAGAGGAGAAACCTCCTTCCTCAGATGCCCCCCGCCCCCCCAACCACATGCAGGGAGGGGCCCGGGCCGAGCGGGGCTGGGGGGGAGACGAATGCACCCCCTCGTGTGCAGGGAGGGGCCCGGGCCGAGCGGGGCGGGGGGGGAGACGAATGCACCCCCTCGTGTGCAGGGAGGGGCCCGGGCCAAGTGGGGGTGGGGGGGAGACGAATGCACCCCCTCGTGTGCAGGGAGGGGCCCGGGGCGAGCGGGGCGGGGGAGACGAATGCACCCCCTCGTGTGCAGGGAGGGGCCCGGGCCGAGCGGGGCCGGGGGGGAGACGAATGCACCCCCTGGTGTGCAGGGAGGGGCCCGGGCCGAGCGGGGCCGGGGAGACGAATGCACCCCCTCGTGTGCAGGGAGGGGCCCGGGCCGAGCGGGCCGGGGGGGAGACAAATGCACCCCCTCGTGTGCAGGGAGGGGCCCGGGCCGAGCGGGACGGGAGGGGGGCGGGGGAGACGAATGCACCCCCTCGTGTGCAGGGAGGGGCCCGGGCCGAGCGGGGCCGGGGGGGGAGACGAATGCACCCCCTCGTGTGCAGGGAGGGGCCCAGGCCGAGCGGGGCCGGGGGGGAGACGAATGCACCCCCTCGTGTGCAGGGAGGGGCCCGGGCCGAGCGGGGCGGGGGGGGAGACGAATGCACCCCCTCGTGTGCAGGGAGGGGCCCGGGCCGAGCGGGGCGGGGGGGGAGACGAATGCACCCCCTCGTGTGCAGGGAGGGGCCCGGGCCAAGTGGGGGTGGGGGGTTTGAAGCCCATGGGCATCTCATCAGCCTGACTTCATGCAAGCGCAGATGGGGGGCTGGAACCATGTGTGCAGTGGGGGTGTGGAGAGCCACTGACCCCGACTCCCCAGCTCCCGCTGCCCTGGCACAGAACAGGAACCCGCGCTCACAAACAGCCCTCGGCTCCCACTGACGCCAGAGGCGGCTGCGGTGCTCAGCACCCCCAGAATCAGGTCCTGGGTCACAGGCACAAGCCCAGACAGTCCCCTGCGGAGAGAGCAGCAGGGGGAGCTGCCACCAGCAATGCTGCCCCGCGTCCTACAGTGCCTCCTGCTGGCAGGGGACTGGAGAACATGGGCCGTAGGCTGGCAGGCCCCGGTACCAGCATGCCAGTGCTGGCTGCTGCTCAGGGGTGGGCAAGGGAAGAGCGGGTGAGATTGTCCCTGTCGGTGTCAGCGCAGCACCCCTCCACCACCAGCCCGGCCGGACTTACACCCCGTTGAGGACTTACACCATCGCTCGTTGTTTAAAGACTTTCATCTGCAGCTGCGCTGGGAACCGCTGAAAGAGCTTCACGGGGCAGAAGGAAATCTATGATCCAGCTCTGCAGCCCCAGTCACATCAGGGGCTGATCCGTCTTCCCGGGCCTGAGGAGGAAATTAAATTATTGTAAAATAAATCTGTAAAAACGATGAAAAGACCAACAGCTGGCGGCGGGGGAGGGGCACAGGACTGCACCGGCCGCCATGACGGATGGGGCTCCCCAGGTGACAAAGCGCCAGGGGCCAGGCAGTGCCGTTTTTTTCACTGTAATCTCACTGAAGAGATGTTGTTTACAGGGAAAGGATTCTTGGGGAAGGAAATTACATTTCAAGGTTAAAGGAAAAAAATGGACTGAGTCTTCCAGGGACCGGGTTTATGTACCAAACGGTCCCACCTAGAGCAGAGCGTGTGACTCCCTGGGGTGGGGGCCAGGGCACAGACCGGAGCGGGGAGGTGACACCGTGCCACGTGTGCCCACACCGGAGGGCTCGGCAGCTCCTCATTGGCACTGACTGCGGCTGTCCCGTTGCCGCCCATCGCAGGGCCTCCGGCTGCAGTTCCCGGCCCTGCTGGGCACAGGCGGAGGTGGGGCCGAGGACAGGGCTGTGCGGTGAGGATGGCGCCTGGCTGGCCAACATTCCCGACAGTGCACACGCCCGGGGCCCAACACAGCTGTACACGGCCCGGGTACACGCTGTGACTGGCATCTCACCATTGCTGCCCCCTGCTGGGTGGTCACTGGCTCTACCCCTCGCACTGGGCCGGAGCCCCTCTCGTGGCCTGCAAGACGCTCTGTGGCAGCACTTTGAACGTGTCCCAGTGTGGCGGCAGGGGATGCCAGGCTGTGATACCCGTGCCCGGGGGGTGGCTGTGCCTTGGGAGGCCTGCCAGGAGCCGGCCCCAGGGAGAAGCTGTAGGTTAGGATTCATTCTGTGGAGACATCTACGCTGCCACGCGGGCTCACGGGGCTCGGGCCGAGGGGCTGTTTCATGCTGTGTAGACATTTGGGCTTGGGCTGGGGCCTGGGCTCTAGGATCCTGAGGGTCCCAGAGCTTGGGCTGCAGCACAAGCCAGAATGGCTACACCACAACTAACCAGCCCCTTAGGCCACCTGGCACAGGCCAGCCACAGGTGTCTGATTGCTGTGTAGACAGAGCCTCTGCACCCTAGCACAGGGTCACTAGGAGCAAGCTGCTACCCAGCCTCGTGTCAGGAGCCCGATTAGCCCAGCTAATGCCTGGGCAGGGTGTGCACCACAAAGTGAGGTGCATTGATCCAGCCCTGTCATGTGATTAGTACAGAGCCTCCCTGCTAAGTCCTGCAGGCCTGTATCAATCGCCGTGCTAATCAGGGATGCAGACACCTCCAGTGGAGTGGGGCGGTGGAGCGGCCATCGCAGAAGTGTCCATTAGCAGCCACTGCCCAGCAACCTGCCATTGCCACCTGGCGGTGGCAGGAGGCTGTGCCACGCAGAGTGTGGCAGGTGGCACTGGGCTCAGGGGTTTGCAGCCAGCGCCAATTCGCCTTGGTCTTCTCTGAGCTGGCACGAGCCACATGCGCTCGGCTTCCCAAGGAACTAGGACCCTGCAGCCCAAACAGGCATTGCAGTGCTCAGTCCTCTCCAGACTACAGCGCAGTCTCCAGGGCCATCTTCTCCAGGAGCCCCTGGCTGCCTCAACACTCGCTTCCTGGAGGGGGGGTTCTCAGGGGGCAAACAGAAGCTGGAGTTTGCAGGTTTGAGCTCGGCCTCCAGACACATGGGACACGACACCCCGCTGGAGACTGGGGACCTGAGCTGTACTGAAGCTGCAGATCCCTGCACCAGAGCCCTAGGCCCTTTCTGTTATGGCAGCAACAGAAGTGACTTTGCTGCCACCTCCCACTGCCTCTCAGAGTGGCCCCAGGCAGTGGGGTGAGGGGAGGAGGAACGGGCCAGTGCTGGAGACTCCTCAGCGGCACTGCACGCCACGAGAGGGGGCTCCGGCCCAGTACGAGGGATATAGCCAGGGTCGAAGGGAGGAGCTGGTGGCAGGCGGGTGGGCTGGCGGGAGAGATGTACAGGTGGGCGTGTCCATGCCAGAGAGTTTGGACTCTGGCTCATGGCCCCATGGCTTCTGAGCACAGTCCCCTGGTGCAAAGGGGTGCTCCACACGCTGTTAAATGCCTCTCCCAGGGGTCGTTCTCATGAGCCCACTTCCCGTGCTCATTACCGCTGGTGGTGGCTGGTGTCCCTGGGGGTGTTAGGCTGCCAGCATTTCTGGAGCCCTTTGGGGGTCACCCAAGGGAATGTGGGTGTAAATTAGTTTCATAAGAGGCCCCATGGCTACAGGGACACACTGGCAAACAGCCACTTCAGCTGCTAGATCAACGGGTCTCACCAGATCTCCAGGCATTAATCAACCGTTGAGCCGCCGCGTCAGGAAATACCCACCCGCCCGCCTGTGCTGCCGCCATCCCCCAGCACAGTCCTTGCCTGCGGCCGCAGGGATGTCGCCTACCCACACCCTGGTGCCCCAGCTCTCAGGCCAAGAAAAACATGTCTGGAGCAGGAGCTGCTAAGCACACACTGCCCTGCCCCAGCCAGACTGCTTACGCAGAGATCAGCCCCAGCACCCCAAAGCCGTTCTGAGGTCCATACCGCTGCCCAGTGCCCTGGCTTTCAAGGCCCTAGTAGCAACAAGCCCCTAATAAACCTCCATGATCAGGCCCTATCTAATGCACCTGCAAGGCCCAGCCCATCAGGCAGGCCCAGCACCCACAGCTGTGCCCCACGCATACATCAGCAACCCACAATGTGCCTCCCAGAGGAGCCAGTTTTCCTCTGTCGATGCTGTATCAATGACTGCAGCTTGTCTGACATGGCCTAAAGCTGCACCCCCAAAGCATGGCCTGGCACGGACTGTAGCCCATCGAGCTCAACCAAAGTCTTTGAAGTGTGAGTGTCCTCGCCATACGCCCCAGGGGCCCTGGAAAACCCCATGTAGCCTGGTCCTGGGACAAGAACCGTATTTCCTCTGATCAGATTCATTGGAGAGCCTCTAACCCCTGTTAGCTACACAAGACTCTTAATCTCCTACAACCAGGCACAGGATCTTCCTGTAAATGCTAGAGGGCAGCCAGGTTAGTGGCCCCACGCCACAAGTGCTCCATGCCCCGGGGTGCAAGGTCTCTGCTTGCTGCAGAGCTGGTTCCTCTTCTCCCCGGAGCCATGGGCAGCGCAAACCCCAACTGAAGCTGGGAAGAAGGACGTCCCGCTAAGTGTACCCAATCAGGCCCGGGGCTCTGCCTGTGCAAACGCAGGAGGGACGAGCGAGAGAGGGGCCTCAGCCGTCACTTGCCAAGCTGAAGCCAAAGGTCCCCACCACTTGGGGGGCAGTTGCAGGGTTCATAGATTTTTAAGGCCCTAAGAGGTCCAGTCTAACCTCCTGCAAAACCCCAGCCAGAGAACATCACCCAGGGACTCCTGCAGCCCCAGAGCTTCCCTTCCGGGGCATCCAGTCCTGATTTAAAGACTCCAGACAACAGCGAATCCACCCTGGCAAGAGCCCTGCGTGGCCACGGATATTCGTGGCGATAAATCAGGATCCGTGGAGCCGCAAGGCTCTCCTGGGAACCACAGCGACAAAAGGAGCAGAACGTGGGGCTGCTGCTGCCAGGAGCCAGTGCCCTGCACCGGCAGTTCCACTGGTGCAGCTGTACTGCCTGCAGCCCCGCCCCAGCCCTGCCACGCAGCTCTTTGCGTCTCCCATCTGGGGGCGTGCACACGGCTAACACAAGAGCGTGCCCAGGGACAGCAGCTGCAGTGGGCAGGGCTGCGGGCGGTACAGCCGCGCTGGTGGAGCTCCTGGTGCGGGGCACTGGCTCCTGGGAGCGGCAGCCCCACATTCTGCTCCTTTTGCCGCTGCAGTTCCCAGAAGAGCCTTGCGGTTTCTCTCCGCACAGGGCTGAGCCGTGACCCTAGCTCAGCTGTGCCAATGGTTCATTCCCCTCTCTGGTTAAAAGATGCACCTTTGCTCCAGGCTGAATTTGCCTGGCTGCTGCTTCCAGCCACTGGCTCTGGTTCTGCCTTTGTCAGCTCAGACAGCTCCCCGCACGTAGCTACCTACATGCAACCCGTCTGCCAGCTGTTGTCTGCAGCTCCTTCTCCAGAGTCAAACACCCGCGACCCAGAAACCTGGGAAACGACATCTCACCTCGGGCACCCTGACAGGCCGGGCTCGCCAGCATCAGGCCTGGGGCTTTAACCCAGAGAGAGTTTTACTGGGGCAAACAGCCATTGCTAGACTGACAGTGTCGGGTAAGACTCTGCCTCCCCTGTACTTGGACAGTGCCGCTCCTTTCTCCCCACTCAGGGCTGCTGGACTCGGACACAGATGGGTCAGGGCTCTCAGGGTGGGGTCAGGGCTCTGCCAGCTGCAGTGAGTTTCTTGTAGATAGAGAAAACTGCCCCACATTGCACTGGCCTCCTCCGCTCTGTGCTGCCCATTGGTCTGCATCAGCTGCCACTCAGCGCTCTGCAGAGGGATTCGTAGCACCTGGGACCTCAATGGACAGCCACGCCTGGCAGCATACAAAAGCCCTTTGCTCCCGTGCCAGCCGCCCTCGCCCAGCCCTGCCTCCCTGCACAGGCTGTCAGGGTGAGCCCAGGTGCATTCAGTGTCCAGCTCCTCTCCCTTCATTCCCCAACAGGGCCATCAGCATTGAATCACCCCAAACGTCCCTGCACTTCACCCCAGTGCCTCCAGCAGTCCCTGAGCTGCCCGTGAGACCAGTTCCCTGGGTTCACCACAGATGGCGGCTTAGCGCCTTCCCCACCGAAGCCCCAGGCCACCCGGCCTCCCGCGGCTCTGCTCACCCCGGGGCACCGTCGCGAGCTCCCGCAGGGCTCCAGGACTGAGCATGTGCTGCCCTGTTTCAGGAGAGCTCAGGGTCATTGCACAGCACAGCTCAGGGGACGTCAAGCAGAGAGGGCTGGGGTGCTGCCATGGTGCCAATGCCTCAGCTGCTGCCTGCAGGGAAGGACCTGGGTGACACAGAGTGGAACAATTGCAGCTGCCAGCATCTTGCTATCAACTCCTCAACCTCCCGCTGGGCATTAGCAGCTTGATTGGCTCTGCGGAGAGCTGCCTTTCCAGACAGCATGCCCACTAGCTCCGTTACTGTCAGGGCAGCAGCCATGAACCTGCAGGGGTTCCCCCCGCAGACAAACAGGACTGCGCAGTGTGCAGAATCTGAGTCAGATTCCAAGGCCAGAAGGGACCATCACAGTCATCTAGTCTGACCTCCTGGATAACGCAGACCAGGGAACTGCCCTGAAGCAATTGCTAAAGCAGATCTATGAGAAACACATCCAGTCTGGATTTAAAATGGTCAGTGATGGAGAATCCACCAGGACTCTTGGTAACTTGTTTCAATGGCAAATTACTCTCACTTAAAAATTTACACCTTATCTCCACTCTGAATGTGTCTAGCTTCAACTTCCAGCCATTGGATCCTGTTAGACCTTCCTCTGCTAGATTGACGAGCCCATTATTAAATATTTGTTCCCCATGTTGGTACTTACAGACTGTGATCAAGTCACCCCCTAACCTTCTCTTTCTTAAATTAAATAGCTTGAGCTCCCTGAGTCTATCGCTACAAGGCAGGTTTTCTAACCCTTTAATCATTCTCGTGGCTCTTCTCTGCACCCTCTCAGTTTATCAACCTCCTTCTTGAATTGTGGGCACCAGAACTGGACACAGGATTCCAGCAGCGGTTGCACCAGGGCCAAATACAGAGGTTAAAATACCCTCCCTGCTCCTGCTTGAGATTCCCGTTTGTGCGTCCCAGGATTGCATTAGCCCTTTTGGCCCCAGCGTCACACTGGGGGCTTGTGTACAGCTGATTACCCTGCACCACCCCTGGATCTTTGCCAGAGTCCCCCCACCCTGTCAGTGTGGCCGACAGGCATTGGCCCTAGATATGTCCATGTACACTGAGCCTATTAAAATGGCTTGCGCCCAGCTTAGCAGGCAGTCACGGTCGCTCTGTAGCAGTGACCTGTCCCCGGTGTTAATGATCACTCCCCCAGTTATTGTGCCATGGCCAGACATAACCAGGGGTGAGTATATGTTTTCTCCCAGGTTTCTGATATAAAATGTTAACGAGTGTAGGGTCAAGAAAAGACCCCCATGGGGCCCACTGGAAAGACGCCTGCTCCAGGGCCAGTCTCAGTTTAGTTACATTTTGAGACCGATGAGTTAGCCAGTTTTTACTGTGTTGTAGCTTTCAGGGCAGCCCCTCTGCCTGGGCAGTGTCCCGCAGCGCCTGCGCGGGTGGGTGGAATGCAGGGGGGCAGGGACTAGTGTGTGCATCTCTGCCGCACGGGGGTGTTAATCCCTGCTGGCTTCTCACTGCACCACACACTCTGTCTGGGCGGAGCGGAGCGCGCTGCCGTCCCCGACGTACTGAGGTGGAAATAAAGAGTTAGTGAGGGAGCAGACATTCAATAACTCATGGTTACTGAACTGTGACAGGAACAACGGAAAAGAATAATACCAGAAAATGGGGCGACGCCTGAAATCGTTAGGCCAACAGTTCAAGCATGGAGCGAGCGCACCGGGGGAGTGGGTCAGTGAGCGTTTCACGGCTAGCTGGACAGGTCAATACCAGCCTTGCCAGACCTCCCCCTGCCCCTCCCCTGCATTAGCCCCAGTGCTCCCGGGGCCCCTCGGTCTCTGCGGGCGGCTGGCAGTTCCCACTGTGCTTCTGGGGCAAGGAACCGTTCTGGGGGTGGCTTGCCAGGCTCCAGCACCTCAGTCCGTTGCCCACTCCAGGCCAGGCCTGCACCATGGGCGCCATTCGCTCCTGTGCCCCCAGTGGCCCCCTGAGAGGCCGCGCCCGACAGCCCCTGGCACCGCAGCACAGCCTGCCCGGGCCCCAGGGTGCTGCCACGCGCTCCTTATGGCCCCTTGGCGCCCCGTGCCTCACACGTCATTAGCACTTTATCACGCTACCTTTGCTGGGTGGCTCAAGCCTGAGGGATAGCTGCTCCCGCCAGCTGGCACTCAAGGCAGGGCCATGTGCCCCTGGCACATCACCCTGCGGCAGTGTGCGCAGGATGGCGCCAGGCACCCTGCCTCGCTGCCACTGACTCGTGTTTTAACCAGCCCGCCAGCCCCATGGGACTCGGAACGTCTCTTGTGTTAACAGGACCTTTCGGGATTTTATCTGGGGGGGATTCAGGCTAAACCCTCCCTCCATGCTACCACCAGGCAGAGCACCTTCCCCACTACACTGCCTGAAACCTCCCCACCCTGTGACCCAGAGTTAACCCCTCAGGCGCCCAGCCCTGGAACTGCCTCCCTGCTGCGCCCAGCTGCGCTGCTGGCGGCTGCGAGGGAAGCGGGACGTGTGGCCACGAGGCAGGGCCAGCAGCCAGAGTGAGGGGAAGGGCTGCTGAAGCAGCGCTGCCAACTCAGGAGGCAGGACCAGGTGGAAATTGGACCTTGGGGATTAGATCCTGGGTCAGAGCTGGGGCCTCCCAGCCTGGCAGATCAGCACATGGGGCCTCCCCCGCAAGCTACACTTGGGTGCATCTGGGGCAGCAGCAGGAAACCGCTGCCTGTTGGCGGCCCCCCCCCCCGGGCTGGCCGTAGTGCCCCCGACCCCCAGGGGTCGGCCCTGGCCCTGCAGGGCATGCCGGCTCCCAGACGCTGACCCAGCCAACAGACAGGAGCTTAGCCTGGCCAGCTAAGCCTGCTGTACCGGGGGTAGGTGCTCGAATGGCTCAGAGCAACCGGGAGACCAGCGCACAGTCTCCAACCTCGACAGGGGCATCAGCACGAGGAGAAAAGCTGCCTTCTTACCCTGCATTGTGAGCACGGGCTGCACCACCACCGAGGGCTGAACACCAGGCCCAGGTCCAGGGAGCCCGGCCCTGCACGGTGTCCCCCCCAGCCCTGCAGAATGCAGGTTCCCCTGGGCCCTGCCAGGACAATGCAGGGTCTCCCCGCCCACCCCCACAACCTGCTCCCCCCATTCTCATTGTTAATCCTGCTCTAACCATCCCCAGCATCACGTAGGTACTGACTCTGCCTGCCGACAGATGTGCATGGAGCAGTGCCCTGCCCGCAGCCTGCAGGCCGGCAGTACGGGGGTGGTGGTGTGTGTGTGCGGGAGGAACGGGTCATCTCTCAGGGTGATGAAAGCACTGAGCTCTGCCCTTTCTGGCAGCTGGGGTGGGGGCAGGTTCTGTTACCCTCCGCCAGTGCTGCCCAGGGGAGCTGGGTCTTAGGGAAATGCAGCGAGAACAAAGCCAGGGGCCAGGATCTCATTTGTACCCAGGTCAGTGCAGCTGGTCGGTGACAGGCGTGACGGAGCAGGAAGCAGGGCGGATTTGGCCTGGGAATGTCGCAGGGGGGTTACAGTGGGGATGGGGGACTTCCCTTGAAGGAAGCTACCTGAGCTGTAACCTGAGCCAGGAGGGGGGTTGGGAGAAGTGACACCTTCTGCCTGGGAGACTGAACAAAGGAGAGGAGGAGCTGGGGGGAGGGGGAAGAGAGCTGCTGGAGGAGTTTTTTGTGATCAGTCTGGGGCTGGGGGGTGCAATGCAGGGAACCCCAAGCTGGGGGCTAAGCTCCCTGAACCCCCCAGAAGGACTTGATTGAGGGGTTCTGGTTGTACCTACACGCTCCGCTTGGGACTGTGCTCCTGTCAGGGGCGGCACAAGGCACAAGGCACAAGGCATTTTGCCGCCCCTAGCACGGCAGGCAGGCTGCCGTGGGCAGCGTGCCTGTGGGAGGTCCGCCGAAGCCGCAGGACCAGCGGACCCTCCGCAGGCAAGCCACCGAAGGCAGCCTGCCTGCCGCCCTCGCGGCACCGGCAGAGACCCCCCCGCGGCTTGCCGCCCCAAGTACGCGCTTGGCGTGCTGGGGCCTGGAGCCGCCCTGGTACCTGTCATCTAATAAACCTGTTTTACTGGCTGGCTGAGAGTCACGGTGAATCGCAGGACATGAGGGTGCAGGGCCCTGACTCCCCCACACTCCGTGACAACAGGTTTGCAGATCCCCATTGCTGTGCTGAGAAGTGGCTATCTGCCTCCAAAGTCATCCCAGCACCACCCCGCCGAGGCCAGGCTCCCGCCCGCTGTATGGACCAAAGGCACTTGTGAATGCAAGGGGCCAGCTCTGGAGCAGCCCAGCCGGCGGGACGTAGCTGTCCCACTCCCCAGCAATCCCTGGCATGCCCTGAGCTGTCTGGGGGCTCAACCTCGCACAGCCTGGCTCTGGGAGGGTATGCTCATGCCCCCGTTCCCCTCGTCTGCCTCATACCAGCCCTGGCACCAGGCTCTCCTGGGTGTCCATCGACTTGTACAAGCATGGCCAGAGCAACACAGCCCTGAGTCCAGCCGTCTCGCACCACGCGCAGGGCTGCCAGCAAAGACAGCCTGGCCCTGGGTTTCTGGCAACAGGCCAGGGAGCGATGGAGTTGCCGCATGAGCAGGAGGGACCCCATCCCCTGCGCTCTGCCCAGTGCGGCACCAGAGAGACGCAAGCAGAGGGTGCCCCCAAGCCCTGGCACCAGGCTGGGCACATGCTTTGAAAAGCCGCAGGGTCCCACTGGCCTGGATCCTAGCCCCAGGTCCTGTCACTCCAGCCCAAGAGGGCAGTGAAGGTGGGGGCTGGGTCCGAGGCTGCTGCCCTCCCTGCTAAGTGCCTTTGTGTGTAGCCTTTGGGCAGGGCCCAGGGAGCCTCTGGGCTCCCCAGTGTCCTTCCCTGGGAGTCACATTCCCAGGCCCAGCAAAGGAGCGACGAGAAAACCAAGGGCGCGGCCAGCGCCAGCCCAGGTGTGGGCAGAACACCAGAGAAGGGTTAACACGTCAGGCTGGGAGCGCCTCCTGCAGAAACCCACCATCCCGACTGCATCACGAGCTGCGGCGGCGGCATCGCAGGGAACAAAGGGGCAATCAGCAGCGAGTGGCACGGAGCTGGGCCTGAAGAGGGGCTGATTGAGGAAGAGGAATCAGAGCGAATTCTCTTGAGGCAAGCGCCAGACTCAAGGGGCTGCACATCCTGATTGTGTGAGAGGAGCAGGTGTAGGAGCTGCCAGGCTGCCTCACCTGGGAAGGGGGGAAGTCACACACCCAACTCCCCCGGGAGCACAGGGGCTGGAAGGACAGAGAGAGGGCAGGAGATGAGGGAGCTGGGGGCCAGCCAGGGGGCACAGCCATGGAGAAGGAAGCAAAGCAGAGCACCCCCCTCTCCACTGCCTGCGGGGGGGGGGGTGAGCTCTTGCTCAGCCGCCTCGGGGCTCACTCATGCACTGGCGGCCCAGCGTCAGCACTCTGCTGGGAGAGGGCGCTGCAGGGGAAGGCGGCAGCCGCTGGGATCCCCGGGGCCGAAGGCAGAGGCAGGTGTGAAGCTAGCAGTGGGGGCACGGCCCTCGCCCTGGGGCAGCAGGGGCAGCCCAGCCTGGTCTCCGTGCACTGTGGGGCGAGCAGAGCCAAGGAGCACCAGCTGCAGACACCCAGGCTGCCCCGCCGAGGCCCAAGGGTTCACTAGAGTTCCCCCCGCTCCCAGATGCTGGAAGCCAGCAGACGGCGACAGAAGGTCCATACCCCCGCAGCGCTCAGGCCTCAGGTTCCTGCCCCAGGCACATGGCTAGCTGGGCGCCTGGCTCGAGCAGCCCTCATGCTCACGCCTCATGCTCCAGCCAGACTCCCTGGTGCAGGCGGCAGAGTGCTGGCCCCATGTGCAGATGGCCGTGGTGCCACACAGACCCCAGTGCCCACCTGGCTGCCTCCACTCAGAGGCGAGCACAGGTACCGGCAAGTCGCCTCCATTGGCTGCCCCAGCTCCCCAGCAGCTGTCCTCAATGACTGGCACTTGGTCCCTCCAATCTGGCAGCCCCGTCCCACTCCGCCGTGGCAGATGGCGAGATCTGCTGATGCCGAGACATTCCTCGCCATCTGTTAGATTTAATTGACTTCCTGCAGAAGTTTGTTTTTTTAAATTAAACCAGTTGTGAGGATAAAATTGTTAATTAAAAGGCCTTTTGATTAGATAGACAAATATTTACCAATTACAACTGACCCCAGCCATCCTTTTTTGTCTGTAAACTCAACAATCAGCAGTTATCCCAACAATTACATTTGCTCTGATGGTTTTTCCCTTCGTAATCTTTCCCCTGTGAGCAGCTCTGGGCGAACCAAGCAGGAGGGGAGCTCGGTGCTGCTGAGTGGGTGGGCAGTCAGGCGGAGAGGGGCATACAGCCTCCACGCATCGACACAGCCTGCACGCTGACCCAGTGCTCCCGCCCCAGGTGACGCACTCCAGGCCTTTAGTGCTCCAGGCACTGAAACAATATTTCACTCACTCAGCATATTTGTGCCATCATTAGTGTGCCTGTGATGTATAGACGTGTGTGTTCAGAATGCGCCCGCCCAGCTGTGCTTGTGAATTGTATCACTACCTCTCTTGCCAAGGGGATTCTGGGGGATTCAGTCAATTTCAGCTGCAGCATCTCACACTGGGGGGCCTTATTTGTGTCAGGTCCCAGGATGAGTAAGTCTGGCTCACACTGTTTCAAGGGGCATGCAATGGAGCCGTGGCACCAGGTGACGTGCAGGTGCCACTAACATGGTGGCAGCAGCACGCCCTGAAGCTGAGCTATTCAGTGTATGGGGTGGCTTTTCCGAGGGTGGGTGTTCAGCACGTCCTGGCAGCCAGCCCCCCGCCCCCCACCAAGGATTCCCAAGCTGGGCACCTGAAGGCACTAGCTACTGCTGAAGATTTTTGCCCAAAACACCAACTTGACCATCAGGATGCATCACCTCCAAGTTCAGGTTTCAGGGCCCAAATTGGCCAGTGCAGGGGTCAGGAAGAAACAAATTCCCCACCCCCTCCATGTGCAGCATTGCTCAGTTGGCCACATGCAAATAAATACACTAAGTGTAATGATACGGGATGTTTCAGTACTGGACAGGGCCTGAGGCAGGATGCTGATTAGGAGCCAAAAGGGACTGAGGCTGAAGCCTCATTAAAGTTCCCAGTCACAGGGCTAAATTAAATCCAACTCAGTTTGTCACCAGGGTCCTTGGTGCATTACAAAAGGAGGAGGAGACTTTTCGTTCAAGGTGAATAGATGGTGTCAATCAGCTAGACAAGTTAGCCCTTCCCACTAGCCAGTCCACTGACAAATCCCTAGGCCCTATGGCAGACTGCCCAGACCTTGCGTGGAAGAGGTCCCCAGTTTGCAGGCGGAGGAGTGCGGCACAGAGAGGAGAAGGGACAGGCCCATGGCAGTGCAGCCAGCAGCAGAACCCAGGAGGCCCGTGGCCCAGTCCTTGCTCACTCACTGCTGGCTGGCTTTGCACGTGACTTTTCCCTTCTCCAGGAGCAGGCAGGCATGCGCAGGAGGGTTATGCAGAGAACTCCCGAATGGGCCCATTTCAGCCATGCCTTCCCCACACACCCAAACAAGCTGAGATCCAAGCTGGGTCAGTCTCACCTCAGGCTGGAGCATCAGCGCTTTCCATGCCGACCCCCTGAGGCGCACGCCATTGGATCGGGCCATGTGAATGCGACGGACGCTATGCCACGTGTAGACACTTCCCATGGTGCCATGGGGACTCCACTTCCCCAAGAGCCAGTAGCTAGGTTGATGGAAGAGTTCTTCCACCGACCTTGCCATGTCTGCACCGGGGGTTGGGCTGGCACAGTGTCCGCACAAAGAGGTGTGAATTTTTTGCACCCAAGTGATGTAGTTAGGTCAATACAAATTCTAAGTGTGAACCAGGCCTCAGAATTTGAGTCAGATCCTGATTCTTCCCGTAGCTGCTAACATGCTCTGGGGGGTGTGGTGGCAGGTCAGCCCCTGGGGGCTTGTGTCAAATCACAAACAGCAGGAAATTCCCATTGACTAGAAATAAGAGGACCCAGTCCTCTTTGGGTAGCCAGCTGTTGACTTATGGTCCTGCAGTGAAGTGATGACTCACTGTGCAGCGCCTCCTGCTGGCCATCCAGGGAATTAGCTCTTTCCAGCCCAGAGTGCTCACCTGTCGCTGGCCCCATGTCCTTCCCAGACCCCAGTGCTCTTTACCCAGGGATTCTGCCCACTGCAGTACCCCTCACTCTGGGTCTCCCCTCCCAGGGGAACCCTCAATCCCCTATCCCCACCTTGCCTGAGTGGCTACTGCCAGTCACCATCTAGCCCCTGCTCCTTGGGGCAGCCTGCGGTCTGTAAACCACTCATCATCGGCAAGGGGGGGTTGGACCAGCTGCCTCCACCTATATCTGGGCAGCCCCTCTGCAGCCCTAGTACCCTTGTGGGCCCTTAACTCAGCCTGCAGCCTGAGGCTCAGCTAGGCTGGAGCTCCCCAGCTCCCTTTGCCCTTCCCCAGCACTGCCCCACCCCTGAGGGTACCCACCTCAGCTTCCTGGGCAGCCAGATCCTTCTCTCTCTAGTAAGCTAAAGAGAGTGTCTCCTCTTCCTCTCTGGCCCTCAGCCCTCTTATAGGGCCAGCTGTGGCCTGACTGGGGCGTGGCCCCACCTGTGGCTGCTTTCCCACAATCAGCCCAGCTGGAGCGGGGTGACCACCCCACTACAGTCCCCAATATAACTGGTGCCTGCTGCTCCCTGCTCTCCAAAGCCAGCTGGCTCCCTCTGCACCAGTGTGGTTTGCATTTGAGTTTTTTATTTATTTTTGTTGACAATTCTATCCTGTGCTGTCATGTCACATCTGCAGACGGATGTCAGGCCAGGAGACGCCGGGTCTATGGCAGCACGCTGGGGCGGCTGCAGAAATGCACTCTCTAGGAGCAGCCTGTCGATTTTAATGTGGTAAGAAATTGATGGATGATTCTGAGTGAATGTTCAGTTTAAATTACCCATGTTCGGCTCCAGTCCGTGGCTAATTCATTAGACACACATTTCTACACAAAAATAAAAAGCTTCTGCATTCATTGTGCACAGAACAGGCTGAAAGAAAAGGGCTGGAAAAGCTGCAAACTCCAGCCTGACAGCTCTGCTTACGCAGACAGGCTCCGAACGGTTCTGACTCCAGCCGGGCTGGGCGGGCAGGTCCCCAGGGCATGGAGATGCAGGCTGGTCTCCATGCAGGGCCTGATCCCACACCTTTCTGGCTCTTATCGCAGGCGTCTCTGGGGAAAGCTGTGGCCATTCATTGATCTCATGGGCCATTCTGGTGCCCATCAGAAAACAGCCAGTGCCTGGCAGCTGGGCCAAGGGGTGGCTGGGGAGAGCTGGCACCTACTACCCTCCAATGCTCTGCAAATCTCTGTGGTGTCTGGCCCCACCGGCCTGCCCCGCTCTGTCAGCTCTGCAGGGCAGGCCTGTGTTGTGCAGGCCCCCGCACGATGGGCGCTGAACGCAGTGTGGAGCAGGAGCTGGGCGGGGGGTCAGGGAGGGCGATGGACGTGTGGGTGACGTGGCTCAGATGGCTGCTGTGATTGTCTCGCTGACGCACAGAGCCAGAGCCAGCAGGCCTGCGGGTGCTGTTGTGGCAATGGCGCTGATGGGGCTAGCCGTGGGGAGGGGTGGGCTGGTAGCCGGGCGCAGAGCTGGCAGCATGAGGATGTGGACGGATGATGGAGTGGGGAAGGAGAGAGGGGTACACGATGGGGTGCAGAAGGAGGAGGTCTGATCACGGGGTAAGGAGGGAGAAAGGCCAGGCGGCAGCGGTAAGGGGGCTGTTCAGGGCTCTGAGGGGAGCCAGGGCACAGGCAGGGGCCAGGTCGGCTTTCTGGGGCTGAGGGAGCCTGTCGCACTGGCCGGCCGGGGTGTGGAGAGGAGCCAGAGGAAAGGGGGTCGTGGGCGAAGGGGACTGCGGCACGAGAGCAGGGGCCACAAGAGGGGCTGGGCGCGGGAGGCAGGATGGAGCCCTCAGGCTGTGACCAGTTAATGGCACAGCCGTGGAGCAGCCGGCCCGGCCGCCCGCCATTCTCCTGGCTCGAACGCTGTTTGACGCCTACTAATAGAGCAGGAGAGAGCGAGGGACAAAATAGGGTTTGAAAAGTGCCTCCACAGAGCCGGACTCCCTGGTCTCTCCACACCCCGCTCAGGGAGCGAGGAGCCATTTTATTGACAACAAATCCCAGGGAGGGTCGGGCCTGCCTCCCCAGTGCCTGCGCCAGCCTAGCTCCAAACGGCTCGCAGCGTGGGTCGGGCCCACGACCGGATTGCCATGACAACCACTTTCTGCTCATATTGAGAGCTACATATTGACCAAAGAACAGGCGCTCGGAGAGGTACCAGGTGCCCTGAACATCACCCGCCGCTCGGTGTGCACACAGCGGGCGGGCAGCTGGCGAGGAGCCGGGCTGTGCAGAGGCTGCCCGAATGGGCCAAGCACGGGGCTAGGGTGAGGCTGACTTACAGCCTCCCGGCTGCCTGGCAGGGTGTAAATTGCAAACGAGCTCAGTCGTCAGCCCTCAGCCCAGGACCAGGAGCCATGCTGTGGGTGGGGGGGGGGGGGGACCTGCTCTTCAAAACCTCCAGTGATAATAGACCCATCCAGGCTGCGCTCCAGTACACCGCTTCCCTGTTGCCCCCCGAGTCCCACGCTGCTCCCCCTCAGCCTCACAGACTCCTTGTCAGTGGCTTCCATTCAGGGCCGGCTCCAGACCCCAGCGCGACAAGCACGCGCGTGGGGCGGCACTTGCCGGCAGGGGTGGCAGATTGGGCCGGTGGACCTGCCGCAGTCACGCCTGCGGGAGGTCCACCGGAGCCCCGGGACGACCGGACCTGCCGCAGGCAACACTGCGGAGGGGGCGCTCCTCCCGCGGCTCCAGTGGACCTCCCGCAGGCGTGACTGCGGATGGTTCGCTGGTCGCTCGGGTCGGCTGGACCTCCGCAGGCATGACTGCGGCAGCTCAACCACAGCCGCCGGACCAGCGAACCGCCCGCAGCCGCGGGAGGTCCAGCTGAGCCGCGCGACTAGCGGACCCTCACCAGTCAAGCCCGCGGGAGGTCCGCTGCTCCCGGGGCTCCGGGGCGCCTCCCGCGCATGAGTGCTTGGGGCGGCCGAATATGTAGAGCCGCCCCTGCTTCCGTTGTACCAATCCCTGGTGTTCGCTGGCTGCCCTGAGCCCACAGCCTGTTGCTCCTCGGAGAGCCTGAGGAGAGAGGAGACCCTCTCCAAGGCACCATTTCCCTGCACCAGCCTGGCTGGCTAGTGCCTGGCCCAGCACCACAAGTGAGGGTGCCACTTGGGTCCCGGGACTGAGTAAGGTGAGGGAGGGGACATGGGGCTTGTCCCCTGTCAGCAGCTAATGTAGAGATGGGGAATGGGAGACGGGATGGCCCAAAGCCTCCAGGAAGCTCAGAGCCAGACTCCAAGGCTTGAGCCCATCTCTGTCTGAGCCTGAGACTAGAGCAGCCTGGGCCCTGCTTGGAGTCTCAGCACCCTCGAATCTCCCAGGACTTGTTCCTCACTGACAGGTGCCAGCCCCCCGCGTGGGGCTCCACAGCCATGGCGCAGTGCCCACTGCTGCAGCCCCTCTGCCTGCTCCCCAACGGCAGAGCAGCAGGACATTCAGCACTCAGCCCTGTTACCCCGCCCAGTGCTAAAGGAGAGAAAGCCACCGAAATACCCACCCTGAATGCCACAGATCCCCAGCGAGCTGCGTTGCTGCGGGGGCAGCTCCTGGGATCGCTCGAGGAGTGTGTCCACACTACCACGTACGAGGGTATAAGTTACATTGTTACGGGTGTGAATGTAAGTTACACTGACCTACGCGCTGGTGTGCGCAGTGCTACGTCTACAGGAGAGCTGCTCCCACCCACCAACACAGCAGCCGCCCTGCGGAGGTGGTTTCATTATGCTGATGGTGAGCTCTCTCCAGTCGGCTTAGAGCGTCTTCACCAGACATGCAGCCTAGCACAGGAGTTAGCAAACTAACCAAACCTCCCAGCGCCCCTCTTCCCACTGAGACTCACACCCAGGGCTTGTGTTCCAGCCGCTGCAGGCTCTTTCTTTCATGCTTAGGTAAGCAGAGTCTGAATGAGCTCGCCCCTGACATCTAGCGATGAGCTGTGGAAGAGGATTTCAGGAGCTGATCTCGTTTGCTTTCCCAAAATGGTCACTTGTGGCTGGTGCTGGATCCCCAGGCTCCTCATTATTGGGGCAGGAGTAATAAAGGGTTGTTAGCCTTGTTGTGTGACCCGAGGGCAGCAGAACTGTACCCGGCATAGCCTGATGGAGGGACTCATCCGCCACTACACAGCATTCGCTAGGCAGGGGGCCTGGGTTCCAACACCCAATGGGTCAATAGAGGGTGGGGACAGGTACTAGTACCCAGTGGTGTGGGCCCCTTTTAAGGGTTCTAGACACCGTTTGACCCTTGTCTCCATGGTGTAATAAAAGAGCTAATCTAGATTTAATTGAGATTTGTTACATGCTGCAGAGCTGAAATCACTGATACCTATGTCTCAGTATTAGACCTGCTTGGGGACAGTGTCTCTATTACAAGCAACTGCCCAGTGTGCAGCAGCAGTCAGGCTCCCCCACTAACAGCTGAAATCACTCAGAGCTGTGTTAAGTGGTGGGCACTGAAGACATCTTGGTGGGTGGCCAGCGGGGCGGCTGGCAGAGAGGGCCAAAGCAGATCCCTGCACAGAGGTGTGGCAGGCGGCCGGCAGGGCGGCAAGCAAGTTCCTGAGCAGTGGAGCGTGTAAGGTGCCTCCTTACCCCTCCACCCAGGGTGGGAGATGAACCTCTGAACTCTGGGGCTGCACTGACCAAGGACAGCAACTGTGAGTGGGGTGCAGAGAAGGGACGGGCACAAGAAAGAGACTGTTGGGTTGCTGGACTTAAGAACCTGAGGGGAAAAGGACACTGCCCACCCTGCTTGGGGGTGGGTCTTTTGCTCATGGTTTATGTTTATGAGCCCTGTGTGCGGTGTTTCCCCCAAATTAACGCTGAGTTACTTCTCACCTTTTAACATTTTTTTGCTGCACTCAAACTCTGTGCTTGCGAGTGGGAAGTATTGCCTCTTAGAGGCGCCCAGGGGTAGCGTGCAATTGTCCCAGGTCGCTGGCTCGAGCCGGTTTGTGTTGTACTGGTGAAAAGGAACCCCGTCCCCTAGCTATGGAACCCGGCCCTTGTTGCTGCTGGCTTCACCGTCCAGAAGGGTTACACCTAGATGGCAGGCTACAGCTCGGGGACAGACGGGAGGGAAGACCAGGCATTTCAGGACTGTTCCTGACTACAAATGGCCTTTGCTTTGTCTCTCGGTTTCAGGGCTTCCCAAAGGCTGTCTCCTGTTGACAGCTTTGGGAATTCCGCACTCTCAGTGCCTTGGGGGCGTTTTGTTCCCCAACAGTTGCCCACCCTGCTGTGGATTTTTATTCAACCCTCTTAGATGTTTTAATACTCTTAGAGATCCATCAGAAACCTTCCACTCCAGAGGGATATATATTATCTACATTTGATAAGACAACTTAATTTCTCTCCATGTCTGCTACTGGTGATAAAACCAGGAGACTTTTATGACCCGGAGTCCTCTGTAAGATTGTCAGGAACTTATTATACAAGGTATAACTGGATTTCTCTCTGCAGATGGCTCACAGCCATGAGCTGTAACGTAATTCTGCAGCACATTTGGTGGAATAAATGCAAAGAGCTTGTTACAGTGAGTTAGATAAGAGAGAAGGGAACACGACTCTTGCAGACTAATTCGGAATCTGATCTGCCTTTTCCTTGCTGTGAAGGACGACTTGGGAAAGTGCATTTTCATATTTAGGAAGGAGGAAGGGACCTAGGCCTGTCAGTAGCCATGTGGGAAACCAGGAGGGACCATGCTAAGGAACTGGGCATGAGGGGCAGGCTAGTGTGGCACTGCCATGGTTTAGCCCCGGCCTCTGAGGCTCTGTTCGGCACCATGCCTCCCAGCAGTTCCCAGCATCAGACCCAGTGGAAGGCAGAGGAAGATTTGGAGAGCAGAGTGCACAGAGAGGAAAAAGAGACACGTGGTCTGGCCCCGGCCCCTGAGGCTGTGGGACAAACGTGACATGTTAACAGCAAACCCAGCACACCATGCTCCAGGTCTGCGCACACTGCACACACCTTAAACCTAGGGCCTGTGACACATTCCTCATGTTTTCTCAGTGCCTTTAGCCAAAGAGCAAAGGGTGAAGGACAGAGACCAATGGATCCGGGCTGGCACCTGCCTTAGACCCACCCAGCACATCTGATGGGGCAGCAGGAAATGCCTTTTCCTGGAGGTCGCAGGCGCCAGCTCCACACCTCATTCCTCTCCCATGGGGCTGTCACTGGAAGCTGTGGGGCTTGGTGCCTGGCTGCTCTGCGTGGGGCTGGAGCCTAGCAGTGTATCCCCAGGGATCATATGGGGCAGGGGCACCATGGCATCTGTAGACGGGTCAGACTCACCCCTGCGACGCCTCCTGCTGGTGACTCCGGGAATTAGCTCAGTCCAGTGTTCGGAGCGCCCTCTGCAGGCTGGTGATCCACTTGTCCTCTGGCCCCCGTGTCCCTCCCTGGACCCGGTGCCCTTTTACATGGGGTGCTGCCCCCTGGCAGTAACCCCTTTCTCTCTGGGTTTCCCCTCCTTGGGGAACCCCCACCCTCTAGCCCCACCTTGCCTCAGTATTGGCGACTGCCAGTCATTGTCTAGCCCCACCCTCTGGGGCAGACTGCAGTATCAGCCACTCATCACAGGCAAAGGGGTTTGGACCTGCTGCCTTGGCCTACCCCTGGGCTGCCCTCTGCAACCCCCAGTACCAGTTGGCCCTTCGCTAGGCCGCAGCCTGGGGCTTTCTAGGCTGGAGCTCCCCAGCTCCTCAGCCTTTCCCCAGCCCTGCTTCACCCTAGGTACCTTGCCTATAGCCCCTGCAGCCAGGCCCTTCTTCCTCTTCAGGCAGAGGAAGACTGTCTGGCTTCCAGCTTCCCTGGCCTTCTTATAAGGTCTTGTGGCTCAGTTTGGGGCATGGCCCCAGCTGCAGCCACTTCCCCAATCAGCCCAGCCTAGAGCAGCAGCTCTCAAGCCCTGCCAGGCTGCTTTTAAACCCCTCACAGCAGGAGCAGGGTCCACCCTGCTACAGCATCCCTGCTGCAGTGCTAGTTCCACCACTGTGTTCTGTGCCCAGCCAGTGCCGTCAGCTGCACCCCAAGCTTTGGGTGGCCTGTGATTGACATGGGGGTCATGAAGGGGGAAGGGCAGGAAGCGAGTGTAGCTGTGAGAGGGGTCACATCCGGGCCCCCATATTGAGAATTTGGACCCCCTCGACCTACATGTGGCCACTTGTGGGGCTGTGGACTCCCAAGGGCCAGATCCTGCTGTCTGCACATTGCAGCGCAAACATGAGATGCTCAGCACAGAACAGCCTGCTCGGCGTCCTTATACAACTGTCAGAGGCCAGTGACGCCACCCCGTAGCCCGTGCGGGGCCTCCTCATGCACCGCGGGCAGAGCAGAACGCGCTGCTCCTTTGCCCGCTCAGGGCTCAGGGCTGTGGCCAGGCCAGACCGTCCCAGCACTGCACTGGCACCAGCTCAGCGCCGCGGCTCCCATGCTCAGCGCAGGTCTAGACAACATGGGGCTCTGAATGCCGGCAGTCACTAGCACCCCCCCGGAGGCACTGCACTGCCCGAAGCCCAGGGTAGATAAGGGCAGGTGGGAGTGTCCAGGTGCTGAATGTGGAGCCCTTTCCGTCCACTACAGCACTCCTGCGTCACCCAGCCCGACGGGCCACACACTGCGCAGGAGCTGGCAGTGTTAGCATCACCGGAAAGTCTGCGTCAACACCAGGCATCTCCCCGGGGGCCCAGGGCTGCTCGAAGGGAGACAGAGGTGGGGACAGCCTGTGCCCTGTTACGCATTGTCCATACGGCGAGAGCAGAAACCGCAGCCAGGGGACGGGAGCACAGGGAGAAAGGCAGCTGGCAGAAGTGACTCACGTTCACGCGTTCTGCTTTTCCCAGCCGAATAGAAGCGTGGCCGTGGGCCTTCCTGCACTGGAGATGAGGGATGGCAGGTCACTTTCTGAGCCCATTACGGCACGTGCTGTGCTCTCATCCTTTACAGTTATCACAGAGTCCGTCCACAGCTGTGCCCAGATAAAAGGCTGGTGATTTTTTATTTACTTAGTTTTGATGTCAGCGTCCTGTGGGCGGCGAGCCACACGGCACACTCATTTATCTCCATTTCCTCCCGCCTGCTGCCTGCCCCTAATTTCCAGCCAGAGCCATGGAGGTGAACCCTTATCTCGCCGGTGTGCTGGCACTCACAAAATACTTGTGACCTCGCCTTGTAGAAGTCCTGACAGGGCTATTTAGTGTCAGGGCAGCTGGCTTTGCAGCCTGGCAATGCAATCAGCCATGCTGCAGCCAGCCAGCCAGAAGCCTTCCCCTTCACAAAACTTCTCCTTCTCTGCCGGGCACCGCTCCAGCGAGGCTGCGGAGAGACCGGCACTCAACAGCTTTGACTTCACATGCTCCTGGCTGAGGGACTTTTCCCAGTGCCACACACTGGCTCCCCAGGACCAGCGGGGGCGCCCAGGCAGAGCGCTGGACAGTTACAAACTGTTTGCAAAGGAAACATTAAAAAACATCTTCAGCCTTTTCTGCCACTTCTCCACCAGTCTCCCTCGGACTCTCTAAATACTGACCCCACCGGCCAACCTTCACATGACACACTCACCCCCCCCAACAGAGCCACTCTTGCCGCCCCCACACAGAGCCACTCGCCCCCCACACACAGAGCCACTCGCCTCCCCACCCCCCCCACAGAGCCACTCTTGCCGCCCCCACACAGAGCCACTTGCCCCCCACACACAGAGCCACTCGCCTCCCCACACCCTTCCACAGAGCCACTCGCCTCCGCACCCCCCCCACAGAGCCACTTGCCCCCACCACAGAGCCACTCGCCTCCCCACACCCCCCCACAGAGCCACTCGCCTCCCACACACAGAGCCACTCGCCCCTTCCACAGAGCCACTCGTGCCCCCACAGAGCCACTCGCCCCTTCCACAGAGCCACTCGCCTCCCCCCCCACAGAGCCACTCGCCACCCCACGCTCCACAGAGCCACTGTGCCCCCACAGAGCCACTCGCGCCCCCCCCACAGAGCCACTGGCCCCCTCCACCGAGCCACTCGCCTCCCCCCACCCTTCCACCGAGCCACTCGTGCCCCCCCCCACAGAGCCACTCGCCTCCCACGCCCCTCCACAGAGCCACTCCCCGCCCCACGCAGAGTAAGGAGAGAGCTAATTCCCCTCCTTTAGCCTAACCAAGCCAAGAGCCCTGGTTAGATCAGCCAGCTAGTGCCAGGCTCCCACACTGCTTCTGGGACTCACTACCGCTCCCCCGCCGGCTCGACGTGGCTGCCCTCACCAGCCCCTGGGCTTCCCTCCCTCTTGCACTGTGGGACCAAAGATACAGCCTGGACACGCTGCAGCGTTTGCTTGTTCCATTAGCATTAGTCCGTAAGTGCGAGGCCCTAAGCTGCTAAAAGCAGCCACCGCTCCCAGCATGTGGCAGCTCTGCATGGCAGCACATTGCGGGACTGCGAGAAGCGATGGACGTGGTGCCGTGATCACTGTGTGGAGAATTCAGCGGGCAGGTCCCAGCAAAGCTTGGCACTGGAGGGACTGGCAGGGCCTGTGGCTTTGTGCTCCAAGGTCCATGTGGAACAGTCAGTGACCCAGCCGGTCCTGAGCTTCCGCCAGGACCCACGTCTCCCCAGTGTACCTGCATTCCTGACGCTGGCAACAGCGCACACAGCCCCATGGTCCTGGTCCAGCCAGGAGCCACCTGGGGGGCAGAAGAGACTCTCCCTTTGCCTTCCTGAGGCAACTTCCTCCTGCTCTTTGCAATCCTCTGAGGCGCGCTGGGTGTTCTCCGGGCCCACGGAGTGGGCAGGGGCCAGCACGTGTAGCACATGATCACTGGGCAAGGGGCTGGGATGTTGTTATGGGCAGGCAGCAGGTGTCCTTCGGGAACAGGCTTAAAATTCTATAGAGAAAAAGATTAAAAACCAAGTGTCTTATCTAGAGCAGCCCCAGTGTCAGGGAGGAAATTATGAGTCTTATTGTCCAAGGTTAAGGAGTGAGAGCGGAGGCATGAAAAGGCAGGAGATAAGATGGAATGTTTTCTATTCAAATGAATGGACTCCACTCTCCTCTGTAACAAACGATCAGTGTCAATCTGACAAATTAATTCTGTGCTGAGATCCATTTAGAGCGCGGGCGGGGCGGGGGAGGGGGCCAGCTGGAGTGGCAGCATTTCTGCCTCAGCCACTTCAAAATCAAATTAGGGCAAGGGCAGAACTCTGAAATGAGCCCCCTCCCCCGCTCCACGCCCCAGGAGCATTTGCAGGACAACAGGGCCCGGGGAGGACCCCAGCTGGGCCCTGGGAAGGTTTGTGCAGCCTTGCGACAGGAAGCCATTTGTTCCTTGCGCAGTTAGATGCCAGCCACACGGCACCCCATGTAGCAGGGGCTGCCAGCTCCCTCTCAGTCAGTCACAGCAAAGCAAATCTCTCGCTGCAGCTTGCCGCTCGGAACTGCGGGCTGGTCCATCACTCCAGAGACGCCTGCTCTCTGGCTGCCTGGCCGGCCTGCACCGTGCACATTGCACAGCATTTCCTGCGCTGCTGCACCCGCTCTTCCCACACCTGGCCTTGCTGGGGCAGGGACCAGGTTCAGGCTCCCTGCGCAGCCCCGGCATTAACCCCGCACATGCTACGCTGGGCTGCTGTGCATGCTGGGACGACGCGAAGCCCTGCCTCTCCCACTCCCAGCACAGAGCAGAGCTGGCACCTCGCTCCAGGGGCTGAGGTCGGATCCAGGGGGTGCAGCCTAGGCTACCTGACCAGCAGCAGCCTCCCCACTCAGAGCCCAGTCCTGATCCTGCTGGAGTCAGTGACAATGAACCCAGAGACTTCAATGGGGCCAGGCTCAGACCCTCAACACACCAGACCAATAGAATGGTGCTGTCACTTCACCCGGGACCGACGCACCGCTAGTGCATTCACTGCGGGTCCTGCCTGAGGCCTTCACCCCGTGGCAGCTGGTGCAGTGGTAGCCACTGGGCCCGGTTGGGTAACAGGGGCACTTGGCTTGGGACCCTGCTCTGGCTGGCCGGGCAACACAGTGCCAGATCTCCCCAGCCCTCCCCGAGCCGCAGTCCCTGCCCACGGGCGGAGCAGGGTGAAGTGAGGAACGGAAGACGAGGCACAGAGAGGAAGATTGAGGGGCCGGCAGCCACGGACGCTGCAGCAGTGCAGCTCTGAGTGCGAGGGGAGAGGAGCTGGAGAGACTGAACCTTTATAAAGAGACAGTGATAAATGAAGTTCCACTGAAAATCAGAGTGAGCACGAGGCGGGAGGGAAGGGGGCAGGCGGGAGGCACTTCCTGGGGAGCAGCGTGTGCGCATGAAGGTCAAATGGGAGCCAGATCACGCTGCAGCGAGCAAGCGCGGGAAGGACCAGGAGCGAGAGTGACCTCCGACTGCGGCAGCGGTGCTGGCGGCCGGGCGGGCGGGGGACGACAGAGAACCGACGGAGCAGCAGGCAGGGGGAGAAAGTGGCAAACAGAAAGGAGGGAAGGGCAAAGAATTGGAGAGCAGAGCAGGTGTGGGGGAGACGGGCACTGGCCCCAGCCAGAAAGGAGACAGTTCAGGAAGCAGCGAAGGGTCCTGGGAAAACCTGTTAGCAAGTCGAGCACAGCCGCAAGGTACGAGCCCCTCCCTGGGACCTGCCTTTGCCACACACAGAATTGCCCCCGCCCTGGAGACCCTGAGCCGGGAGCCAGGCGCCTAGGAGACAAGCAGCAGTTAACACAGCACGCTGTCCCCTCACAGTTCGCTCCGTCCCTCTGAGGGCAGGGGCATCCCAGGAGATACCATCACCACCTCCCTGTGCCCACAAGAAGCTGCAGCCGCTGGCCTGGCTTATCCTGCCATCTCATCCTGCCCCCATCGCCTGTCCCTCACTTGGCTGGGCTGGGCCACGGCCACGTGGCGCTGGTGTCAGTGCAGAGTTCAGCGTGATGGACCATAACACAGATAACGCTAGTAGGTGACAGGGCAGGGCACCCAGCCAGCACTGCAGGCCCCAGCTGTGTACCATGCCAGAGACCACACAGATGGTGTCCCAGGACCTGCCCTCGCCCAGCGCCAGGCACTCGCCATGTCTGGGCTTTGCCAGAGGAAGAGCCACGTGGCTCCCAGCAGGTGCCATTAAGGGACAGCGCAGGAGGCAGCAGGGCAGAACTGTGTGTGAGTCGGGACAGCTGTGAGGAGGAGGGGGGTGAGCCCTGTCCCTGGGAGCCCATCGAGGGAGGCTAGTTCCCACGGGAGCAGAGCCTGGTGCGTGCTGGGCACGGATTCCCCACAGGGCGCTTTCAGGGGTCCGTCAGCGCTGGCAGAGCTGAGCAGGTGAGTTAACAGCCAACTCACACTGGGCCTGCTTTGCCAGCTGCTGCAAGTTAACCGTCTCGGCACCCCAGAGCCTTGGCTCTGCACTTAGCCGTGTCATGCAGTCTGGTGCACGGAGCCGGGTCACCGGTGATGCTCCTGCTGGGTAGAAGCCAGATGGCCATGCCACGCCAGCAAGGGTTAACAGCCACCCCAAGCTGGTCTCAGAGAGCCCAAAATACTCTGCCTTAGAAATGCTAACAACATCTCAACTGCTGAGATAAAACAAGAAAATGAGTCTAAAATGCTTTTTTAAAGGGAAGTCGCAAATATAATCCTCAAAGGGTTTTTCCTTTGGACTTTAAAAAAAATCTAAGATCTTCATTTCCATACCTTTTTAAAGCTAATTTGTGGAAAATTAAAATGGTGAGCCCACAAAGGCTGCATTTTAATTGAATCTTGTATCAGCCTTTGGTGAACGGTCTCTCCTGAATTCCTTGATTAGCTCCCTCCATTAAATCATTTTTGCATCGTTTAGCCAAGATACTGTCTTCAGTTGGGCATGGGACTTGGGGACCTGGATAACTCGGCTCTCCGCTGGAGCAGGACTCCAACTGGCACGTGATGCTCCTGAAAACAGTTTCCTGGATGTCCAGGTTTGCTGCTCTCCTTCCAAACCGCGCGCCTGCTCCCATGGCCGACACCCCCAATGCCCGAGGACTGTCCCATTCCCCCCACTGGCACATGCTCATCAGTGACACTGTGACAAAATGGGGGATTTTTTTTTTGGTGGTTTTTCAATGGTTTGCATGCAGGGGGAGTGGGACTCAGTGTCCCTGGGTGTTACTGGTTTAACGAGGTGAGGGGAGAGGGAGTTTGTTGTTACAGAGGACCGGAGAGGGAACTTGGGACCCCGGCCGATGGTCTGGAGGATGGAGACCCCAGCGACTGGTGCCCTGGAGACGCAGCTCAGGAGTCACAGCCGGTTCTGGCCAGTGGGAAGACAATGGGCTGTGAAGAGAGGACCCCGGTGACCTGACCAGCCGGTTCCGGCCAGAGGGGGGCTGAGAGGAGAGGAGACCCAGGACTTCCTGTTTACGACCCTGTTTCCCTGGAGAGAAGTCAATGGACAGAGGGGGCTTGGGGCCGGGGATATCGGAGGCCCAGCTGGGAAGCAGGGGGGCTCTGGGCTGGCGAGGGGGAGCAGGCAGAGCCCACCTGGCTGCAGGGGAGACTGGAATGTGCTGTGCTGAGGGAGGCCAGGCCTGAGAGTTTCCTGTGCTGGGTTCAACTCTCAATAAACCCTCCTGTGTTACGCTGGCTGAGAGTCACTCCGGGCTAGAGAGCCGGGTTGCGTCAGCCCCTTCGGGGGTGGAGGCCCCGGGGGTCCAGAGTGAGGGGACCCCCTGAGGGGGCCCACGGCAGAGACAGACGTGCTAAGGCTCAGAGAGGTGTGGCTCCAGGCACCAGCTTATCAAGCAGGTGCTTGGGGCAGCAACTCTGGAGTGGGGCGGCACTTTCAAGTATTCGGTGGCAATTCGGCGGAGGGTCCCTCACTCCCGCTCGGAGCAAAGGACCTCCCACTGAATTGCCGCAGATCACGATCGTAGCTTTTTTATTTTATTTTATTTTTTGGCTGCTTGGGGCGGCAAAACCCCTGGAGCCGGCCCTGCAGAGAGGTGCGGCTCCGGGAGCTGGAGGGGCCTAACCGCGAGAGACAGTGGACTCCTGAGAAGGGCTGTTTCACTGAAAGGGGCACCCCCCATGGGGGCCAAGAGTGGACACGATCTGTGAGTCTGTGACAGACGCACACACAGAGCTCTCCATGTGCTGCTACACGGCCGCTCGGGACGTGGACCGGTGCCTGCACAATACTGCCAGGGGGAATGGGCAGACACACGCGAGGCCTTGTGGAGCAGGGAATTGCTGAGTCTCTAGCCTGGGCAGTTGTTAGCAGTCACACGGTGTCACGGAGTCCCCGGGCGATGCTCTGGAACTGCTCCCTACAAAGCCAGTCAGGACTCTGGTGAAGTCTCCTCTCCCTCGGAGCAGCCTGTCTGCAGGGCAAGAAGCTCACATGGCTTCACCTCCTGGGTCTCTCCTTGGAGCATTCAGCATCCTCTGCCCCTCCGTGCGCTTCCCCCAGCGAGTCCTGCCCCCCCACTGCGCAGTCAGACGTGACTCTCAGCCAGCCAGGAACACAGAGGTTTATTAGATGACAGGAACAGGGTCTAAAACAGAGCTTGTAGGTACAGAGAACAGGACCCCTCGGCTGGGTTCATTTTTAAAGAATCCTTATTGAGGTTGCAGAACAAACCATCCCGATGTGTAGGAAGAATAGTAAATATGGCAGGCGACCAGCTTGGCTTAACAGTGAAATCCTTGCTGATCTTAAACACAAAAAAGAAGCTTACAGGAAGTGGAAGATTGGACAAATGATCAAGGAGGAGTATAAAAATATTGCTCAGGCTGCAGGAGTGAAATCAGGAAGGCCAAATCACACTTGGAGTTGCAGTTAGCAAGAGATGTTAAGAGGAACAAGAAGGGTTTCTTCAGGTATGTTAGCAACAAGAAGAAAGTCAAGGAAAGTGTGGGCCCCTTACTGAATGAGGGAGGCAACCTAGTGACAGGAAAAAGCTCATGTACTCAAGGCTTTTTTTGCCTCTGTCTTCACGAACAAGGTCAGCTCCCAGACTGCTGCACTTGGCAGCACAGCATGGGGAGGAGGTGGCCAGCCCTCTGTGGAGAAAGAAGTGGTTCAGGCCTATTTAGAAAAGCTGGATGAGCACAAGTCCATGGGGCCAGATGCACTGCATCCGAGGGTGCTAAAGGAGTTGGCCGATGAGATTGCAGAGCCATTGGCCATTATCTTTGAAAACTCATGGCAATCGGGGGAGGTCCCGGATGACTGGAAAAAGGCTAATGTAGTGCCCATCTTTAAAAAAAGGGAAGAAGGAGGATCTGGGAAACTACAGGCCAGTCAGCCTCACCTCAGTCCCTGGAAAAATCATGGAGCAGGTCCTCAAGGAATCAATTCTGAAGCTCTTAGAGGTAGGGTGACCATATATTTTATAGGGACAGTCCTGATATTTGGGGTATTTTCTTCTATAGGCGCCTATTACCCCCCACTCCCGTCCTGATTTTTCATACTTGCTGTCTGGTCACCCTTCTTAGAGGAGAGGAAAGAGATCAGGAACAGTCAGCATGCATTCACCAAGGGCAAGTCATGCCTGACTAACCTAATTGCCTTCTATGATGAGATAACTGGCTCTGTGGATGAGGGGAAAGCAGTGGATGTGTTATTCCTTGACTTTAGCAAAGCTTTTGATACAGTCTCCCACAGTATTCTTGCCAGCAAGTTAAAGAAGTATGGGCTGGATGAATGGACTATAAGGTGGATAGAAAGCTGGCTAGATCGTCGGGCTCAGCGGGTAGTGATCAATGGCTCCATGTCTAGTTGGCAGCCGGTATCAAGTGGAGTGCCCCAAGGATCGGTCCTGGGTCCAGTTTTGTTCAATATCTTCATTAGTGACCTGGAGGATGGCAAGGACTGCACTCTCAGCAAGTTTGCAGATGACACTAAACTGGGAGGAGTGGTAGAGTCCTGCACTTAAGTCAGAAGAATCCCATGCACTGCTACAGACTAGGGACCAAGTGGCTAGGCAGCAGTTCCGCATAAAAGGACCTAGGGGTTACAGTGGACGAGAAGCTGGATATGAGTCAACAGTGTGTCTTTGTTGCCAAGAAGGCTAACGGCATTTTGGACTGTATAAGTAGGGGCACTGCCAGCAGATTGAGGGATGTGATCATTCCCCTCTATTCGACATTGGTGAGGCCTCATTTGGAGTCCTGGGTCCAGTTTTGGGCCCCACACTACAAGAACGGTGTGGAAAAATTGGAAAGAATCCAGCAGAGGGCAACAAAAATGATTAGGGGGCTGGAGCACATAACTTATGAGTATCAGAGGGGTAGCCGTGTTAGTCTGGATCTGTAAAAGCAACAAAGAATCCTGTGGCACCTTATAGACTAACAGACGTTTTGCAGCATGAGCTTTCGTGGGTGAATACCCACTTCTTCGGATGCAAGTGACTTGCAAGTGACTTGCATCCAAAGAAGTGGGTATTCACCCACGAAAGCTCATGCTGCAAAACGTCTGTTAGTCTATAAGGTGCCACAGGATTCTTTGTTGCTATAACTTATGAGGAGAGGCTGAGGGAACTGGGATCATTTAGTCTGCAGAAGAGAAGAGTGAGGGGGGATTTGATAGCAGCCTTCAACTACCTGAAGGGGGGTTCCAAAGAGGATGGATCTAGACTGTTCTTAGTGGTACCAGATGACAGAACAAGAAGCAATGGTCTCAGGTTGAGTGGGGGAGGTTTAGGTTGGATATTAGGAAAAACTTTTTTCACTAGCAGGGTGGTGAAGCACTGGAATGGGTTCCCTAGGGAGGTGGTGGAATCTCCTTCCTTAGAGGTTTTTAAGGTCAGGCTTGACAAAGCCCTGGCTGGGATGATTTAGTTGGGGTTGGTCCTGCTTTGAGCAGGGGGTTGGACTAGATACCTCCTGAGGTCCCTTCCAACCCTGATATTCTATGATTCTATGGCATGGGGGGAGGAATGGGAGGGAGGCATGGGGGTGCTGCATGGGGAGGGGGAATGACACGGGGGAGGCATGTGGGTAGGAAGTGGGGGTACGGGGAGTGCGCTGTGTGGGGAAGGCATGGCATGGGGGGTGCTGTGTGGGGAGGGGGAATGGCACAGGGGAGGGGAGGAATGGGGGAGCATGGGGGGGCTGTGTGGGGAAGGGGGAATGGAACGGGGGAAGGGAGGAATGGGAGAGCACAGGGGGCGCTGTGTGTGGAGGGGAAATGGCATGGGGAAGGTGCCAGGGGATAGCGTCTTGTGACAGGCACAGCGTGGGGGCCCGGCCTGCAGGCCGAGCACTCTCCCTGCCACATGGCACTCAGGTCACCTTGTCCTCCTGCAGGCTTAGGGCCCAGAGACTCGCATGCTGCTGCTGTCCCGCTCTCCTATTTCCACACTTAATGGGATTGGCTGGCGTTTCCCTTGTTTGAGTTAATTCTCCCAGCTCAGAGGGCTGACTCCAGTGTCCCCCCTGCCGGCGGAGGGGACACGCTGGCCGCCAGGGTGGGGGCTGGAGGGACGATGGGAGATTTGATGCAATCCCTGCACCGTGCCCAGAGGTAAGTGAAAGTCCAGCACCTTTGGAGGAAAGAGCATCTACAGCCCCGGGCCCCGCAGAGCACCAGCCATGCAATCTCCCTCGGGGGCAGCCAGCAATGGCCGCGGCGAGACAGGCCTGGAGCCTGACACCATCTCGCTTGGCAGCCCGACGAAGCCTTTACAACTGACGCACCAACGGTTCTGGGACGTGCACTGCAGGAAGATGAACCAGTGGGAATTCCTGGCACTTCTCTTTGGGCCCGGATCCTCAGGGACCAGCCTGCATGGCAGTGCTGGAGTCTCCATGCTGCAGCTGCCAGATGGAAACAGCTCAACGGAGCGCTCGGCAGCCAGGCTCCAGCCTGAGCCCGTGCCTGTTCTGTGGGTTCAGCCTGTTTCCAGGCCCTGTCCCTCCTGAGAGGTTCCCCAGTGCTTCTCCCAGAATATCCCGCTCCCCCTGCAGATACATGACCCGTCACACAGTGCTGCACGGTGCTCGATTGGCGGGGATCAGCACATGGGATGGTGGGAGCACCTCCAGGCAGGCAGCTGGTGCCAGGCATTTGCACCAGTTACTGGGGATTTGGACACTCGTTTTATGCTCGTTTAGTTTAGAAATAAAAAGGCTTCTTTTGAGAACTTAGAATTTGCCCAAGTTGTCCCAGGCCTTTGGCTTCCTGTGGTTTGAAGGATCCTGATTTAGACACAACATTTGAAGCATCTATGCACAGCAAGGGGACCTGCTGAGCCCGCCTGATGCTCCATCTCCTCCCATGGGCAGGCCAGACAGATCACAGCCACCAACTGAGCCCTCAGAGCTGCCTGGGCCCCTGGACAGCCAGGGTGCCACCATTCACGATAGGTTTTTCTTAAAGTCCCAGCTCTTGGAGTCAGGTGATTATGGGAGACTCCACTGCCATTTAAAAACAAACAAGAAAAAGTCCTCATGAGTGCAGAGAAAAGCCAGAAAACACAACCCCAATATCATGTCAGGAGGCAAAGGAAGAGAACAGTTAGAAATATAAATCTCATGACTTTGAAGCCACTGTCCCGGCCAGCACTGATGGGCCCTGTCCTGCTGGAGGATGCTCCCAGCCACAGGCCTGGGGATTGGATTGAGTGCATTCACGTGAACCACACTGGTGCCGTGACAAACTGTCACAGAGTGTGGGGGAGACAAGGCCCTGCACCCCCGGCTTCCTGCGACTCACCAGGACTCTCAGCCAGCCAGTAAAACAGAAGGTTTATTTAGACGACAGGAACACAGTCCAAGACAGGTCTTGCAGGTACAGACAACAGGACCCCCCTTAGTTAGGTCCATCTGGGGGCCCCAGGGAGGCCTGAGCCCCATCTGGGCTCCTCTCCATTTCCCCAGCGGTCTCCAAACTGAAACTCCCTCCAGCCTCTCACTCAGCCTCCCCCCCCCCCCGACTCCTCCCCCAGCCTTTGTCCAGTTTCCCAGGCAGAGGTGTTACCTGGCCTCCAATCCCCTTCCTGGGTTCTCATATTACGTGCTCAGGTACCCTCCCTCAAGGCCAGTCTCCCATCCCCCAATGCAGCCAGTCCCAGCCAAACTCCCCTGCAACCTTCCCAGGGCAACACTCCCCACTCAGTGTTCAAAGAAAACATTAAGAACATTCCCACTTCCTAACATCAGCCCTCTGCAAAAGCCTCCAGACCTTTTCCAACATGGCCTTTGATGGGGCTTGGCAAGGGGTCCAGCAAGATCGGCCACATTCCTGGCCTGGCACATGCAGCCCCAACCTCACAGGGTGGCCATGTCCCCGCCCACGTCCCCAGAGCATCCGGAACCTGGCTCACCCACTCCCCTCTCTACAAAGCAGACTTGCCCCGTGCCTCAGCTGAGCGAGCCCCTGCTGGCTGCCCGGCCCGACCCTGTCTAGCGGGCTTTGCCAGTGCCCCTGTCGGGCTCTCATGGCCTGCAGATTAAGACAGATTTATTTAAAGTCCTTTTCACCCCATTAGATTTCTCTGGATTAACCTTGATCTTAGTAATAGATGCTATAAATGTAAGTCCCGCTCAGGGGGATTTTAGCCATATGTTCTTGGAAGGCAGCGAGTAGATAAATTCTTAGAGAAGGTCTTACTGAGTGATTAGAAAGATTTAACCTCTTCAGGGCTGAGCATCAAAGCTGTCATGTCTCAGGAACCTGCCTGCCCGGCTGCAGGACTCAACTCTGGGGCTGCCTCAGACACCCATGCCCAGTCCAGCAGCCAGGGGTTCGCATGCTTCGACCAAGCCCACCCCTCTGCGGTGTCGCGCGTCCCTCGCCTGCCCTCTGTGCTACAGAAGCCAGGAGCCGTGATGAACGGACTGGTTACAGTCTGGAACAGGGGTGGCCAACCTGAGCCGGAGAAGGAGCCAGAATTTACCAATGTCACAGTAACACGTCAGCAGCCCCCAGTCAGCTCCCTCCCAGCTCCCAGCGCCTCCCGCCCCCCGGCAGCCCCACTGATCAGCGCCTCCCCCTCCCTCCTGATCAGCTGTTTCCTGGCATGCTGGAGGCTCTGGGGGAGAGGGGGAGGAGCGAGGGTACAGCAGGCTCAGGGGAGGGGGCAGGAAGGGCTGGAGTGGGGGCCAGGCCTGTGGCAGAGCCAGGGGTTGAGCAGTGAGCTCCTCCCGGCACATTGGAAAGTTGGCACCTGTAGCTCCAGCCCCAGAGTCGGTGCCTGTGCAAGGAGCCGCGTATTAACCTCCGAAGAGCCGCATGCAGCTCCGGCGCCCCAGGTTGGCCAGCCCTGGTCTGGAAGAACCAAGAGTGGCGTGAGCTCCTAGGCAGCATCTCACGCTCCAGGCTGGCGCAGTCAGTCGTGCTAGGAGACCCAGGGGAGATGGGCACGTGCTGCTGATCAGAGCGATCCATTAGCCCTTCCCAAGCCCTGGGCCTGACCCAGGGATGCTGACGCGCAGAAGAGATGAGCAGCCCCAGCGTGTGTTTGCTCCAAGTGTCCTACGGCGCTTTACGCTCCCCACCTGAGCCCAGGGAGTGCAGCTCTGCTCTCAGCCAGGGGAACGGGACTGCAGCGGGGCTAGACAGGAAGCTCTTCCCGCCCCTGTGACCAGCCCCACAATGGGGTCCAGCGTGGGAATGCAGAGAGACGAGCAGATGAAACAGGCTCTGCAAGGTCCCACTTACACACAAACCACCGCCATGCTGATTGCACAGCCTGCTGCTGGGTCGATCAGCCCTAGGCCAGTCAGAGCTGTAACTCACAGGGCAGCGTGGACAGTTCTCAACTAACCCTGCTGAGAAGAGGCAGTAAAGAGCCCAGTTCTGCTACTCTGCCACTTCCACCAGCCTCTCCGGATGGAATGAGGTGGGTCCAAATTTTCCTGGGCCCCCTCAGCAGCCCGGCAGGTTCACCAAGATGGAGGGATTGGAACCAAAGGTTGAGCCAATGTTCCCCTGAAGGACAGAGAGTCTAAGAACACCAGTGCCTGCACAAACGCCCTCCCCGCCCCGTGACGGGAACCGGGAACTGTGGAGACACCCAGGCCCGGGCCCCATCCCGGTTAGCCCTTCGGGATGCCACAGCACTAGTAGGTGTTGGGTCCTCTATTGGCTGCCACAGGCACCCTTTGCCAGCCTGCCATTGCACATCACATCTGGGAGCGCGCGGTCACAGGACAGCAGGGCTACGTGGCCGTCACCAAGCTGTCTGGGCTGCCCCTGCTGGCTCACCAGACTGCTGTGAGCTGCTGGATCCCCCCCTGCCCCCGGCTCGGGAGTGAGATCCGCTGTCTAGCATGGTAACCTGAGTGCAAGCAGCCACTGGCCAGCCCTCGCCCCAGGACTGAGCCCTGAACCCCCCCGTAGCCTGAACACGCCACCCAAGGTGTAACCTGCTGGCTCCCGCTTCCCAGAGCCAGGTGGTCACACAGCGCAGCGCACCCACAGTGCCGACCCACATCTCCCCCACACTAACAAACCCTGATCATCTGTCCCTGGCTCAGTCTCCACACTGGGGCTCCCTGCCCCGGCAGCTGCGAGACTTCTTCCAAAACACAGCACCTCTGCCCCAGGTCAGCTTGTACCTTTGACCTGGCCAGTCAATGCCTGCTATTTCCTTTCCCTGCCCAAAGAGCCCGTCTCTCTCTGGGGCCTCCCCATGTCCGTCCTATTACAACCTTTTGCTGTGGCCACCTGTCTTTCTCCTGCTTGGGTAACTTCATTTCCACTCTCCCCGCTTCCCCCCTTCCCTTCCCACAGGAGGAGGAAGCAGCTTCTCTCAGCTCCAGCAAATGCTTTGTCCCAGGGTGCTTCTGGCTGAATAGCCCGCGCCGGGTTCTACCAATCCTGTTCCATTGTCCTGGCCTGGCAGAGACACCGCCCTGCCCCCCAGGGCGGATACACACAACTCACAACTTCCTGACATCAACCAGGGAGCATTGGGATCAGCTAGTCTGACCTCCTGGCTCACACAGGCCAGGGCACTGCCCCACAATGATTCCCAGAGCAGAGCTTTTCACAAAACTTCCAATATTGAGTTACAAATTCCAGTGATGGCAAATCCAGCCTGATGGGTCCAACAGGTAATTATTCTCTTCATTAAACCCATACACCTTATTTCCTGTCTGAATTTGCTTATCTTCAACTTCCAGCCATTGGATGGTGTTAGCCCTTCCTCTGCTAGACCGAAGAGCTCATGACAAACCGTTTGCTCCCCAGGTAATCGTGCAGTTAGAACCTCAGCTCACCCGTTACCAGGGAGCAGTCGTTCAGCCAGAGAGAAACTAGCGTGAGTGCTCCAGGGCTCATCTCCGGCAGCTCCCCGTCTCTCAGCGCCCTTGGCCCTTTCACAGCAAGGAACGGAGTGAATGTTGCATTAGCCAAGGGGGCCCTGGCTACAGCCCCCACTGCTGGCAGGCGCTGGGGGCAGGGAGCACTGACAGCTTCCACTCCTCTCTGGGGAAGCTGAGGCCGTGCCACTCGTGCCACTGGGCAGGGAGCAGAAACCCAGGAGAAGCCAGGGACCTGCCTATGCTGAAACCCTTGTTTCCCAGCCCTGGGGTGCAGCTGCAAGGCAGGAGCAGCCCACACCAAAGCCTGGGTCCCTTCAGGCTAAGCCTGTCTAAGGGGGTGGGGGGCTGCGGACAGGTCCTGTGTGGGCAGCCCATGTCCCCCCACGTGTCGGGCACTCCCCTGTTGGGAAGGTAGGTTCACCTGGGGAGTGCTGTAGGGAGGGGCTCATTGACCGGTCAGCTGGTGCTTGGCTGGGGCAGGGTGCTCTGGGAAATGTAGTTCCACAGGGACTGGGGGCTGGCTGAGTACTGGCTACCCCCCCCCCCCAGGTGGAGACAGTTCATCATTGATTTGTTTCCTGTTTCTCTGGTGCTGACTTTCTGCCATCTGTCTTTGTAACCGAGCCCTGACTTTGCACCTGAGTGCGCGACGCTCACAGCAATTTCCTCACAAATCCCTCAGGATCATAAGTGCCCCAAACTGGATGATTAGTATCAAGCATCTGAGCTCTGCCTAGTATGTCCTGGAGTGACTCTTCAGTGCGGAGAGGCCGTCTGGCTCTGAGTGCTGCCCTCAATTTGTGGCCAGGGTGCGCACGAGAGCTCCCTGCTTCGCCCACCGTCAGGGAGAACAAAGTCTCTCCGATGGCCCTGGGCTGCTGTTATTCGTTCAGCACTTGATGGCTCCGAAACAGTTAACGCTCTGAGTGATGAAGGCAAAGATGGGAAACTCACGGAGCTATTGGGAGGGGAGAAAAGAAGGGGAATATCTGTGATAGCTGCAGCATGCAAAGCAGCATCTCCCCCAAACGCACACGTGTGCACAAGCACACACAGAAGGTAGCATGTCAAAGCAGGAGTCGGCTCTTTTCCCCGGCCCTTCCCCTCCTGCTGCTGCTTTTAGTAAATGACTAGAAGCTCAGGCCATTGCTAGGGACCAGGTGGCCCCTAGCCCTTGTCTGAGAATCCCCAGCAAGTTCCCCGCCGCTCACAGCTAACGTCAGAGACAAGGTGGGGCATGGCATTTAGTGGTGTAGCAAAAGCTGGGGAAAGAGATGAGCTGCCAGATACGTACAGAAGAGTAAGCTCGAAATTTCCTCTCTCCCCCCAGCAGAACCTGGTCCAGTAACTGCCATGTCAGCCCCTCCCCCCGCCGCCCCATCTCTCTGATATCCTGGGACCTACTCTGCATGCAGCTAATACTAGAGTCTCATGTGCAGAGCTCAGCTGTCAGGTTAGGCTGGGGAGCGATGGCGGAGCGAGAATCCATTCAGACAGGGGGCAGGGGACTACACTGAACAGTAAGGAAAAGAGAAGGCGGCTTGCTGGAGTGATCCGTCCTGGGGAGTCACCGGGTCTGAATTCTCAGGCTAGTTTGTTAACACACTGACGCCCAGGAAGTAACTGGGCTTTTGCTGCTGATCTGCTGCAGAAATGCTCACAGATCTGAGTCCATTGTAAGGGCTGGGGGCTGGTGCCTCTAGTTTTCCACTCTTCTGCTTCTGTTCATCACTGGGTGCTTTGCAGGACCCAGCAGAGGAAGGTTTTGTGGGGTGCAGGGCTGAGCACAGTAATGCTTTGGCCAGGAACTCGGCTCTGGGAGAGTCAGACACATCCAGACTGTTACAGCTCCCTGCTCCTTTCTGGTGCCTGCAAAATCGTCTCCCCAGCCCAGCCTCATGCCAGGCTGGAGTGATGGGGCTCCCGGCAGTTCTCCCACTGTTGCTTTTGGGGGAATTCCGTGGCACAGTTCAGCACAGCCGGTAGCCTGTGGGTCTCAGGCCAATTCTGCAGAGGTTTTTATTTTCTCTGAGCTCAGCTGGGTGCTCTGAGCTTTTCTCCCTTGGTACCTGGTTCCCGCGTAGCTTGAGGCAGCTCTGTGCCCACATTCCTAGGTTCACTGCAGTATCGTTTTACTGCACCACTGACCTTGCCATTGCTTTGTCCCTTGCTGATTCAGCCTGCTGCGGCCTTGGTATATTAGCCGCTCCAGTTAGATTAGTATTTGCATTTCCAACTTTTAATCTGGTGCCTGGTGCTTCAGGCCCAGCGAGCTTTGCACAGCTTGGCTTTGCATGGCAGGAGCTCCTGGTATCATAGGTGCAGGAACTAGGGGTGCTGGGGGTGCGGCCGCACCCCCTTGCTTGAGGTGGTTCCATCATATCCAGGGTTTACAGTTTGGGTCAATGGCTCTCAGCACAAACTGTTCCAGACCCCTGCCTGGTATGTCGTGTTGCAAAGGGCTCTCACTGAGCAGGATTGGGGGATGCCCAGAGCTCGGGAGCACTGCCTGCTGTGAGGCTGTCCATGTGGGGATGGTGGGCTGCAGGGCTATGACATCTGGCCAGTCACCCACCCTAGGGCTTGCCAAACCAAGGGGACGGCATTGGCACTTCATGGTGCAAGGGCTGCTGGCTGGCTCAACACCTCCTGTATGCAGAAGGGGGGACTTGGCGCTGCAGTCAGCATGGTTATAAGATGCACACAAGGGAATAAAATGCAACACCTCATAAAGACTCTTTACAAAGTGTCCAACCGCAGAGACTGAGCCAGCCCCTCTGGGCCTGGTGTGCAGAGCCTGGCCATATAGCCAGCCTGGCTCTGTCCCAAGCCCAGGCACTGCACTGGCTCTCAGGCAAGGGGCCTGCTGTGCAGACCAGCAAGGGATACAGGGCACTGGGAGAGTCCAGGCGATGGAGATAACGGGGAGAACAGACCCAGCAGCTGCTATGCCCATTGGGGAGCCTCCCTCCTCAGCAGCCCTGGGCACTGGGGCTGCGGAAGCCCGGCTGCAAGAACACGTTGTGCCGCGGCGCTAGATCATCCAGGCAGTTCCATAAATAACGGCACTTCCTGCGAGGCTCCCCCGCCCTCCCGCCAGCAGACATGCAGAGGACGCCCAGCCGGGCCACAGCTCCAGTCTCGGCTGGGAGAACTGCCTGATTCTGCTGCTCTGTCCACTTTTTCTCCCCTCTTTGTCAGTGGCCACAGGTGCTGCTATGAGCTCCCGGTGCAGGACCATGCTGGTTCCTCCCAGGAGCCTGGGCCCCCGGCGCACACAGGATGGGGCGGGGGGGGGGGGAGTCAGAAAAGGGCAACAAGAATGATCAAGGCTGGAAAATCTCTGCTACGGGGGGAGCTGGCAGAGATTGGGATTGGTACCTTTGCGAGGGGGTGGAGCAGAGGGGGCAGGATACCAGTCTATCCAGTCCTTGCTGGGGCAGAGCAGTGAGAAAGGGGGCATCCGTTCTCTCTGTCCCCAGCAGACACCAGGGAACGGCCACTGACATTGTTTGATTCACCTGTGGAACTCACCCTTTGCAATCCTCCCCGCTGGTGTCTCTCTGGTCACCACAATGTGATCCCTCTGCTCCTGCAGTGCAAACTGACTCCCCTCTGCGCCCGCTGCCAGCCCTCAGGCTGCCCCAGCCGCCTCTGCTCTACACTGCACGTCTGCATGGCAGGCTAGGTGTCTGCAGCGCCTGTTTCTGAGCTCTCCACGCCCCCTGCGGCTAGTCCTCTGGCTGCACTGGTGCTTGGCATCCTCCCAACTTGGTCTCCTGGCCTGGCACTGGGTCCTGGAACATTTGCAAAACACCCCACACGAGAGGATGTGATTTCACTAGGGCTCTCACTTGCTTTGCTGGGCTGGGGCACGTGTTCAGGCAGAGGACGGCAAGGCAGGCAGCAGAGTGCCACGGGAGCTGTGCTCTCTGGGACGCCTCCTGAAAGGGACTCGAGAGTCGCCTGCTGAATGAAGCGGATGTGGGCAGGAGGCAATGGCAGCACCATGCCCGTTTCCATGGTTTCGCCAATGAGCGTCATCCTGGTCCTGACTGCCCAAGCTGCCCCACACGGGGACCGTGCGCCTGGCAGCATACGCGCTGCGAGCATGTGAGCCAGTGGGATTCCTCGCATGGTGCTGAGGCTGGGAAAGGCTGGCCCAGGCAACGCTAGGCCACACCCCTGTGGGGGACCTGTACCAGCGGGGAGCTCTTGGCAGGCTGGGCTTCTGCAACGCACTGACAGCACAGCGGGGAAAGTGGCGCAGAATCAGGAGCGTGAGGCCTGGCCACGGCTCGTTGGTGGCACCACCTCAGTTAATCCCACCGTGACGTCTAAAGGTCTCTCCTGAGCTCCCCCTGCCCTCTTGAGACCGAGATCCTGCAGCGAAATGTGCAGAGAATGTTGCCTGCTGCCATGAGCTGTCACCTCTGATTCTGCTGAATATTTAAAACCGCTCTGAATCCAAAGTGACAAATCCATCATTGACCATCTGCCACTCTTCCTGGTCGGCCCGCAGCACTTCCTGGCATTTCCAGCTCGGCCCTGACACGAGCCAGTAGCTCCAAGATGAAAGGAATCAGCATCAGCAGCCTGACAGGGCGCTGCAGCCCTCCGCAGCCCCCGGCCTCCTTAGCATTGCTCTCCTAGAAGGGCCAGAGATCTGTGAGGTGTCCGACCCGGCTTGCCTGGCAATGACTCTCAGCTGCATCTCAGCTGGCCGGGAGGGGCTCTCAGGGCACCGGGTGCAATGCACGGAGACGCTCTCCGCACAGGGAGAAGGGTGTTCCCAGCCCATGTCCCAGCACAGGTGGGCTCAGGGCCAAGCGTGAGGGTCCCTCTGGGCTCCAGGGCAGTCTGGAGATGGGGATTCAGGCTGGACTCTTTCCTGATAATCTGCCCCAGCTGCACGAAGGGATGTTCAGGACCCCGGGGGCGAGCCAACTGCGCCATTGGCAGAGGGGTGAATGGGCAGGCCCAGCTCCTAGTGCTGAGGCTGAACAGGGAGCAGCAAGGAGGGGAAGGCCAGGTCTGGGCTATCTGCCCCTCGTGGATCAGAGACACCACGAGCAGCAGCAGGGTCTGGCCCCCAAAGCTGGTCAGGGACGCCTGGGTAGCGCGTGGAGCCCTGGTGACCCACAGAGATTCTCGTCTGCTGAGTTTGTGCTGCTCCAATCACAATGCAACTTCCATGGTGTCTCCAGCTGCCAGGCTCCCCTGAGCATCGGAGCCCCAGCCCCAGCTCTGCTGCCGCACCAACCCTCTGGGACATCGCTGTCACTTTGATTCACTTGCTTCCTAAATGGACTGGAAGGAGTGGTGCTCACTCACCCGGGAGGAGACGTCTGCTGCACGCCCACTGGGTCCCAGCTTCTCTCCACCGTTAATTGGGTGGGGCGGGGGCTGTTTCCCAGGGGATCCATCCCCACTCTCTGGGCCCATGGGACAGCCGCAGTCTGCAGACTCACAGACCCCTCTGCTCCCTGGCGGTTTAGGGCAAGAGCGCAGGAAGGCTGCAGCAGATGAGGTGAGAAGGACTCATCTTGCGCCAGCAAGTCCTGAGAATAGAATAAAAAATACAGCCCCAGCCTCTCCCATCTGAAATCGCTGTAAGGAGCGGGGCAGGAGCACTGGCTGGTGGGGGGGTGGGCTCCCAGCTACTCCAGCCCCAGCTTCTCCCAGCAGGGGGTGTTGTGGGGAGCGGGGCAGGAGCGCTGGCTGGTGGGGGGATTCCCGGCTGGTGGGGAGTCCTGGAGACTCGAAGAACACAGAGGCCGCTGGTAAATCTGCGCTGTGAGGAGCTGCAGAACTGTACCTGGGGTGCTAAGCGGCTCCTGCATCGCCCCCGGCAGAGCTCTCCCTGGGAAAGGCCCAGGGTCCTGGTCCAGGGCGGACGAACACCTGGGCTGCCCCATGTGCTTATTTGCTGTGGGGCGGCTCTGCCTGCAGAGACCATTGCAGCCGTCCCTTGCTCTCTGACAGTCAGCAGCTCGCAGGCGCTGCATGGGAGTTGGCAGAATCCAGAGGCCACAGTCGCTCCTTGCTCTGTGTCCAGACTCGACACTGGTGGCAACGGGGCTCTGCCTGGAGATGGCGGCAGATGGTGCTGGCAGAGGCTCTGTCCCTGTGCCCAGCGGGCTGGGGCTTCCCCTTTCTCGCCGAAGCAGGTCAGGAGGGGAGGGAGCCTGGAGGGTCTGTTCTGGCAGCACAGTCCCTCTATCGGTTCACACCTGAAGTTCACACTACCCGAGTATCTGGCACAGATCTGCAATTTCCAGTCAGCCTGCTGCTTGAGCTAATTGTGCTGTAATTGCTGAGCTGTATTCCCTCCTGTTCCACTGAGAATTGGGGTCCTTTCACTTGTTTTTTTGGCCAGAAGAGAAATCCCTCGTCTGGACTCACAGCTCAGTCCTCCAGCCCATCTGGACTAATGTAAACTCCAGGCAGAGGCAGCATTCATGACAGTCCCTTTGCTAACAGGCTCCCGCAGACGCAGCCTCTCACCCTGATCCTCTGTGCTTTAAAGCCACTCAGCCGTATGGGGGAAAGCCAGAAAGAATTCCTAGTGTTTGAGGGGGCTGCTGGGGCGGGGAGACTGGGAAATACAGCAACCACCCACAAAAAGCCCTTCCAGGAGCCAGTGAGGGAGATCCGGGCCCAGAGGGGCAGTACCAGAGGATGTGCCAGCAGCAGGCAGTCTCACCCATCCAAGCCCTACTGCTAGCACGTGCAGGGCTTGCCAAGCGCCTGACGGCCGCTTCATCAGCAGAGTGACAGGCCCAGCTGCCCAACGCCACCATGAAGGCAGGTTAGCTGACACCTCTCAGCCACATGACTGGGGGAGGCCGTGTTGCCAAGCAGGTCGTTGTGCAGACGGACCCCATGTGTAGAGAGGTTGGCCGCACATATTCCCTGGCCAGTTTGGGACCTGTTCAGCAGAGTCTAAAGCTGAGATGGCCCATCAAACCCGGCAGCCGAACTGTCACACGAGCAAACCGTCCCAAACAACTTCAGCACCAAGCACTGGCCGCAGCCCATACGGCCCAAACTGGAGACGGGAGCCTGCAACCAGAGCAGCCGCAGATGCAGCAAGCCCAGCCGGGAATGTGAGAGGTCCCCTGCTGTGACTCGGGAAGGGACTCTGGTGTATTTACATCGGTTTCCATTTCACTAGAGAAAAATGTTCCCTGCCCCAGAATGGAAGGGGTTAATGGATACTCAGGTGCTGCTGAGCTGGGCAGGCCCAGGCAGACAAGGGCTGGGCTCAGGTGCTCCTCTCCAGGTGGCTCAGTTGCCTCCTTGCTCCTCCTTTGCTCATCTCCTGATTAAAGAGAAACTTGCACAAATGGAGCCCAGCGCAGGGCACTTGGCTCCTGGAGAGCCTGGGGCATGAGCCTCCCGACGCTGATCTGGAAGAGGCACTGGCGAGCACAAAGTGAAAGAAATGACCATTCTCATTTTAATTCCAAGGAGACCACACTAGTGGACAAGGCTGGCTCCCAGACAACTCCCTGTCCCTCCAGCATGCTGACGCTGCAGGAGCAGCATGTCCTCAGCACTATTAAACCCTGCCAGGCCGTGTCGTTTTCCAGCTCCCGGGCCGGCCTGTATTCCCACAGGACAGGATGCCAAGGGGACTGGACACAAGGAGGAATCTGGCTTAAAGGGAACCCTGCTCTGTAGAGAGGCTGACGCACAGGCTACGCCCAGAGAGAACAGCCTGCGCTCACCCCTCTCCCTGCCCTCCTGGGTCTGCATGGACTGAGCTCCCTGCTCCAGGGGCAAGGACTGTCATGCAGCCCCCGCCCCTAGCAGCACCATGGTGGTCCCAGTACATCTATTGCATGCTGCCCTGCACTTCTGATGGGAGCAGGTCTCATCTGCCCCAGCTCTGAGCATCCCAAATGCCTGGAGAATCCCAGCTGGCAACGTGCGTGTCTGTGGCCAGGGGAGGAAAGGGGCTGGGCCAAGCCAGGCTGATACTAGCCACCTCTAGGCAAACCAGCGCAGAGATCAATGGAACAGCCTGAGTGGCTCCAAAGCAGGGAGCTGTGTGAGCAAATGCACTTGCCAGCCCTGTGTGTACATGCAGAGTTTGTAGGTGCAATTCAGAGACCTAGTTCCTGGTTTCCTGTTTCTGAAAATGTAGCCAAGCCACTGAAGCAGGGACAAGCGCCACTCCCGCACAGGTGCCCACACACAAACTCACTCACAGAGACACACACGCTGATGCGCACACACACTGATGCATAGAATCATAGAATCTCAGGGTTGGAAGAGACCTCAGGAGGTATCAGGACCAATCCCCAACTCAATCATCCCAGCCAGGGCTTTGTCAAGCCTGACCTTAAAAACCTCTAAGGAAGGAGATTCCACCACCTCCCTAGGGAACCCATTCCAGTGCTTCACCACCCTCCTAGTGAAACAGTGTTTCTTAATATCCAGCCTAGACCTCCCACACTGCAACTTGAGACCATTACTCCTTGTTCTGTCATCTGCCACCACTGAGAACAGTCTAGATCCATCCTCTTTGGAACCCAGTGCACACTCACTCAGAGACACTGAGGCACACACAGACATACACTGATGCACGCACACACACTGATACACTCACAGAGTCACACACACACACATTGAGATACTCACACATGAACATGTAGACATTGGCACTCTCCCCCTCACAGCCTGGCGGGGGGTGCCCAGGGCCCATGCAGGGCTTAGAGCAATGCGGAGAGGGGCAGGCAGTCACAAACACAACTTCCTCAGAACTTCCAAACAAATTCTAAAAGAGGGAGGCAGGGAAGGGTCCCCTCAGAACCTTTCTTCCTCCTCACTCCACTTCTGTGGCTGGCAGGGGGCATGTAATCAGCACTAATCAGTTACTTAAATAATTGCTGAGCCCCCCTGCAGGGAAATTATGGCTAAAGTGCACCCAGAGCTACAGTGTAACACAGACAGCAGGTGATTTAAAGACACTGTTTCCAAGAGTGAGGCAGGGGGTAAGACATGGGGAGCTGCAGCTCACAGGAGATAGATAGATAGATAGATAGATAGATAGATAGATAGATAGATAGATAGATAGATAGATAGATAGATAGGGGGTGTATGGGGATAGATAGATAGATAATGTATTTTTAAATGGTCAAAATCAGAATGAAATGTTTTGACCCAGCTGAAATGAAATGCATCAATCGACCCGAAATATTTTTCCCAGCGATCAGGGAATTTCCCATGAAGCAGAGAAAACAGTTCCTGCCCAGCTCCAGACATGTGTGTGTAGGCATGTCGGGGGTAGGGGGGAAGGGGCAGGGAGGGGGGGTTGCATCCTCACTGCCATGTCTATTGGATTCGCCAGGAGAACGAGTCTGGGAGGGTCACTGCTCAGAGCTGCTGTGTGACACCTTTGGGGTCTAGTGCCATGTGTGGCCAGCTGGAGCGCTCTCTGGAGGGCTGGCTGTATCAGCAACTGATCTAGGGCCTGGTGTATAAGGAGTTCCTAGCTCCCCCGGCCCCACCCAGGCTGTCCCAGCAGGATGCTCTAGAAAGCAGCCTTGAAGAAGCACCCCAATTTTCAGACACGTAGATGGACGCTGGCTCATTCCTGCACACCCAAGTTCTCTCCAACAGACCGGAGTCCCGGTAAATCCCCTGCGTAATCACACTGACAGCTATCACACTGGAAATAAATAGCTAAAGGGACTCTAGGTACATGCATAAATACTTCAGCTTTGTGCTGTACCCCATTGCTCTGCTCATCTGTAGCTGTAATGCACATTTAATAAGTACTTATTCATTGCACGGCTCACCCTAATACAGGAGTGCAGAGGTTTCGCTGAGTAAGCAGGAAAACAGCTTGGGCTGTAATAAAAAGGGAGGGAAGGGAGTTAAAAGAAAATTTGCCAGGTAATTAATTATCAGGCTTTGAACAGCCATACTTTTTTTATTAAACAAATATGCAAATATGGTTTAAATGGCTGTGTTAGTGTTTGGGTTATTTTGCTGCATGACAGTTAATCTGTAATAAGGCAATTACTTTTCTCCTCTGTGCACGTGTGCATGTGAGCAAGTGGGTCTCTGTGTTTGAGTGCATGTCTGTGTGTCTGAGTGCAAGTCTGTGACTGCGAGTGCATATCTCTGTGAGTGTGAATGCGTGACTCTGTGTGTGTGCACGTCTCTGTGAGTGCATGTCACTGTGTGAGTGTGCAACTGAGTGTGAGTGCACATCTCTGAGTGTGAGTGTGCATCTGTGAGTGTGAGCACATCTGAGTGTGAGTGCATACCTGTGAGTGCTCTGTGGTCACGAGTGTGTGTGCACGAGTGCATGTGCATGCCCAATACACTAGTCTCTCACCACTCTGCTGTGCTCAGTTGCTGTCTGTTGTGTCCACTGCTTTACTTCTACCGATTTGCTGCATGCGTCGTTTGCCCGGATCAATCCGGGGATCAGCACAATGCTGGGCTGGAGAGGCAGGGCTGGAAGAAGGCTGGACAGGTGCTGCCAGTGCCCCGCCATGCAGCACCCTGCCTCTGAGGCTGGGCAGGGTGACAAGAGCATGTCACACTGATGCGCCATACTGGCTGCCAGGCCATATATGTCACCCCTGTCCAGCTATGGAGAAGGACCCGTCGTGCCCGGTGCTTTAGCGACACTGAGCACAAAGACGGCCCCTGCCCCAGACAGCTCACAATCCCAAAGACAGTAGGTGGGTACAACTGGCAGAGAGGAAGATGAGGACACGACCCTGGCTGGCAAGCGAGGGAGTGGCCCCTGCCCCTGCTAGCCCCTGTGCAGTGCTGTGCAGGTGTCAGGGCAAGAGCTGACGGACAATGAGGCGGCTCTGCAGAGGTTTGGGGAAGCTGCTCCCACAGTGAGGGTTAAGGTCCTAGCCTGGTAGCAGGAGACCTGGGCTGGATTCCTGGCTATGCCACTGTGATGCAGTAGGGACTGTCTGTGTGGGGGATGGGGGAGCCGGGGAGGACTTCAGGTGAGGGACAGGACCTGAGCCTGTAACCTGAGCCAGCCAGGGGGGAGGGGTGTCAGCACCTTGGCCCGGGAAGCCGGACAAAGGAAGGGGCCGGCTGGAGGGAGTCAATTCAGTTTCGGTTTGGGGCTGGGTGGTTGGAATTCAGGGAATCCAAGCTGGGATCTAAGCTTCCTGAACCCCAGAAGGACTCGACTGAGGGGCCCTGGCTGTGCCTACAAGCTCTGCTGTAGCCTGCATTCCTGTTGTCCAATAAACCTTCTGTGTTACTGGCTGGCTGAGAGTCCCTGTGGGTCCCAGGAAGAGGGGGGCAGGGCCCTGACTCCCCCACACTCCGTGACAGCGAGACCCCCCCTGTCAGCTTGGGCCAGGCACTGGGTCTCTTTGGGCCTCATCTCCCGCCCTGTACCCCAGGGCAAAGGATCCACCTGCCTCTGCCCTGTCTGTCTGAACTGGCCGCCCTGGGTGCAGCCTGGTGTGACGGGGCTCCAGTCCCGGCTGCTGCCATGACAAAACGAGAACGATGGATGGTGGTGGCTGTACCTGAGTGAGGGGAGGAGACTTTGCTTCCTCTGGATGGAGACGGTGCTGAGTCCACGGGGAAGGGCTCCTTTGCAATACTGAGAAGAAGGAGAATACAAGGCAAGGCTTTAGAACAGCACTTTCCGGGGGGGGGGGGGGGCTAGGCCAGCCCCGAGTGGGGAGGGCCCTTCAGTGCTGGCTCAGCGGCCACAGGCCCATCTCGGGGGTCACTGCCCTGGCTGCAGGTAACTGGGGCTCGCACTATGCCAGTACCAGGTTTAAAGCAAACAGAGTGAAACAAAAGCTACTGGCCGGGGCCACAGAAAAACACAGAGATGCTGGCAGCAGAGAGATCATCTCCCCATTAGCTCTAATTAGCATGTGGTTGAAAGACAACAAGAGTTTAAATTAGGAAGACATCACAATGGGTCCCAACTGTGTTACCGCTGCGCTCATAGAACAGCCTGACAGCTGCAATTTAATACCCATCCAGGATCTGTCAAGGAGCGTGCCGGCACGTGTGCATGTGGTGTGTGTGTGGTGAGAGTGCCTCTATGTGCAGTACGAGTGTGCGTGGTGCGTGTGCAAACTGGGGAGTAGCAGTGAACCAGCACTAATTCCGACCTGGCACAGGAGATTCGGGCTCTCCAGAAGCTGAGCAATGCTGTCCAGGGCAGGGTCTAGGGAGGGAGGCCTGGAGCCTTGCTATTAGCACAGCCAGACACACACTAAAGACCCCTCAGCACCGGGGCGGTGGGGAAGCACTTGCCTATTGCCATGGGAGGAATGACAGGACTTGCACTTGGCTCTGGAGCGAGCCAGAGTCGGCCAGGCCGAGCCATGTGCTGTGACGAGGTGGGACTCGTGGGCTCCGAATGACCAACCTGGGAATTGCAATGGGAATTGGCACAAGCAGGTCAGCATCTGAAGTCCCAAGCACAGACTCTGGCCTGGTGTCTGCGCCCTGGGAATAACCCCCTCCCCACTTCCCACCCCAGGTGCCTTCAGCACCCCCCGTAGCTCCTTGAGCACGTGGCATGGTGCGGGCGCCGCCTTCCCTGCCATGCAGACTGGCAGCAGAGGAGCAAAATGGAGAGGGACAGGGGCCCATCCACGCTGCTCCAAGCATGAGCCGTCAGGGCACCTGGCTATGGATTGTGAGTGTCACCAGGCCCAGCTACAGCAGGCCGCGCGCAGGATGCAGTGGAGCATTTTAACACTGCCCTACAGCCAGGTCAAACCCTTGGCTCAATCTCCACTACAGACTGTGACTGTGTCATGAGTTGGTATCAAAGGGGAGGGTGAGGAGGAGCCCAGCTGAGCTGGGTGGGCACAATGACCCGTCCAGTCGGCTTCTAGCCCCAGGCCTTGGTAGCAGCCTCCTGCCGGCAGCCTCCCAACGCGACCCGTAGCCCCGCAAAAGGGCAGGTGCAGAAAGGGGCAAAGCGAGCCCCGCTGCAGCAGCCACAGCCCCCACTTCCCTGCAGGGACAGGAGTAACAAACACCAAACAGCCTCCCAGGGCACCGGGGGATCACTGCAGACTGACAGCCCAGCAGGAGCGGCTGTGCAGCGTCTCACAGGCTTAGCCAGGCCACGTGCGCTGGCCGAGCTGACAAAGTGCCTCCAGTGTCGGTATGAAATACGAATTGCGCGGAGTGGCGTGTTCCAGGGAGACCCAGGAGTGGTCATGGACTCCCCAGGGGAGACGCCCCAGGTACCAGCAGCCTCACAGTGTACGTCTACACTGCACATGGGAGCAAGGCCCAGGCCTGAAAGCCTGAGCGTCGAGCACCGTCTGCACAGCGACGCTCAGCATGCCAGCGGGTCCTTCCGTCTCTCGGCTCCTGGCACCGCCCCGCTATCCTCAGGCCCCAAGTGTGTCTACACTGCGCAGTCCGGAGCCTGGGTCAGCTCAATCCAATGTAGAGACTAAGGCAGGAGCCCAGGCGCTGAGACCATCCCCCTCACGGGGTCTCAGCAGACCTGGACCAGCCGCAGTGCAGACACACCCTGAGGCACAGCCTGAAAATTGGCCCCAGATCTCTAGTGTTCCAACCACAGCTTTAGCCAGTAGAGCATCGCCTACCCCCCGTTTCCTGTGCTCCCACCCCAGTGTACAAGGGAACAGAGGGGCTGCAGGTCCTTTGGGGTCACTGATAAGTGTCTCAGGGAATGTGGTGGGGGCACCAGCAGGACCCTGCTCAGCCTGCAGAAGGCCCTTGGTAGGAGGATGCTGGCGGGTCCCTCTGCAGCGCTGCAGAGGGACCGACATCCACGAGGGAGGCTGCAGTAAACCTTCAGCGAGCGCCTGTGGAAGGGAGGGGGAGCTCTCACCATCCGGGGCTCTGGGAGTGGGAGATCATGGTTATGGATTAATCAGCTTCGCACCAGGTGATGCCGGAGCCACATGCAGGACACAAACCCCTGCTCCAGGGAGGGCTGCACTTGCTGCCGTACGAAGGAAACGAGTAGGCAGGGGCCTGTTCTGAGGACGCGTCTGAGTGGGTTCAGCTCTTAGGGATTTTATTCACTACGCTCACAAGGTCAATGTTCCAGCCCCTCTGCTGGCGAGCGCGAGCCGAGAGCATGCACAGGGACGGGAACGCTGGGGGGCAGGCAGGGCCCTGTACTGGAGCCCAAGCTGGGCAAGGGCACAGAGCGCCGGGGGAGCTGTGCACAATACCCCGAGTCGCTGCTGCACCCTCCCTGACCTGCCTTTCTTGTGCCAAGCTGTGCTCTGCTCCTGGCTGGCCAGGACCACCCCCCGCCACCGGCAGAGACAAGGGCTGGCCCGCATCTCCCTCAGAGCAGGCCGAGTGAGCCATTATCTGGCTGGCTGCTCTCACTGGTCAGGCTGTAGGACGACCCTGGCATCATTCGGAGACGTGTGCAGTATCCCCATGCTGGGGCCGACGGGTCCTTCCTCCCCCACTGAAGGGAGTGAGCCCTGGGCTGCAGGAGGGGAAGGGGGACACGCTGGCCTTAGGGTTCAGGATAACACGGCAGAGAAATAACTAAGCTGGCAGCCTGGGGCACAGCACTGGGCTCCCTCCCTTCGCTGTGCCTGAGCCTGGTGCGGGAAGGGTCAGTTGCCTTCGCCCACCTCCCTGGAGAAGGGGAGAGCTGAGCGCACAGACCTGCTGCTTTCGTTATTTATAGGTACCATGGGCAGAACATGGTCGAATGACATTTGCACTAGAGCCTGGCAGCGCAGATCAGCGCTGAGCCAAAAGGAACATGTCAGAGGCTTTATGGCTGGTTAAAACGGTGTCAATCACAGCGGCGCCCTCCCCTGCTCACCCCCACCCCTCGGCACACTCCCCCGGCCCTGCAGAGAGCCCGCCCGCAGCCCCACGCTGACAGATTGATAGGCAAACCCACTGACATCCAGTCGTAAGTCATCAGGCTGTTTTATGGGTAAATCACAAGTAATAAGCTTTCCCACTAGAATTAGAATGACATCCCGGAAAATTATGTTCTGGTTTAACAGAGGATGACGGAAAAGCAATGGGCTCCCGCAGAGAGGAGTCGCTGTCCTCTCTGCCCGACAAGATCCTGTCACCTGCGGACTCAGTGCAGGAGCAGCAGCTCTGTGCCAGACCGAGGGCAGTGAGGAGGGACATGGCTGTCCTGTCTGTCCAGCCAGCCAGCAATGCCTACCTTTCAATAGCCCCCCGACGCTCAGGCTCCATCAGTGCAGAAGCTCCATGTTTATCCTTCAGCCACAGGGCGATGCCGCCCAGGGTGCATGGAGTGCTGAGGCACCTGCGCCAGACTCTGAGCCTTGCTCTGCCAGGCAAAGGTACAGAGCAGACACCAGGTCAGGAGGTGCTGCCCTGGCCTGTGCCCTGGCCAGCCCAGCTGGGGTCCCCAGAGCAAACCAGGGAGCTTCCTGCTTTACTGCCTGCGCTAGTCCTGGGGCACACACAGCCCTTCATTCTGTGGGAGCGTGGCCTTGCTTAGGGCCCCTGTCTGCAAACCTTGGAGCCAAAGGGGTGATGCACAAGTGACTGTGCATGGGTGAAATTCAAGCCCCTTGTGTCCATGGGGTTTACATGGAGCACGGGCCTTGTCCTGCCTCCTACACAAGGGAGAATTTCACCCCAGGTAAGAGCTACTCATGTGAGTGCAGGATGCAGAACTGGGCCCTAAACTCACAGGCCAGGCCAGGGCCCAGCTCCCCACGTGGTGCTGAGAGCTCCCATCTGAGCCCATTGGTGATGCTGGCAGAGAGAAACTCCCCAGCTGTTATCCTCCTGCCCAACCTGGGGAGGCCAGTGCCTTATGCTTCAGAACCTTCCCAGGCTCCATAGAAGGATTTCTTCCCTACCCTATCTGACAGCTTCTTATTCAACTTGGCCAGCTTGCGGCAGGCTCTGGAGTGCGCCGGTTCTGGGCAGCCTGTGGATCAGAGCAAGGTTCATTGCTGCACCTGCAGGAAACGTGTCATTGGGTCCATCTTATTCCTCTTTCCTAACCTTATAATTTTGTGATCCATCTTCCTTCCAGCTTCTGCTGACAAAGGCTCAGCAGAACATTTCTCCCCTCCCAGCTCCATCTGGAGGCAGCACAGGCCTCCGAATGAACAGGCAGGAGATGCATGATGTCAGTCCTAGCGTTGATAATTCCTGCCACTTTGAGTAGGAGAATCCAGCATACAGAGCCCATGACTCCTGAAATGTCTCCATCTCTCCTGCACATTTGACAGCGCTCACTGCTCTGGGATTTAAATCTAATTGATCCTAGTCTGTCTCTTACCATCTCTGCTTCAAGAATGTCATTTTCTTCAGAAAATGCTCCTTTGCAATTACTGTGAATTGCAAATGAAAAGCAAGCGACCACATATTGATTGGAGCCCAGGAAAAGCACTAGAGCCACTGGGACTAGATTAACTTTTTCTGGAAAATGGTTTCACGGTTATTTAAAGAGATTAATCACTTAATTTCAGGTCATTTACCACCATTCCTTTCCATGTGCTCCAGCCAGGTTCCCCTCCAAAGCATGGCCTGGGACGGGTCTTTCTCTGTACAACTCTTTCTGCTGGCGCAAGCTCTGCAGCTGATGGGAGTCCAGAAAAAGAGAATAAAGCCCTGACTGTTTATGTGGAATAGCAGAGCCTCCCCCTCCAATCCCTGCTGTCACGAGGTATAGCCACCTGGCCTGGCCAGGAGCGTGTTGCACTGAAATGGGGAGGTTACAATATATTTCTCACCACTCAGAAGACAGACTTGTGATTAACCTGAAGGGCAACACTTAGGAAGTAGCCCCCATTCTGCGCACACAGCTTTGCACATGCCTTTTGGCATGCACCTGAGCTGCATGCACAGGTGACAGAATTCACACCCCAAACCTAGCTGGGACATGTCAATTCTAGCACATGGGCCTGCAGGTTTATTGATAGGAAGGTGTGGGGGAGAGAGCCCACATCACACCTACCTCCTTGGCCAATGATGCCTTGAGATCCAATGCCTCTATCGCCTTCATGTTGGCGTGAGCACCATGCTCACTGTCTTCACCACACAGGAGGGTGGCTGGGGGCATATTCACTGGACGCGTCTCCCCAGGCCATGCATTGAGGATGACCTTGTTTCTCAGCGCAACGCCATTGCAGTTACACTGTGTAAATCCAGTGTCGAGAGACTCCACGGCCAACTTCCCTCTAGAAATTCCTTCTTTGTGCTTTACGAGAGCATGCGCCAGAACGTTTAGTGCTTTCCATCCCAGGTGGTGGTCACCATAGCCTGCCTGGCCAGTCGCCTCCCGTCGTGCTGTGGTTCATGGGACAATGGAATAGGGCGGCACATCCACCTGGCTTCCCGCAGAACAATGGTTTCTTTCTGAAATATTTCAAAGCATTTTTTTCTTTGGGGAGAAAGTATAGAAGTCAAATGGCTCCTGAGGTGGAATATATTCCAAATGTCAACACAATCTGTGCTACATTACGGCTAAATGTGATAATCTTAACGCCTGGCTTCTTACTGTCAGTGGCACTGAAGTCTGATGGATTGACAAACAGCCAGAATGACATGCAGCCCTAGCTGATAAGGGCTCTCTCCAGGGAAATCATAGCTTTTTTAAGATGTTGGCAGCTACAAGCAACTACCTTTTATATTTAAAAGGATTACAAGCATTGATTGCACTTTCTGGGGTGAGGTTGTTGGGGGGTTTCTGGTCACCTTTCTGCACCAAAGTGAAGCCTGTGTAGCTAACTGAGCCTTTCCAACAATTATTTTGAAATAACGACGGTGTGTCATGTTGACGGTAATGAGTATTTTTAATGCCTAATTTGTGTGCAGTCTGAAGGGATTTCAAGTCAGAGGTGAGTGACTCCTGACCAGAAATAAAGCTGCAATTGGCTGATTCAGTGGGGGATACGTCAGGGTGGATCGTTCTGTTAGGGATGCGTGCTTCCCCTGGTAGAGGTGGGATTAGAACTTCGCCAGTTGCCATGGTTAAAGGGATGTGTTCTACTCAGAAGGGCTTGGTGTCTTCTCCCTGAAATGAACATCTGGGTGAAGCAGAGCTCACCAGCACAGCTCTGCTACAGCAGTGAGACAGGGCAAAGCAAAAATACACGTCTGCATAAAGCCAAGTGCAGCATGAGTCAATAACAATTCTTGTGCCATGAGCCATTAGTTCTGCTTAGTGATGAATGGAAAACGTCAGAGGACAGCAGCTGGATGTGCTAACCACTATCTGGGAACAACTGGCGAGAACTTGGAAGCCGCCGTTTGCCACATAGCATGGGCCAGTAGATGTGGCCAAGGGTGGAGAGTCAAGAGCCATGGACTGTCACCAGCGCTGTCCCAGACTTGCTGTCTGGCCTTGTGGGAGTTGGTTCCCCTCTCTGGGTCGCAGCGTGAGGATGCTGAACTCTCTCCTCTGTATGCGCACAGGGATCTCCGGGGGAATGGCTGGAGCACTGCGCGCTACGTTTGCCAGAGGCATGTGGTTACTTACCTGCAACAGATGCATAACCCCGATCATCTCGCGCTCTAGTGGCTTTTCCAGTTCCCTGGAAACTCTGCCGGCCCTGCCCTTCCCTCAAAGGCTCCTGGAGGGTCAGTAAACACTCTTGATTCTAGACAGCGGCCTCCCGTCAGGAGCAGGGTGAGGCTCTTTGGAGCAGCAGAGTGAGGAAGCTGGAGACACAATTTCTCTCTCACTGAAAGGAGAGTGGGGGGGGGGGGATTTGCTGATGGAGCCAGGTGCAGAATGGCTGCCTAAGCCTGCTCAGTCTCTCTGCAGGAGTGGTGGGTCCCCGCAGGTTAGACAGGCAGCTGTTTGCATTCCTATCTCTGCAATACAGTCTGCTTTTCGGCTCAGGTTCTTCCAAAAGCTCCTCAACAGCATCAATGAGCTAATTAGCTGCTGGGTGACGCACACAGCAGAATGCTGTTCATTTAACTCCCCAAGCATGCCGGGAGCATGGCTTGCCTGTCGGTCAGTCTGTGAATTCCGAGTACAGCCACCATAACAGCCTCCAGGCAGCAGACCAAGAATTAGCAGAAGCATTGTTCAACTAGGACTGTACTCTATGCTGCTCTGCAGGATCTACCATGTAGACACCTTTGGCATATTGGAGGTTGAATCTCCCAGATGCAGAGAGGATACAAGAATGGCTGTGACAATAAGACTAATGATAATGACACGCTCCTTGCGCAGTAACATTTCAGCACAGCATATGCAGCCCTCTGCAGATCCGGGTCCACCCAATGGTCACTTTCCATTGCCATTCTGCTGCAGGGCTGACTCCCTTTGCCACCGGGCTCGCACGGCAGCGTGTGCAGGAGATACACTCATGGAGCAGAGGCTGAAATCCCAGCAGTGCACAGCCCAGCCTAGGTCAGTGCCTGTTTTCCCAGGCTGGAGGCTCCGCACCAGCTGGTAACAGGAAGCTCTGACTTCCAGTCCTGATGGCACTGCTATTAATGAGTATTCAGCAAGGCGCAGGATGGAGTTTAGTGGCAGTAAGTGACTGCCCAGGAGCAAGGTTTCAAGGCCAAGTAAAATTTAATGATTTTGTTTCTCTCTGTGAATTCTGTGGGTATGGCGGTTCCTGGAGTGGTACCAGCTGCCTGGGACCTTCCCTGGAACTCAGCTTCAGAGGTTTCTGCTGCGGAATCCTAGCTCTGTATGGTGAGAAATGGACAGGGATGCCTTCGACTGCTCGGAATCAGTCTAGTGTGCACAGCGAGAATGACAGATAGGCCTCCGTGTTAGCCTGTCCCTGGTGATCCCATGCTCTGAAATGTGGAAGTTGCACTGAGGAAAAGGCATAAATAAAATCCATTTGGAATGTTATGTCTAAATGTTCTCCACAGCCCAAGGCTGCAGCCTGCGCTCTGAGAGCTAGCAGCCTAGGTGCTAAACTGAATACCTGCGAGGGATAAGGTAAGAGCCTGGATGCTGGATGAAGCAGCGATTCGGCAGCTGAAGGGAGTGTGGGGCCCGGAGCCCAGACACTAGTGGCGGACAATACAGTTAGAGCAGCGATACTCAGACTGCAGCTCGCGAGCTGCAAATGGCTCTTTGATGTGTGTCCTGCAGCTCTTTGCAGCACATGATGTTAAAACACCGTGTGATTTAATTATTAACCAGCCTAAGTTATTAACCAGTCAGGAAGTTTTTACTGAGTCATTAACCAACTGTAGTTGATAAACAATAAGACTTGGTCAGCCAAGTTCCCTCTAAGTTGCACAGCCGTGCGGCAGCCTATTAAACACTACGCAGGCGCTAAGGGCTGTGGCGGGGAGAAATCCTCTCTCCCAGCCCCGGAACCTCTCCCCCGGCTGCAGCAGGTCCAGGGCTGGTCTGGGTCAAGGCCGGGGAACACAGGCGTCCCTCTCCCGACCGGCCCCAGACCTGCCGCGGCTGTGGGGAGAGGCGCCTATCCTGCAGCCCAGCCCCAGAGCTGCTGCGAGGAAAGACTGCTGGGGGGAGGCCTCTCTTCCCACTGTAGCCCCAGTGCAGCCTGCACCCCAAACCCCTCATCCCCGGCCCCACCACAGAGCCCGCACCCCCAGCCGGAGCCCCACCCCCACCCCAAGCCTCTGCCCCAGCCCTGAACCCCCCCCACACACTCCAAACCCCTCGGTCCTACCCCACCACATAACAAAATTCATTCTGCACATGGGTAGGAAAACGTAGAGGGAACACTGTTGGTCAATCATTTTGCTGTGGGAATTTTGTATATAAATAGTAAATGAAACAAGGAATTCACACACCTGTGGCTCTGTTGAACCACCGAGGTCTGAGTGTCACGGAGTTAAAGGACTCTTAGGCCTGGAAGCAGCCCCGCTGGAGGCTACAGGGAGGAAGAGGGTGGTGTTTTTTCTGAGCAGCTTATTACCAGGCCTATCATTTCCTTCCCCATTTGTAAGGCCCAGCTCAAACTCTGGTTCCCAGAGATGTATTTTTCTCCTGGGGTGTATAGACATCACAATCTTTTTTTCATTTTCCCTTAATGATCCCAGCAGATCGCATCCATCTTTTGTAAATAACTCTCCAGAGGAGGTTTGGACATCTTGCCTTCTGGAATTCAACCTGGTACCAACATTATGCACAATGTGCGATCGTTATAGGTGATTCTGCTGCAGCGCCTGCACTGATGGCTGGGGCAGGGAGCTGGGTGGTGCTCTGCTGCAGTGCCCTGACTTTACTGGACATCTGGAACACAAAGACAATGAACATCGCAGGGCTGGTGTCACAATGAGTTAGCTGCAAACGCTACGGTTCTCCGGGCCTGCAAACCTCCTCTGTGCTTCACCTACACGGAGCAGGCAGTGCTTGATTCACTGCCCAGAGGAACACAGTGTCTCCTTAGCCCCTGCCTTGGTTGTGGTCGGTGACTGAGAAATCTGTACTTAGCTGTCTGGAGCCCACTGCATTAAAAAAAGGGAAAGGGGCGGAGCCCCAACTGGGGCAAGTCGGATGCAGCTCCACTGGAGCCAGTGGGGCCAGATCAATCAGCAGCAGCTCCACTGGAGCCAATGGGGCCAGATCCCCAGCTGGTGTCAATCAGAGGCAGCTCCACTGGAGCCAGTGCAGCAGAACATCTACCAGTCTTTGACAAAACAGGTTTCAAATAAAGTTGGCATCAGTGGAGCTGCGAGGAGTCACCTCAGCCGAGAAGCGGGGCCGTCATAGGCTTCCTTCAAGACAGGTCAAGAAACGAGTGTTTCAGAGTTACCGGAATGGTGACAACAGCAGCTGGATTTTCAAACAGCCTTCGGACTATGAGTGTGCATAGGTATTTGCATCTTCAGAGAGACCCACTCTGCACACACACAATTCCCTGCTCTACACACACGCACACAATTTCCTGCTATGCACACACACACCATGCCCCACTCTGCAGGCACTCCCGGGATTTGCAGAAACTGACATTTTTGGCTATTTTAGGGGGCAGCATAGGCCCAGTCTGACACTGGCCTGGGTGTTGTCTGTGCACTGGAGACTGACTGGTCCTTTGTGGGGGTGCTGCCCTCTGACATCTAGAAAACACTGCAGAGTTTGAGGAGCACTTCACACTCCCCGTTTTTAGCAAAGCCAGCTGCCTCGCGTCGCTAGCCCCAGAGGAGGGGCAGGTTTGGGCCCTGGTGAAGCGTCAGTCTATGAAAATAGTCAAATGAGAAGGAAATGAGGCTTTTCTTGAAGACCCTCCGCCCCCCACCGGGAGCCTCACTGCTGTTGAATTGTTCAAGCAAGAAGGAATAATAAAAAAGATGAGAGGAAACCAGTGTAGAAAACACTCTTCCAAGCCTGGCCTGTATTGTGGGAGGAGGGCTGGCATGAGAGCCCAGGGTGCACCTCGGCTGTGGTGTTAGAATCACAGCTCCTCCTTTTGCTAGCAGAGGGTCTGGGATCTTGCTGGGAATTCGATGTTCTGCTTATTCAGCCACAATGTCAAAAAACAAAACCCTCTGCATGTGTCTTGGCCTGGGCCTAGTTCTGTGCTGGCAGCTGAAACTGGCTTCTGGGAGTCCTGCATCCAGGATGTGAAGCCTCTTACAGCTAAGTGCCTCGGTTAAACACAAGAGACAGGATGGCATGTAGGAAACATCCATAGCTCTGTGCAAGACATAGGAATTGGCCACCAAGTCCGTAACTGTGCACACGTGCAGCTGGGAGCCTAATGTGCTCCAACATTTGCTGCGATTGTGCCGTTACCAGTGCTGCATGGACAAATGCCCAGTATAGTCTGATTGTTGCACATGCAATCACCATAATGGCAAGTGCAAATTTGTGATGCATCCACTGGGGCCATCCTATCTCCTAAGGTGAGCAAGGTGCATGTACCTGTTCCTGGCACATCCTGGAATCCCTTCCCTGGTTACGCGTCGTGCTATTTGCTGTCTTAAAGGTCCTTCAGGAAGTGGATGATCTTGGGAACAAGATGGTGGGGGATGACTGGAGCGTAAAAGGGTCACATGAATGAATGATCCTACCAGATCCAATGAGAGATTGTTTCAGAGCAGGGACTCAGGGGCTGAGTCTGCCAGGCACCTGGTATGTTTGTGGCCAAGCTGAATTCCTGAGAATGAACAGTGCAGATTGCACCTGGCTCCTCCCAGACAAGGGGTAACTCTGGAAAAGATCAGGCCAGAATGGAAGGACTCAGACTACAAACACTTCTGGACTATGTTCAGGTGTCCAATGCCCTTTGCCTGGTGGGGCTCTGCTCTGGGCTGGAGTCTGGCCAGACCTACTTGCACTGGAGGGGAAGATACATCTCTCTTGTGGCATCAGAGCAAGCTGCAACCTCCCTGCAGGTCTGGAGGAATTGGCCGGTCAGGGATGATGGCCTGTGCTTCATTTCGGGGGTCTCGGAGAAAGTACCAAGTTCTCACTGGACTCATGTATCAGTCACTATGGAAGCCAGGACATATTTCTCTCCTTGCAGCCCCTTACCGAGATCAGGGCCCCATTGCGCCAGGCCCAGACCCCGACCGAGATCAGGTCCCGGCTGTGCCAGGCCCAGACCCCGACTGAGATCAGGGCCCCGCTGTGCCGGGCGCTGCCCAGACCCCGACCGAGATCAGGTCCCGGCTGTGCCGGGCGCTGCCCAGACCCCGACCGAGATCAGGTCCCCATCGGGCCGGGCGCAGCCCAGACCCCGACCGAGATCAGGGCCCCGCTGTGCTGGGCGCTGCCCAGACCCCGACCGAGATCAAGGCCCCGTCATGGCGGGCACTGCCCAGACTCTGACTGACATCAGGGCCCGTCATGCTGGGCACTGCAGACACACAATGAGAGTGCTTGACACAGAGATTACTATCCAAGCAGACAAAGGCAGGAGATTTACACCCCATCATACAGACAGGCGCTGCGGCCCAGTGAGAATCAGTGACTGGCAAAGTCACACACGAATTCATTGGCCAGGAACTGAACCCCGCTCTCCCAAGCCTCAGCCCAGTGCCTTAACTACCAGGACATCCTGCATGATCTTCCCTCTTTGGATTCCTGTTCCACTAACGGGCATCACACTTGTTTGTGATTCTGTTTCCTACTTGTTCCATCTTTGGTTCGGATGCAACTTGAAATGCTGAGCTGCAGCTGTACACAGACAGGGGCTTTTCCCCTACGGTGTCTTTAAAGGGGAGTTATTTTATGGGGAGGTTTAATTTCTACCCACGTTATCTGGTGACCTATATAGATGCTACCTCAGAATTTAATGCATTCTCTCTCCGTGGGCCGTCCAGCTGCTGTGTGTTGCATCAGACTTTTTATGAAGATCTGACTGTTGCATCCCCTCACTGCAGGCAGGTGCTCTCTTTCCTGGACCTAGTGTGAAAAGGTCGAGCTCACCTGCCACCAGCTTGCTGCTCACTCCCTAATCTCTGGGGCTAATAAAAGCACTGCTGTTGGATTTATCCCGAACCAAAATGAAAAATCATCTCTTTGCACCATTTTAGTGTAAAACAGTCCTTTAAAAAGACCTGGACAGTTTTGCCCCAGCTAATAAATGAATACAGCAGCATTTCTATGACGCCCGTGTGTGTGTGTGATGGGGTGTACAAACCCCACGCTGGAGAACAAGAGGTTAGGAAACAGCTCTGGGCCCAGGCGGCCCCACCAGGTGCAGCCACACCTGCAAAGCCTGCACAAGCTGGACGTAGGGCTTCAAAGGCCCTGGAAGGGAGCGGTTTGTTGCTCTGACCTGGCGGGCTCATTGACTGAGACCAGACCACAACGACCTTAGCAAATCTACAAGGAGAGGCAGGCGACTGTGCAGATCAGAACCTTGATTTGAGATTCTTGGACTTATTCTGTGGGGGAAAAAGGAGACTTGGGTAGGAAGGGGTCCCGGGGAGCAGCTGCTTAGCACCCCATGGTGCAGAGGATAGCTGGCCACCACTGGGCCTTGGACCACAGCCCGGTGGAGAGGGTGGGGGTCTCAGCCCCCCTACCCCCTCCAAGAAGATGTGACAGCAACAGGGGCTCCACTTTCGTGGAGAACCCAGCAGGGGAAGACCCTGATCCATCACGGGCCCAGGCCCCCACGTCCCTGTGCGAAAGGGAAGGACTAAAGTCGGGGCGGGGGAGCGCTGAAGAACAGTACTATACTCTATTTCAGGGGTGGGCAAACTATGGCCCGCGGGTCACATCCAGCCCATCAGACCATTTAATGTGGCCCTCAGCTCCCGCCAGGAAGTGGGGTTGGGGGTTTGCCCCGCTCCAGCCAGGGAGCAGCGTCGGGGGCCTGCCCCGCTCTGGGCAGCTCCCAGGAAGCAGCCGGCATGACCCCCCTCTGACTCCTATGTAGTACACGGAGGTGTGTCCAGGAGGCTCTGCGCGCTGCCCTGTCCACGGGTGCCGCCCCCGCAACTCCCATTGGCCGTGGTTCCCAGCCAATGGTAGCTGCAGGGGTGGTGCCGGCGGACAGGGCAGCGTGCAGAGCTGCCTGGTCGCACCTCGGAGCCGGAGGGGGCACATGCTTCCAGGAGCTGCTTGCAGTAGGCACTGCCCGCAGCCTGCATCCCTGATCCCCCTCCTGCCCTCTGAAACCTTTGATCCCAGCCCAGAGCCCCCTCCTGTACCCCCAACCCCTCATCCCCAGCCCCACCCCAGACATTTTTAGGTTCTGATCTTACAGAGATCCTCTGCTTGGACCCATCTGTCTCTGTAGAATCTCACTGGGACTCTGCACAGGTGAATTCCTTTGCAAGGTCAGGGGCCAAGGGTGGATTTTTTACACATTCAGCATTTTAGGGATGTCCTTCCTGCACCAGTGCAGGGCACACTGTGTTGTCATCATTTGTTCAAATTAAGACAGAAAACTCAACCTTTTTCTGAGGAACAAAAACAGCGTTTTTTTCATGCCAAGTGCCAGCGACAGGGGGGCAGGAACCTGTGGCGGCGGACACAGCAAGGCGCTTCAGTTCCACACCCTCTCATTGCTCAGGCACAGCAGAAGGATTTTGCTCAAACTTTCCAAACAAACTCACCTCTGGATGGCAGGGCCGGCTCCAGCATTTTTGCTGCCCGAAGTGGCGGAAAAAAAAAAAAAAGCCATGATCGGTGGCACTTCGGCAGCAGCTCTACCGCCACCGCTTCATTCTTCAGCGGCAATTCAGCGGCAGGTCCTTCCCTCCAAGAGGGACTGAGGGACCCGCCCCCGAATTGCAGCTGAAGAGCCAGACATGCCGCTTTCTGTTGGCTGTCCCAGACACCTCCTTGCTGCGCTGGTGCCTGGAGCCGGCCCGGCTGGATGGCGCCTGGGAAGCTCATCCACTGAGCTCTGATGGTGAAAATGATACATGCGTCTCCATGGCTGCAAAGATCCATCCTGCTCCAATACCTCGGGTGTAACGTAGTAATAACACCTAGTACTTATGTGCCACGTTTCACCCCCAAGGTGGCTCATGCACATGGCCAGGCAAGCAAAGGAGGCATCGTGCAGTACACAGAACAGAGGGGAAATGGTCCACATGCTCCACTGCAGGCACAACTGGCAACTTCAAAATGTGGGCCTCCTTGTGTGCACTCACAAAACGAACTGCAGGTGGAAATCAAGTCCCTGTGCACTCAATTGCTGGCTTGTGCCCACAGCCAGGTCAGAGGTACAAATATGCACATTTGTCTCTGAGGCTCAAAAAGTGAAAGAATAAATCACTCCAAGGACAAGCAGGCGGCCCAGCGGAAATGCACTCCATGAAGCAACAGACCATTCCTCGTCTCCCGGTGCCACAGTGGCTCCTGTGGAGCAGCAAGCCTGACAGACGTGCGCTATCGACTAGTCACAACACACGCTGAATACCTGCTGTCACTCCAACGCAACAGGGCTTCCTCCTCCCGAAGAGCTGGAGTGAGACAGGCCCATTTTATCATCATCACTCGACCTTTTTCTGGGAGAAACTTTTTCTGAGGAGCATTTTAATAAAAAGCTGGAAATATCCAGTCAAGCAATGGCCTGTCGCTGGGAATCTGTACAGAGAGCAAACTGATTCTGCAGCCTGCTCTCTGCTGCAGCATGGCCTGGGCTTGCTGTGTCCATAGTCTGCATGACAGGATTCCTCTCCTGCTTGCAGGGTGCCCTGCCCCCCTTGGTGAGCTGTCGTTTACTAAGCCACATTAAAAATACCGTACAAGAAAAGGAAACAAAACAAGATAAACTAAATCAGACTTGGGCTAGACGACAAGGAAATAATTTATTTCCGGGTCCTAAAAAGACCTTGACAAAATAACAAGGATGAGAAAATCAACCTCCTGATTTTGTTTGGATAGAGGGAAAAAAGCAAAGTGACGCCATCAAACACCCAAACAGTCTGCCAGCTCCTTCCTGTAGGGGGTGCTCATGAGCACAGTGTGGTGTGGGAGTGACGCCAGCAGGGTTGCCTGGGCACCTCTGCAACCTGATCCCAGACAGGAGCTGAGCTGGGCTGCTCCAGACCATTGCATTTACAGATGGAATTAAAAATAAAAATGCAGAAGAGGTTGTGTGTGTTGGGGAGGGGTTGGCTGGTTCAGGATGCACAAGTGGAAGCCAGTTTGGTAATTCAGAATACATACCCTGTAAGACTGCATCCTCTGCTTAGACAATCCCTGGCAATTGCATGAGGCCCTTCCTAAAGCAAAGGCCAGTTCAGCAGGGGATTGGGCAGAGTGGTTCATTGTCCCAGAGGGAAAACACAAAAAAGTTCCTGAGGAAAGAGAGGCCTTTCTCCATTCTCTTACTCCTGGATTGGTGGCATTGTCTGGGAGTGACTGAGCATGCTCAAAGGCGATGCTTTGGGGGCAGGAGGAACAGCTACCGAGTAAAGCCCGTCTGAATGCCTGGTAAACGAAACAGGCCATTTATCTGGCTGCTTCTCTAAAATCAGTGGGGAAAAATCACAGTAAAGGACTAACAAGACAACGTGTAGCATCCAGGACATGAGAGACTTGCACAGATACCAAGAGAGGGGCGGCTCCCCCAGCCTTTGCAGCCATACTGAGACCCAGAGAGATGAGCAACTCTGCTTGTTCAAAGTTTAAATGCTGAATTCCGGCTGCCTTGGGAGAGTCTCCCAAAAAACACCTGAGTTGGGGACTCAGCTGCTTAACAGCATGTGAGCCTTGAGTGGCTGCAGCAGGGGAGGGGGAACCTGTTGTTGCAGGAGCAACAGGCAGAGACTATTATTTTTCTAACATGTCCTTCTAGCCCCCTCCATACCACAGCATGGGGCTCTCTCTACAGCTCAGGGCAATACAAGCTACTGGGAACCAGAACACAATATAAAATGAACATGCACATACATTTATATTCAAACACGGTCTCCAAGGAATTGGCAACTGGGATAGAAAACACTGTGGCTAGGCTAAGGGGACAAACCCAATGACTATGACAAGCCTTGGCAGGCCTTATCAGTTATGTATCAATTACAACATTGATTTTTCCCATATCAGCAGATAAGCTGCTGTAGCCAGAGCTACACAAGAAGCTGCTTGTGTGCCCTGCTGAACAGGACTCCGAAACGTTAGCTGGGATTTACTCTGAGAATGTCACTGATCTGAAGACATCCCTGCGATACTCAGCATGTCCCTCAAATGCCATTTCGTGGACCACGGCATTCGGACAGCCTCTGCTCTCCCACCTCATTGACCCCAGTTCTCATCGTCCAGCACTGCTCTTTGCCAGGCAGCTCCGAATTAACCACCCTATGTTTCCTGGTACTACATTGTGCTCATACTTTGATCACCCCCTTGGGGGACCGATGGCTCACACTCTCTGGTAAGTTTTCCTAAAGCCCCTGCTCGCCCTGAAATATAAACAGAACTCTTCGGCCAGCAGTTTCTGTGGAAACCTGAAGGGACTCTCATTCTAGGGCAAACTTGCAACAACAACAACAACAACAACAAAAAGTTGGGTTTGGGGGATAGCGTGGCTTGGCTTTGCTGATGGCGTGTGGTGTCTGGCACCTCCACAAGGCCTGATCCCAGAGCTGGGGTGGACTTGTCATCAAAGGCTGTGATCAACTGACTGATATTCAGTGGCTGAGGTGAAATGAGTTGTTAGTGTTGTCAGGCCTGTGCCTGCTGGAAAGCCCATCCACCTCACACCCACAAACGCAGCTGGCACTACTTGCCACTCTTGTTGGTTGCAGACTGTGGCTCAAGAACTGAATAGGCCAAGGAGGCTCACTCCTTTCTCAGCCATCCAGGCTACCTCATTCGGGGATGCTGCAGCAGGCTGGCTGAAGTGCTGTGCCTGTGAGAGCGTACACTGCAACCCATACGAACATGAGACATCAGGCCCTGGGACTGGCTGAGAACTTCCCACACAAAGCGCTGTGCTGTAGGGGTGCTTTGCATTCCCTCTACTGTTACCTCTACGACATGGGCTCAGAGAGCTTCCTCCTCCACATTTCAGCATCACTGCCCACAGTCCAGCCACATAGTCGTATCCTGTATTAGTGATATCACAGTTTGTTGGCATGGGGATCATTGGGATGCCAGAGCCTCAGAACAATGACTTCACTGTGGGTTAAGCAGGAGGGGTAGATGTTGGCATAAACATAAATATCTGTGATACATGGCAAAAACGGACAGGAAAATTCTAATAAAACCCATGAGGTGAAACCCAAGCCCAGACCCTAATGTAAAAACCTCTCTTTAAAGGGACCCTGACCTAGGAATTAGCACCCAGGACCTCCAAAACTCAGCAAATGTAAACTGCTCCACTGAGTGTAAGCAGCTGGGATTCTGCACAGAAACACCAGCTCGCCACAACTAGAGGAACCGCAATACAAGGAAAGTCAGTAAATATAAAGGGGGAGAAAACAGAATAAAAGTTAAAAGCTGGTTTCGCTCTGCAAGGAAAGCTCTTAAAAATCAAAGCACATTAAATGCTCTGAATCAAGTGACAAAAACAATTTAGACAACAAAAAGCTTCTCTTTCTTTCTTCCTCTCCTTAACTGGGCTCATTGGACAGATCGATTTAAATGATAATTTGTGGGGGAAAATCCCGTCCAAATTTTCTTGAATTAGATTTTCTCTTTCTTAAATTAACATGGAGTGCTTTAATGGAGATTGCTATGAAAGCGATTAGGATGGTAACAACAGCTCCTTTGGGCACTTCAGCCTCGCTATGTGTGTGCTACAGAGCCTCTAATGAGAGGCGGCTAACAAAGAGCACATCATAAAGCCATCACTCGCCCTGTCCAAAATGGTCCTTGATGCCTCTCCTTCCATGCCAGGGTGGGTAGTGGAGGGACTCTGCTATCTGGATGACATATTGTCCTTATTGTTTGACCTGAGCTTGCTTCCGCAGCAGCCCTCGAAGACATGGGAAGCCTGGAGAATCCCCAAGTCTGGAAATCATTGTCTCCGTCTCATTGTGGGTTTTTGGTTAATTGTGGCTAGGATTCTTCGCTCTCCTCCTCACCTTTATGCCCGGCGTAGAGAGCCGCCAGCTGCCGGAAGCGCGGCCCCCAGCTGCTCAGATAGGAGAAGTCCTGTTCTGAGCTGGTGGACCAGGTGTTGATGGAGCTCAAGGACAGGACAGGGGAGTCTGAGCCCTCGAAGGCATAGGTTTGGAACGAATCGTATGGTGGGACAGACAGATCCTCGTCTGCCTGATCCACCTTCCTGCTGATGTAGTCTCTGAACATGGAGAAGTCCAGGTCTGGGTTCTGGAACCACTGTGGGAGAGCATGGAGCTCGGAGGGCAGGTTACCAGTCATGCCCCCATCTCCTGGCCCTCCCCCGCCGTCGCCGCCTTTGAGCTCACTGAAGTCATAGAGGCTGCGTAGGGCTGACATGTCGTAGGCCTCGGTGTCCTGCTCCCCACCCCCCTCATCATTGTACTTGATGACATTGTCCCTCATGTCCTCATCCTCCTCTGATGTCAGGTGGCTCTTGTGGTGTCGCTTCAGAGTGAGGATTAGGAGAACCAGCACTGGAGAGGGAAAGAGCCATCAGTGGGGCAGGACGCCCGGGAGACGAGCTAGGGGAGAGGGCAGAGCGTGAGCGGCTCCCTCTCTAGCAGTGGAGGCGCTGCCTGCATTCAGGGCTGGTGTGCAGGGCAAGGGACATGGCGCCCAAATGGCCCATTCATGGCGGAAGAACATGCCCCCAGGGAGGGAAGGCCAGAGCTGCAGCCCTCTTGGCTGGTGAGACTTGGCATCACTGGCCAGTTCGCCAGTTGAGGGCCAGGCCCATAGCAACGACATTCCCTGGGTCCCCAGTGGGGGACAGTGCAGGCTGCAGCTAGTGCTGGTCTCTGTGGTGTGTTCCAGGGAACTGGGGCAGCCGCATTCTCCATGCTGCACAGCCACCAGGGCACTCACCCCCCAGGAGGGGAAAGTGCAACAGAGACGGAAGGATGGGTTCTGAGAGAGACAAGGAGGAAAGGGGGAGCAGGGCATGGCAGCAGCAGAATGGCTGGAGGGTGATTCTGGAGCAGATGGCACAGAGTGGGAGCAGCAAGATGCAGATGAGTCCTGGATTATCAGCTATTCAGCCATCACCTTTAGCACACTGATGTGCACTTTATTCGTTTGTGGGCAATTAGGCAGAAATTTGTTTGCACTGCGTTGGAAAATGAAACCGATGTAAAGTGCACCCTGTGGAAAGGGTTTTCTAAAGAAGACTTTTCCAGCAACGCCCGGGGTCCTGCATGTTCCCTGACGATGCTCAGCCAGCAGGGACACCACAAGGTGGGAAGTGACTCTGTTGATCATCTCCGTTATTTTAAACATGAGCTCCTCCCTTGACATGTGCGAAGAGGCCTGTGTGTGCAGGCCTCCCTCTGCCTGTGACCCAGTCTGTGCCTGCCCAAACAAGGGAGGAGGAATGCTGTGTGGGGGGGGGATCATCCTGCCCGATGTAACCACTGCCACCCCCAGAACAGGTCTCAGGAGCCGATGACACTCCCAGGCATGGAGCCTAACACTCAGGGAACAATTGATCAATCAGACCAATGGGAGAGACGGGGGCTCCTATGTATCAGAGTCATGACAGGGACTCGGACAACAATCATATTCCTTGTTTATTTAGATCTTAATGCTGACCCACCCCCACAAGGCCTTTCACTGGACAACGTCTTGCTGTGTCCAAGTCTCCTGTCACTGTTACCTTCCCTGGCTTCCTCTGTGTGCTTGGGACCCTGCTTGTCTTCAGTTAGACCGTGAGCAACTCAGGGCAGGGCTCAGCCCTGGGTGCCATTGCAACAGAAGCACTGTCCCTTCTCTGCATAAGGAGCTCTCTGAGGTGCCAGCACAAGGAGTGTTAAAAAAACAGCTAGCACAACACTCCAGCTTTTGCCTGTGTACCATGTGGTGATGCAGGATGCTGGTCCATCTGCAGGTGGCTTGGGACACTTCCATAAACCAAGTTCTGGAGGCTCTCAGCCTGTTCCCTGGCAGAGGCCAGCCTGGGACTTGGCATGGAATCAGGGCCACCCAGAGGATTTAGGGGGCCTGGGGTCTTCGGTGGCGGGGGGCCCCCCCCAACGCCGAATAGCCGCCGAAGACCCAGCACTTCGGCAGCGGGTCCCAGAGCGGAAGGACCCCCCGCCGTGGGTCTTTGGGGCACTTCGGCGGCAGGTCCCAGAGCGGAAGGACCCCCCGCCGTGGGTCTTTGGGGCACTTCGGCAGCGGGTCCCAGAGCGGAAGGACCCCCCGCCGTGGGTCTTTGGGGCACTTCGGCAGTGGGTCCCAGAGTGGAAGGACCCCCCGCCGTGGGTCTTTGAGGCACTTCGGCAGCGGGTCCCAGAGCGGAAGGACCCCCCGCCGTGGGTCTTTGGGGCACTTCGGCAGCGGGTCCCAGAGCGGAAGGACCCCCCGCCGTGGGTCTTTGGGGCACTTCGGCAGCGGGTCCCAGAGCGGAAGGACCCCCCGCCGTGGGTCTTTGGGGCACTTCGGCAGCGGGTCCCAGAGTGGAAGGACCCCCCGCCGCGGGTCTTTGGGGCACTTCGGCAGCAGGTCCCAGAGCGGAAGGACCCCCCGTCGCTGAAGACCCGGAGCGGAAGAAGCTCCAGGGGCCCAGGCCCCGCAAGAGTTTTCCAGGGCCCCTGGAGCGAGTGAAGGACCCCGCTCCAGGGGCCCCGAAAAATTCTCATGGGGGCCCCTGTGGGGCCTGGGGCAAATTGCCCCACTTGCCACCCCCCTCCCCCGGGCGGCCCTGCATGGAATGGGCTCCATGCACAGAGGCTTCTCTGGATGGAGGGGTTCCTGTCTGAAATCAGCTCTGTCAGGCTTCTCCCTGCAGGACAGGTGAATTTACTGCCTCTCCCGCTCTGCAGAAAACCATCAAGGAGTCAGGTGGCAAAGGTGAGAAGCTGCTGTCGGGCGGGTGCCAAATAGCAGGGACATTCCAGCCCAGAGACAGCTGCACTCACTGATGTGTATGCGAGAGGATGGGAGAAAGAGAAGCGAGATGTAGGGGAGGGTGGAGGGAGGAGAGGAAGAGCACGGCTAAAGAGAGGCAGGCTGGGACACTCACCGATCAGGATGAGGATGCAAACCAAGAGTGCGATGAGAGCTCCGGGGCTCAGCGTTGCCGACATGACGTAGGCTGTGCTGTTACAGGACTGGATGGCCCCTGTGCTGTCACAACCACACACCCGGATGGTCAGAGTCCCCGTGCTGCTCAGGGCGGGAGGCCCACTGTCCACCACCAGAATGGGAAGGAAGTAAATGTCCTGCTCCTGGCGGTTAAAGCCCACTCTCTGCGTGTGCACCGCGGCTGTGTTGTCTGGAAAGAGCAAGAAACCCACAGGCAGTATCACCGCCAGTGCCCACAGAGAGCTTCACCAAACAGCCCCGGCCCCCTACTGCCAGCCTGAGACAAGCATGCCATCCCAACCACCCTCCTCACCATGCTGCTCCTCCCACGCTTCCTCTGGCTCTGCCATTGGAAAAAGCAGCAATGCCTCCACTCCACCAGTGGGCCCGACAGGCATCCTCAAACATGTAGAGCAGGTGCCTATGCACCCAGCTGGCATGCACACTCCCGCGGGAGCTGGCCTCTTCCGACTGCACTGAAAATACGGCCTAGGAGTCTGGTTTGCCTGAATTCCCACACAAGCCCAGTGGTCTGTGGCAGTCTGGCACCCTAAACCAAGTGCATGGCACAAAAGTGAGACTAATAGTGACAGAGGGAGATGGGAGGCAGCAGCAGCAGATGGCTATCAAACACACGGGTAAATAACACAAGGAAAGCAGAGGAAGCACAAATATTTTCAGAAAACCTTCTGATCGCTCTGGTGTCCATGACGAGGTTCTCCTGGAGCAAGTTACCAGGCCTCAGACACTGAGAGGGGATCAAAGATACAGCTCCTGGGCCAACTGGCTCAGCCCCTTAGCCAGGCAGGACTCGGGGGAGGACAGGAGCAGTCTGAAACAACGTTTTCCTTGTCCCCATGTGTCAACATGCACCTGGAACCATGGGCCAGGCCTATTGAGAGATTCCAAGGCCAACAGGGGCCATTATAATTTCCTAATCTGACCTTCTGCATTACACAGGCCACAGAACTTCCCCAGAACGATTTCTAGACAAGACCTAGGTCTTAGTCTGAGGTTCGGGAGTGCTTCAGGGCCACCTCCGAGCTTCCTAAGGAGCAGGAGGAACTCTTCGTAAGCTTCCAGCCAGTCATGTCTTCTGCCACCCCAGCCTCAAGGTGCTTTAACAATATTTAAAGAACACAATCCATACCAAGGAGAACAGAGAGTAACAACCAACCCCCAGGCAAACAGCAGCCATCCGCTGTAATGCCAGCTGCTTCCTGACACTGGCCTGGAAACTGGGAGAGTGATTCTGGCCCATGATCCAAGCTATCTGGAGCAACAGGACTGGGGAAGGGGGATGAGTGACGGCATGGCTGCCTTTCCCCACTTCTGGACAGTCCTCACCACAGGAAAGCAGAAGAGAAGAAATACAGGAGGACCACCTGCACTACCAATGGAAGAATTGTAACCAAATGTCAGAAGTGGCTGCTGAATCTGCCTGCCCTCTTTACTGAAATGTAAATGGCCCACTGACAGCAGGGTGGCCTGCTGAATGCAAACTCCCTCCCTATCCCAGCTGATGTTTGCTGGCCTGAGTCCTTTCTGTATCAATCAGCTTTTTGATCGGCAAAGACATCTGCTCTAATTGTGGCTGTTGTGTCGCCTGCCATTATGGAAACGGGCATATGGACTGGGAGCTGTGCGGGCTGAGAAGTCACTGACGGGGCAGCATCTGTGCGAGTCAGGGACAATGTGCTGACCATGCAAAAACCAGGAAGTAAAGAGTCCATGGAGTTTGGTGTTGTTCCTGCTTTGAGCAGGGGGGTTGGACTAGGTGACCTCCTGAAGTCTCTACCAACCCTGATAGTCTATGATTCTATGAGCTGTGGCCATGGGAAAGGCCTATGACCAGGAGATCGGGACAGGCCTTAGAGAAGTTGTGAAAGAGCAAGAGGAGCACAATGGAAACAAACCAATGGGCAGAGAACATTATGGTGAGGGCAGAACCCACCAGCAGCCAGGGGCCGACTTCCGTCCTGATCCGGCGGTGCAATGGGGCCAGAAACAAGAGAATCTGGCCCCATGGGAACTGCCCCAGAGTTCTTGGGTTGCACAGAGCTGGTCTAGTGGCTCTACCGCTCCCCCTTGGCAGGCCTGGGAGTAGTTGGGGAAAATGAGGCATGGCAGGACTGTCTCAATGCCCAGCTCTTCTTGGGATCCTGGAATAGGCCCTTGCTTAGGTAGAGGCTGGAGAAGCCGAGGCTGCTCTAACTTACACCAGGGACTATCGGCGCCACAAAGGGGGAACAGAGTCCTGTGCTGAGCAGTTCGGTCACACCCAAGAACTGGGGTCAGGGCTCACCCTGCCACTGTCCTGATGTGTGTCACAGCATCACTTAGTCACACACACTTTGGCCTGAACACTTTCTGGCAAGGTCCCTGTTTTCCAGGGCTTGGTCTCCTGAGTGAGACTCTGCAGCAGACTCAGGTACATTATGAGGTTTTATTGACTAAATACATCAATGCTGGAAGTAGTCAGCACAGGTTCCCTTCTGGCACTTCCTGGGATATTCTGCTCCTCTCTCGTCACTTCCCTACTGAGGGCAGGTGACTTTTATAGCCTTCTTCCACCACTCATGCTCATACTCCTGCCTGTTGTGCAGGCTGGTCGCCCCTGTGGTCGTCTTCCATCCACAATAACTGCAAGAGCCAGCTTACCGATCTAGCTCTTGCGTCTCATTGCCTAGCCTCACATCCCCCAACTGGTTCTTAACTGGAGCAACCCGTACTGGGCCCCTTACGACCCCATTTCATTTCCTGTCACAGTGCCAACGACTCGACCATGTCAACATCCTCGTTTCCATTGCGGAGACATACTGATTTCCTTTCCTGGGGGTGCCCACGTCGCTGTTCAGTACATTACGATGGGCTGAATTACAGTTTTATGCACTCTGTCTTTTAACTTTATTGGTACCTTTTTGTCACAGAGAACTGGGGTCTGCTCCCACCACGCAGCTTTGGTTTTGTTCTGAGTATCACTCAGGAGGACACCATCAGCAGCAACCATTGACCCCAGTATTTAAATACTTTCAGGCTTCTAGGCAATTGGCCTGTGATGTCCTTGATAGTGAGTCCTCCTCCTGCAGGTAGCACAGCCTTGAGTCTAAGCCCAGCCCACTCACAACTACGTTGCCACTGTTCAAAGTTGGCTCATAGGGTCTCTCAATCTTCCGCACACATCTCTGAGTCCTCAGCGAACAGCATGTTCCCAAGCAGCTAGCTCCCTTCCTACCTTCTCATTTATCACGTCCATGACAGGCACAAACTAAAAGGGGGGCAACGCTGACCTGGAATTTCTCTCCTGTAGCCCCTGTTAGTTGGCTAGTCCCACCATTGTACATATCCGGGGTCAGACAAAGGTACCTTCTGGCACATTGGCTCTTGCGAACTCCACCAGGCTGGTTTGTTGGTACACAATCATACGCCTTTTCCAGGCCCACAAAGACCATACCCAGCTGCTCTCTCTTTTCTCTGAACTTCTCCATGAGTATTTGTAGCACAAATTCGGCATCAGATGTGCTCCTTCCCGACATGAATCCATATGGACTGTTCCAAATTTAAACCATTCCACAGAGATGCTTTTCAAAAGCCTTCTACCACACCTTCATAGCATGTGACATCAGCTTAAGTGGGGGATCATAAACACACAGTGTAATATCTCCTTTATGTTTAAAAACAGGCAACACAAAGCTTTGATGCCATTCACCTGGTGTTTTCCCTTTCTTCAGGGAGATTGCTCCCCTGTTATCACTTTGCCACAGTTCTCTGTATTACCAGCGGATAACTGCACTGCAGCCATTGTCAGGGAAGCCAGAGGCTTTGGCACCTGGGCAGGGGGCAGTTGGGATGTCCAGCACATGGGAAACAAGAAAAAGGCATCTCCTCTTCTCCTTAGGACACAGAACCTTCTTTAAAGAGCTCACTCAGAATGCGAAACACAGGGCAACAGATTAGCTATAGCACATGCCATAATGCTGACGTTATTCTGAACTCAGACAGGGCCAACATTCACAGGAATTCCTTTGAATAGACACCACACAAACAGATACTGGTTTTTTAACCATGTTTCAACGTATTAGAATTTCCCCTGGGATATGTTGTCAATGTGTCAATGCGAGTGCCAAGCTGGGTGAGGTCTCTCTGCAATTGAGCCCCACGAGCCTGCATCAGTGGCCGTGGCAGAGCAACCGGGTCTTTCACTGTGGCGTAGACGCACCCTTTATGACTCACGTGCCATGAGCTTTGTAATTCTCAAGTTGTTGCTCTTGTGGGATGGCCTGCCTCAGGGTATGTTACACTGCAATGGGGCTGGGCTGGGTCAGCTGGCTCGGGCTGAAGGGCTATTAAATTGCAGTGTAGACCTTGGAACTCAGGCTGGAGCTGGGGTCTGAGGTTGCATGGGGGGGCGTCTCAGAGCCGGGAGTTCCAACGTGAGCTCCAATGCCTACACTGCTATTTTGTAGCCCCACAGATCAAACCCCAGGAGCCCTGTGTGATGAAGTGGGGCTGTTCTTAATGTTTCCTCTGAATACCGTGTGGGTGCCTCAGTTTCTGGCTGACACTCTGTCTCCTGGCAACTAATGGCCCGGGCCCTTCCCCCCTGCAAGGGGATGCTAAAGGTGTGGGAGAACAAAGAGGTCAGGTGACCTCCTGGCCCAGCAAAGGAACTGAGCAGAGAAGGAGGGGCTGGAGGGGGTTTCAGTTTGGAGCTGGCTGGGGACGAGGAGTGAGGGCAGACGTGGGGGTCTGCCTCGCTGGGGCCCAGAATGGACCCGGCTGAGGGGTCCGGTTCTCTGTACCTACAAGCTCTGTTTTAGACCATGTTCCTGTCATCTAATAAACCTCTGTGTTACTGGCTGGCTGAGAGTCACGTCTGATTGCGAAGTGGGGGTGCAGGACCCTCTGGCTTCCCCAGGACCCCGCCTGGGTGGACTCGCTGTGGGAAGCGCACGGAGGGGCAGAGGATGCTGAATGCTCCAAGGAGAGACCCAGGAAGGTGAAGCCGTGTGAACTTCTTGCCCTGGAGACAGTCTGCTCCGAGGGAGAGGAGGCTCCCCAAAGTCCTGACTGGCTTTGTGGGGAGCAGTTCCAAAGCATCGCCCGGGGACTCCGTGACACCCTGTCTCTTGACCAGGGCTCTGAGACTTGGTGCCGCAGCTTTTACTACAGTGTAGATGCACCCTCAATTTCTGGGGTTGCCTGATAAAACATCTTTCATGAATGGGATGGAAAACGACATCTCTCAGAGGCGGGGGATGCTGTGAGAGGAAGCAGCAGCCTGTCTGTAGGAGTAAATGCTGAGGAGCTGCCATGAGCTGTGAAGTTTTGTTTATTGTTATGCAAACTACTTGCATACAGATAATAAGATCCTTAGCTTGCTGCTGCTGCTGCCTCGTCTGGCTGTGGTGTAGCAGGAGAAAGGGAGGTATAAACAATATTAACATCACTGTCATAGCAGGGGGCTAGGACTCCATCTCTGCCCAGTTTAGCTAGACACCAAGTTAGGTGCTTGGACACTGTGAAGTAACAGGATGGAGAAGCACGCTGTTATATTAATTTTAACAGAACACTTGCCAGTCCATGGGAAACTCAGAAGTTCTGCCCATCTGGACCCAATGGACATTATCAGGGGTTTGGGACATACCAGCAGGGAATATGCACAAGCCTACTAATAAGCCTGAGAACTTGGGGCAGAGAAATCTTGGCTCAGTGGGTCTGACCCTGGCCCCTGTCTGGGGCTTTCTGCTCACCGCCAGATCTGGGTGAGGGACTGGTGCCAGGCCAGCTCTCGCTCCGAGATGTTTCTTGGATAGGAGTTTTGAACTTTGGAGCTGTTCCAGTGTCTCAGGCAGACACCTATTTAGCTCTTTGTAAATATGTACTTAGCACCAGTTCCTAGTGTTGTTTGGGAAGCACATCAGAATGCTGACAACACCCATTTTGTTTACAGTCAGCTCCAGCTCAGGTTAGAGAAAGACCTGCTACAACACATCAATTTTCAAAATGATTTGTATAAATACAAAATACTCACTAGAAATACGCGAGTTCCTCAGTGAAAGGCAGCTACTAACTTCAGCTCTGATATTGATGGAACGACACATGCAGCACTTTGAATCACTGCGTCCATCCAACACTACCCCTCCCCCTCCCCCCGGAAGGCAAAGAGGAAGCATTTTGATTGTCCTGTCCACAAAGTCAAAACAAAAGCAGCCAACAACATTTAAATATTTCAGAGAGGCACAGCCCATGGAGGTGTTGGAGACCGTCCACAGACACACATAACTCAATAGCAGAGAGTGAGACAAAATTAAAAGACGAATACAAAACTCTTTATTTCAAACTGCCGAACACAACGTTTTCTCTCCCTGAGCAGGGCCAAGCAAGCACTGGATCCAGAGTGGAGACCCACACAGATCTTCATGGCTCTAACAAAAGCAGAAAAGGCCTGGTAGTTTATTGAGCTCATCACCAAGCCAACGCTGGACTATTGGTTAGACAGTCTGAGAGCTGCAACATTAGGCACTTTTCCCAGATATTCAGCCTCCATTTCCCTTTGCTCAGTTTAATCCCATAACTAACCCCACATCCCCTCCTTCTCTCCTTGCTTGGTGTTTACATCCTTCAGTAATTTGTAGACAGTTCTCCTGGCCCCTCTCCTTAGCTGTTGAATAGCCAAATAGTCACATGTATCCCTCTGTCTTCACAGGTCAGTCCTCTCCTCTGGCCCCATCATCATTATCTTTGTAATGGCTCTTCTCTGAGCATCCTCACATTTGCTAATTCCTCTGCAGAACTGCGATGCCTTGAGCAGAGGGCAGTATTCTCTCAGCAGGTACCATCCTACCAGTGCTGTGCCACAGATGATCATTGTGAAGGTAGTCCCAAAGCCACCACAGGGGTCAAAATTATCTTCTTGGTCCACAGCTTTTCAACTTTGAGGTGACAATGGGGTTATCTGTATGGTGAAGTATTTGGGGCTCTTCCATGCTGGCATGTGTTTGCTGCCTGGCACATGCGAGGCAGTAACTCTCGTATGCCTCATCCTCTGCTTGTGAAGCCCACAAACCATTTTTTCCCCTCGCTACCATCTTACATTTCAAGCACTTCCCTTCTGTGCTGTCCCCAGATTGCCACGTACTGCCCTCCTCCTAATCACCTGGGCGACTGCTTCCCACATACGCCACGTCACTTTTCCAGAGAGAGTCCTCTGTTATTTCCTGCCCATGTCTCGCTCGCCTTGAGGACCAGACTAATAAAACAGGGCCCAAATCTGCGTGAACGAAGTGTCCAGAACCCAGCCCTTGTTACTGGTACAGAACAGGAAAGCTTGGGAACACGAGCTAGTCACAATGATGCCCATGTCATAACCAGATGTAGTAAAACAGTTAAGTCTCTCGGAGTCTTTCTGCAAACAGACTCTGCTGATGGCAGCAATAGTTCTTTTTTCATAAGTCAATCAAAAATAGGAGAAAAAAGAAAGCAGATGAGAGCAATCAAATCTCTGGGTTGGATTTTCAGATCCTCGCTCCTCCTGCACTCGCCGGGCTAGAATAAGCATCTGTCTTCCCCTTCTCCAACAGCTGTTTCCACAGCTTTAGCATCCCAGGACATGCAGACTTTTTACTGTTTTTAACTCCCAGTTCAGTGGGCAACCATACTGCAGTTGTAGCTTCCCTCTGCCTTAAAGGTTTCTCTGAAAGGAATAAAATTCCCTTCTCTGACTTCCATGGCAGGGCTCAGGTCTGGTGGGAAAGAATTCTTGATTGTTTGCATTTTACTTCTTCCTTACCCAAAATTCTCTGAGCTTCAGGCATCATTACTGCTCTAGCCCCACTGCCTTCTTCTTTGCCTGGGTGGGAATGAAGTGCTCCCTTTCCCTCTGTCAGATCAGTTTCTATGTCATGCAGAGTGGGTAACAGAATCGCCACTGGAGCTGAAGTATCTGTTACCTCTATCCTCAGGCATTCCTAGAATCCGGATTGTTAAGATTTCCAAGTCTCCCATCACCCATTATGCTGCTCTTAGACCTTTGGAGAGTTGAGACATCTGCTTGTCTAGCCCCTAAGCTTTGGAGTTGGTAGGCTCCATGTGTCACTCCATATTATCTACCAGACTTTCCAGGCTGCTGAGATGAGATTCCCTCTACTATCCCTTCCAATGCAGTTAATATTTCTTGGAGAACATGATTTTTGGCCATAATTGTCTCAAATGCTTCTCTAATCAATTTGCTCAGGCCAGGCAGAGCCAGCAGAGGAGAGGCAGGAGTCCTAGGATAGTGCAACATCTGGAAGGCCACAGACTGGACGGGGCAGAAAGTCAGCTTTTTCCATTCTATATTTGCCTTTAGGCATCTCAACTGTTGTTCTGCTTCCTTCTGGACATGGCCACCCACTGGCTGTGATGCTGCGAGGAGTGTAGAACAATGCCGCACAGCTGGAAAGGTTCACTTCAAAGCTTCATCTTTCAACATGGCGCTAGCAGATGATGCTAAGAGCGAAGCAGGCTCAGTCTGCGGTGTTAGAAGAACAGGGCCCATGTGGCTTTGTCAGGATGGACTCAAAGTCCTGTGGGATAGGAGCTTGTATGGGGACTGGGTAAGAACAACACAACAAAGAAGCTGGCACAGAATGTGAGTAAGCGCTCAATGAGATCCACCCCGACTCGCGGTTTTGCAGCTCAGCAGTAAAGTGAGTGAGTGAGCGCCCTGAAAACACTCAGGAAGAGCAGCAGCAAAGCAGGGTGACCCCTGCGGATACAAACGAGGGAACCATTACCAAAGCCCCTGGCTCTCACAGACAGGATAAGCGGTAAGTCAGCCAAAGCAAATGGTTCCCTACTGGCTCTCGCTTTAGGCCCTTTCTTTCTCTGATCAAGAGGAGCATCAGCATTTCTGGAAGGCAACCAGGGCTCAGCCAAGGAGGCTGGGTCGATCGTAGCAAGAGAGTGGGTGTGGCAGAGTGTGGGTGTAGGAAGCAGCGAGTGTGGAGAGGGCAGGGGGAGTGGGAATATTAATCAGGGTCTTTATTTAAAAGGCCCCTTGGTGGGTTGTGTCTGGGGGCCGGGCCACACGCCTTGGGAAGGGGGAGAAGGAACAGGTCCCGCAGCAAAGCCTGGCCCCTGGGTGGGGCAGGCTGTGTCTGTGGGGACATGGCTCTTCTCTCACCTTTTTATTCACACCCTCGTAGATCAAGCTCATGGCTGGCTGGGCCCCTGTGAGATTCCAGACCAGCCCTAGCATCTGGGCCCCAAGCAGGGAGCCCCTCGGTGACTTTTCAGGCTCCAGGGGCTGAAGCATGGAGGGCAGGAGACTGTCTCTCCCCTCTGCTCTCAGTGACCACCAGTGGGGCCCAGCAGCCTGGAGCCTCCAGGGAGGGTGGCAGAGGAAGGGGGGGCTTTGCCTGCCGTTCCAGCTGCCGGTGGATTAGCGGCCCGGATTCAGCACTAGGGATTCAGTGAATGCCGGCTCTGGAGCATGGGATGGTGGGGCTGACTGAGCTCATTTCCCATATGAAAGTGGGGCCTGAGGTAAAATGCTGGAGCTTCTGTGCTTTCTGGCTTGTGTTTCTGGTGCCAGAAACACAAGCCAGAACAAGGACTGTTCCTTGAACAGGGACAGCGGGTCCTCTCAGTGGCTGCGCTGCAATGACGACGTCCCAGGGCCAGTTTCAAACTCCTTCTAGCACAGCCTGGCTCAGAGTAGCCTCTTCTCTCCATTCTGCTGCCACCCCAATGCACTTGCTCCATACGTTGGGAGGTGCAGGTGGTTACTGTGGGCGACTTGGGGCTGCACATGCAGCGGTATCACATCTCAGCAGGGAACTGATCGTCCCTCTCTGTGAAGGGCCTGCGAAATGGCCCCGTGATCTCGTGTTCAGGACTGGGCACCTCAGTTCCAGAATGATGCTGATTAATTGGAAGGTTCAGAGAAAAGCAACAAAAATACCAGGAGGGCTGGAGGGGCCGAATAAGGATGAAAGAGGAACATGGCTGAGCGTGCCTCGCAGAGCCAGCTAATGCGAACCGGCAGCTCTGCTCAGAGCGTAAACGTGCCTGCGGGGGAGCGGCGTTGGGAACTGTTCAGAGTGGGACAAAGGGGTGTAAACTAGGAGCAAAGGGTGACAGCAGCAAAGGAAAATGGAGCCTGAGGTGACGTCATGTCTACATTGTGCGGCTGCCCCACAGCACAGACTACAGGGGGTCAATTACACAGCGCACCAAAGTGCTGAGCTCTAACTCGGCCATGTGGACGCTGCGGGCACAAACTAAACGGTACTTTCTTCGCGTTAACGTCGCCCTTGTTCAAACAGTGTCACGCTTTGGTGTGCCCGGCCCTTCACACCCCGTAGGCTGCACTGTGGCGCGCCATGGACATAGACAGACTCAGACTCCATTTTCCTTTGCTTTATGTCAGCCCTTTGCTCCTGGTTCATAGAATCATAGAATCACAGAATCTCAGGGTTGGAAGGGACCTCAAGAGGTATCTAGTGCCACCCCCTGCTCAAAGCTGGGCCAATCCCCAACTAAATCATCCCAGCCAGGGCTTTGTCACGCCGGGCCTTAAAAACCTCTAAGGAAGGAGATTCCATCACCTCCCTAGGGAACCCATTCCAGTGCTTCACCACCCTCCTAGTGAAATAGTTCACACCCTCTTGTCCCACTGGCCCCATAGGCCACACTGTGGCACAGTGCAGACAAGCCCTGTGTGTCAGAGACCCCCCGAGAGGGAGTGCCATCACTTGGGCCATTGAATGCAGTGCTGGAGAGAGCCCTAGAGAATGGACTGTGTGGTGCATCTCCGCCTGGCCCCCGGGGGACAGGATGGCAGGGACAGACCATGGCCTCTGAGGCATAGGCTGGGCTGGGCTTTTATCATTTTGACTCTCTGAGTCCTGCCTGGTTGGGCACTCTCCCATCCATGGCCACTGGCCGTAATGTCTCCTGCATGTCCTCTCTCCTCTGCTGGATGCTGTCTGGGGTCACTGAGCACTAGCCATGCCCATTTGGGGACCGTGGCAAAATCACTGTCCTGGCTAACTAGAGAAAGAAACCTCCTGCCTGAATGCCCCAGGGGGAGCTGGCTCTGGGGATGGCAGGAGGCGGCCCAGGAGCCATCATGCTGCCATAGGCAAGATGGCTCGGGGTGCCTGGAGACACCATGTCCTGCAGCACTCCGGCTCTCAAAAGCCTGCTGACAATTGTGGCGTGTATGTAAGAGGACGGACTGAGCCATGACCTCATCTCTGCGGGAGCCATGGTGACCGACTTCCCTTAAGGACTCAAGGGAGTGCAGGAGTATGTCTGGTCTGGTCTGCTCCGGGGGGTGGTTTCTAGGATGGGGGAGGGGCTCCCCGCCCTCACAACACAGTATGCTGCCTCCTCTCCTGGCTGGTGTGCAGCAAAGCTATGGGCCCAGCCCCACTGCCCTCTGCAAAGCCCATGTAAATAGTCCCATGGGGGGAGGTTCGGCTAGGAGGGCAGAGTCACCCCTCCAGAGCACACCTATGCAGGGGTGGGGCAAGGGAAATGCCTATCTGTGGATCCGAAGGGCAGACTGTCCCATCTCCCTGGGCCTGCCCCAAGAACCACTGTCCCTGGAGCCTCCACAGGGTGCACTCTGGGTAGTTGGAACCCACCTGCATTAACTCTCAGCATCCTGCTCCTCTCTGCACAGTGGGTCCGTGGCTGCTCAGCTGCCATGCCTGCCTGCAGAAGCGGGGGCAGGATCCGGGTCATTAATTTTTAAAAGGAAATAAATTTTCACTCTGGGCCATTCCGTTTCCCCTGGTATTTTGCCATCTTCTGCAGAGCGTAATTTTAACTGGGTTAGATGCTACGGCTCAGGGGCCACCTTCCATCCCTCCCCTATTAGGTTTAGGCATATCCGAGCAGTTCTCAGCTCTAGCACATCTCTGTAGGATCCCTGGAAGCTTCTCTCAGCTATTAGAATAGAGGGATGCCGATCCCCTCTTGCAGCTAGGGACAACACCTTTGCATTCTGCCGCCAGTGGGACAATTTGGCATTTGGTGTGTGCAAAGAAATGTCATTTTCTAATAGCTGAAAATCTAATGCTCTGCTGACCACAGCCTCCTAATCCCATCCAGTCCCTCATCAAAATCCCACTGTCTCTGCCAGGAGCCTCTCTGCTCAGCCTGACAAACTCTTACACAGGGTCAAAGATGGAGAACATTTCCTGAGAGGATTTTGGTCCCTGTCATGCTGAGAGGATGAGTTACACTCCTGATGTTGCTTTCTGCTGCCTAACAGGAAGTGAGAGAAGTAGGTGCAAAAAGATTTAACCAAGAGCTTAGTGAATCCATCTGTGCTGACATCCATCAGTGTCACTCCTTGGCTGCAGAAGCAATATTTATAAATCACGTTTCAAAACGGGCTACAAATTTGTACAAAGAAACAGATGGGCTGGTGGGTAGCAGTTTGTCACCACTGATATTTATATAGAGAAGGAGACAGAGTGCAAGAGGGGCCGAGCCTGGGAGAGAGATGGCAAGAGGGGGGGGGAGAGAAACTGAAGGAGGCTATAGCAAGGGAATGAGCAGGACCGGAAGGGAACCAAAGAAGAGAGTGCTGGGGAAATTAGATTTGCGGGGGGATGAAGAGGGGGAATTGGACAGAAGCAAAGGAGGGGAGACAGAGTGAAAGAGTGCAGCTTCCGGTTCTTATTATCTAATAAGCCATTGCTCAGCGACGCGTCCGTCAGGGTCTCCAGCAGCCCTTGGAACAAGCCCTGCAATTAAAGCTTGTTTCCAACCAAGGCAGAGAGGTGCTGGGTGACGCAGGCTTTTACTCCTGGTTTAGTGAGATGCCACAAGGAAAGTTTCGGGGATCACTCAGCATGGAAGATTAATTTGCTCCCGCAGAGTGAGCCTCATCGTGCTCTCTGAGGAATCAGTAATCCGTTGCAGTATCAGAGCAGAGAGTCTGGAGAAGGAGCTGTGTGCAAGCAAGCACAGGGCTGCCCGAATCCCCGGGTTCCTCTTGGTTTGAAGCCCGTTGGTGGAGAAGCCCAGAGCAGCATGAACATGGAGCACAAATGGCCACACACTGTCTGGGGGAAGAGGGCGGCTTTTGCCAAGCTCTGATTATCTGAAATGTTTATACGCATGAAAATGAGGTTGGAAAATCACTAATGCAGCAAAGGGCCACAGTGGATGCTGGGAGCTACAGAGCAACCTCCTGTCAGGGAATGCGCTTGGATAAGCGTAACCTGACTGTGTCAAACAGCCCTGGTTCCCGTGGGGGAGAATCCTGCCTCCCAGGCCTGTCAGAACATTTGGAAGACATTAATGAAGTAACAGACACAGGTGGATATAATTTACTTGGAGTTCAAAAAGTTTTTGATAAAATCTCTCATAAGAGGCTATGAAGGAAAATAACACAGGGCATGGGGCAAAATCTTGTGGAGGATTAAAACCTAGTTAGATGATAAACACACAAAGAGACTCCATGAATAGCTGCCCCAAGAGTGGAGAGAGGTTAATTGAGGGTCACCTCGGGTCAGTAATTGGACCAGTGTTATTTAACATACGGTGAAGAGACATTCGTTTCTCCACAGTTAAGAGTGAAGCTTTTAATTGCAACCTGGATTTTGATGCTCTGAACTAGGCCAAAACCAAACCAATCTGCCTGAAATGTCATAGACAGGATTTTAGGAGGGGATAGAGTTCTTCTGGAAGGCAAACTGAATCAAGTTATGGGGAGATGAAGGCTGTGAAAATGGAGGTGGTTTCATTTTTTGAAAACTTCCTTTACCTTTTGTTTTGTCTCCCTCCAACATGGTGCCTTTGGCTAGTGGGCAAGCTTCAGGAGGTAAACGGAAGGTAAATGTTTAGTAGAAGGGTTTTAAGATGCCCCCAGCCACTTGGGTTCCTAGCTGAGCCTGCAATGTGGCAGGTATCCCTCAGATCCACTTACAATTCGCAGTTGGACTCAGCAGAAATGTCAGTCAACCAATAGAAAACTTGATCTGATACCAGGCAGCACCCTCCACCACTCCAGAGTGCATCTCCCCAGGCAAACACAGGGACATGAAGCTCATAGTGTTTAATGCCAAATCAACAGTAAATAAGACCATGACTATCAACAAGATCTGCTGAGACCAGGCCCAACAACATTACAGCCCTGCTGGCCCTTGCCCATCCCATCCCCATGCTACTCAGTGCATCAGAACCAGAAATGAACACTCAGAATGGCAGAAGGCAGGATGTGTATGCAGCAACCCTAATATTTCAGCTCACCCCAAAGGCAGCATGGGATCTGTTGGGCCAACGCATCTACCGTCTTTGTGAGGCCAGACACTCTAACACTGGGGTTCTGCTGTGCACAGGCCCCTGGAGGGTTGAATTTCCAAACAGAGATAGCAGGCAATGACTCTTGGGGCAAGCCTCCTAGATTTAATGAGACACATCAGTGCCCACAGACAGCACCTCTGGGTCCCTGGATGGAGAACTCATGTCTGCTCTTTTCACCGTGGGATTCTCTCCGGTGGTACCAGACTCACCTATGTTTGACCATGAGATGCCACTGGAGCAGCTCAGACAACTAGCAGGAGCAAGTAGCAACATGTGATGGCTCTACTCCTTTCTTATGCACCAGACTCAGGTCATATCAGGCAGCTGCACCCCACCCCTACAGCTCTCACCTTCAGAGACCCACTAGCCTTTCATCCGGTCTCTGCTAAATGCCGGAAGCTGCTGAGATCACACAGCTTGAACAGACAGAGGATAGCATGTCTGCTGAAAACATTATTTTGACAGTCTGTAAAGCAAGGGGGCAGTCTCGGTCATGTCATCTGAGTCCTGAGAAGGGCAGTGGAGGGTTAGCCAAATGGCAAGATTGAACAGGTGGCAAGGTGCTTGAGTGCCGGAGTTATTTGGCCTGCAGTAGAGGAGAGTTAGCAGGGACTGACAGACAGATTCTGAATCATCAACTGACTAAGCCCTCCAAAGAGACGCTTGCTGAGATTAAGTGAAAGAGCAGAACAGTCAGAGCCAATGAAAGGAAATGTTTCTTAGTGCACCGTAGAGGGAGCGGGTGGAACCCATGCCGCAGAAGGCCCCTTGAGTCAGTTACTCTGGCAGATTATTAATAGTGTTGGGAGGTTTGTAGGCTAAGACCAGGTTGACACTAGCTTTGCCAGTGTAGCTATTCTGATTTACTACCACAGCAAAGCACTTCTAGTGTGGACACAGCTGCACTTTTGCCGGTAAAGCCTATTCCAGTCCCCCGAGGAAAATAAACTACACTGGTAAAAGCATAGTTTTGCTGGTATAACTGCAAGAGGCTTTGCCAGCACCGCTCTGTCGATCAGGGACCACATCTCTTCACACCCCAGTCAACAGAGCTATGGCAGCAGAAGTTTGTTGTGTAGACCTGGCTGTAGACTAAGGCTTTGTCGCTAAAAGTCGAGAAGTGTAAACGCTGCCGACAAAATACGTCCACCCCCAGGAGCTGAGTTTGCGTTGTGAACAGGAGAGCACTCCTGCCGAAAACGAGCCGTTTACACTGCACTTGCCGTGGCAAAACTTTTGTCTTTCAGGGGAGGGCGGGGCTTTTTTAAGCACCTGTGAACGACAAAAGTTTTGTCGTTCAACTGGCAGTGTAGACCAAGCCTCAATGTGAAAAGTTCTCCTGTTTCAGGGCACACCCTGACATGCTGCAGGCAAAAGCAGGGTTTTTCCTGCCAGCTCTGAACAATTGGCCAGGCATGTTGTGGTTGTTTCCACTTTCTTCTGAAGCACTAACAATAGCAGCCAGTGCCAGAGGTGCTATAGGAGACTGGACAGACTGGGAGAGTAATGTGAGCTAGTAACTCCTTATGCTCCAAAAAGCAATAGACTGACATGTCTTAGGCCATGTCTACACTAGCGAGCTGACAGCAGCACAGCTCACTTGTGTAGCCGCTCTACGCTGATGGGACAGCGTCTCCTGCCGACATAGCACTGTCCTCACCAGTGCTTCTGTTGGTGTCACTCGTGTGTGTTTTTTCTAGGGCTGTCGATTAATCGCAGTTAACTCATGCAAGTAACTCAAAAAAATTAATCTTGATTAATCGCAGTTTTAATCACACTGTTAAACTGTTAAACAATAGTATACCAGCTGAAATTTATTTAATATTTTGGATGTTTTTCTACATTTTCATATATACCGCATTCTGTGTTGCAATTGACATCAAAGTGTATATTATTTTTTACTACAAATATTTGCACTGTAAAAATGATAAAAAATAGTTTTTCAATTCGCCTCATACAAGTACTGAAGTGCAATCCCTTTGTCGTGAAAGTGCAATTTACAAATGTAGATTTTTTTTGTTACATAACTGCACTCAAAAACAAAACAATATAAAACTTTAGAGCCTACAAGTCCACTCAGTCCTACTTCTTGTTCAGCCAATAGCTAAGATAAACAAGTTTGTTTACATTTACAGTAGGTAATACTGCCCTCTTCTTAGTTACAATGTCACCAGAAAGTGAGAACAGGCACTTGCATGACCCTTTTGTAGCCGGCATTGCAAGGTATTTACGTGTCAGATATGCTAAACATTCGTATGCCCCTTCATGCTTTGGCCACCATTCCAGAGGGCATGCTTCCATGCTGATGACGCTCATTAAAAAAATAATGCATTAATTAAATCTGTGACTGAACTCCTTGGGGAAGAATTGTATGTCCCCTGCTCTGTTTTACCCACATTCTGCCATATATTTCATGTTATAGCAGTCTCAGATGATGACCCAGCACATGTTCATTTTAAGAACACTTTCACAGCAGATTTCACAAAACGCAGAGAAGGTACCAATGTGAAATTTCTAAAGATAGTTACAGCTCTCCACCCAAGGTTTACAAATCTGAGGTGCCTTCCAAAATCTGAGAGGAATGAGGTGTGGGGCATGCTTTCAGAAGTCTTAAAAGAGCAATACCCTGATGCGGAACTACAGAACCCGAACCACCAAAAAAGAAAATCAACCTTCTGTTGGTGGCATCTGACTCAGATGATGAAAATGATCATGCGTCAGTCCACACTGCTTTGGATTGTTATCAAGCAGAACCTGTCATCAGCATGGACGCTTGTCCTCTGGAATGGTGGTTGCAGCACAAAGGGACATATGAATCTTTAGTGCACCTGGCCCGTAAATATCTTGCGACGCCGGCTACAACAGTGCCATGAGAACACCTGATCTCACTTTCAAGTGACATTGTAAACAAGAAGTGGGCAGCATTATCTTCTGCAAATGTAAACAAACTTGTTTGTCTGAGCAATTGGCTGAACAAGAAGTAGGACTGAGTGGACTTGCAGGCTCTAAAATTTTACATTGTTTTATTTTTGAATGCAGTTTATTTTTTTTTACATAATTCTATATTTGTAAGTTCCAGTTTCATGATAAAGAGATTGCTCTACAGTACTTGTATTAGGTGAATTGAAAAATACTATTTCTTTTGTTTTTACAGTGCAAATACTTTAATAAATAAATATAAAGTGAGCACTATACACTTTGTACTCTATGTTGTAACTGAAATCAAAATATTTGAAAATGTAGAAAACACCCAAAAATATTTAAACAAATGGCATTCTATTATTAACAGTGCGATTAATCGCACGATTAATCACAATTAATTCTTTTAATTGCTTGACGGCCCTACTTTTTTCACACCCCTGAGTGACATAAGTTATACCGACAAAAGTGCTAGTGTAGATACAGCCTAGACCCGATGTGTGAGTGAAGCCCCCAGCCTCCCAGTGCATCTTTTCCAGGGGCATGGCCTGCTATTCTGGTCAGAGTGTCTCTGCTCTGGGTGGGGGGCTGCTTCACTGCGTGTGGGGGAAATCAAATATACATCATGGTGAGGCTGTGCCCCCTCTGCAGGACTGAGAAAGGAAAACAGGCCCCCCAATGTCAGAGCCACAGAGCACCTAACAGGGGCTGAGAATCTGCTGGCTAGGAAGGAGTGAAGTGCAGCCTGCAGCAGCCAGACACAAAGCGGCTGATGAGAGCTCCTGCTATTTGCCAGCAAAGAATTCTGGTGGGACAGGCTCCTAGGAAGGGCCGGTGTGGCTCAGGCAGCTGCTCGGGAAGGGCTGGATCCGCATTGATCGGAGGTGAAAGGTCTTGGGAGGAGAACAGTCCAGGGAGCCTGCTGCATCACACAGCACTTCCCATGGTGACCAGCCTTTCCTGCTCCCCGTTCTTGGCACAGGTCCCAGGCCATGCAGCTACCAACTGGAGAGGAAGGAAGAATAGGGCAGAAGGGAATTGACAAGTGGGAAGGAGGATGACTCACCCTGGATATCCAGCAGAGAAAAGTGGTGGTTGTTGGTGGCTTCCGGGGCCAGTGTGAAGTAGAAGCGATGGCCGCTCTGAGGCTCATCACGATCCACGACACTTATTGTCTGAATTAGCTACAAGAAGAAAGCAGAGGTCAGAGCTGCTTCCCTGGGGCTGATGGAGAGGTCTCTGCCTGGGGGCTCCTCACAGCACTGGGAATGGGCAGCCTCTCCCTCAAGAGAGATGGAAAACCTTTTCCAGTGCCATCAGATTCAGCTATTCGGCTCCTTCCATGCATCTGCAGCTGGGCAGGAAGGGAATGGCATTGCTCCCACCCCCACCCCCCGGAACACAACAGCACCCTTCTCTTCCTGAAGGGTCAGCTCTCCTGGAGGGAGAGGCAGTTGCAGCTCCACAAGCAGTGGCTGCCAGAGTAATTTTGAGAAGAAAATTGCCCCCCAAAGTCACACTATCAGGGTGAAGTCCTGTCCCAAACTGAGCAGTCAGAGAACAGTGCCAACTCCTTAACCTTGAGGCGGGCCTCACCATGGGCCTCACAGCTGCATGCACTTCCCAGATACATAGACACCCGGTCAGGATGTGCCAGGCCTAATGCAGACGTTTCACACGCAAACACTGCACGTGGCAAAATGCTGACTGGGAGCCAGGCGTACTGATTACCTGGCCGGGCTTGGCATCTTCACATACCGCAGCCTCATATGGCGTGGCCAGCTCGGGTGGGTTGTCATTCACATCCAGGATTCGGATACGCAGAGATGCTCTAGACACCTGAGAATGATTGTCTGAAACAAAATAAACACACAATGTCATTGGTGAGCGTCCTCTGCCAGCAGCAGGGAACTTATCCCATCTCTTTGTTCTGTTGGCAACCCCTGTGGTCAGTGCCCTAAGTATTTATTTGATTTCCAACACAACCATCAACACACCTTCCAGCTGCCTGGTACACAGATTAGCTCAAGTGTGAAGCAAACATTTCCCCCACAACTCAGCAGCATCTACACAGAGTCCCTCAGCAGCACCAGCCGAATTTCCATGTGTGAAACTCAACTGTTGAGGACTGCAGCTAACAAGGTGCCTCTCTCAGCAAGTCCCAGCTTTTATGGTGCATGTGAATTCCAGTGGCAAGAACCTGCCACTGATCCGATGGTGAAGATCTACCCCCTGGCCAGCTCCCACAAGCTTCACTCTTGAGACTGACAGATGTGGGCATAGGCAGAGGGGATCTGTGAGACTCAACCATCAAGGGCTGAAGGCATCACCTCAGTGAAACTTCAGTAAAGGTGAAATGAAAGCGCAGTTGGAACGGGAGAGAGCTACAAATCAATACAAAGATCGTGGCATTAACAAACACCATTCCACGTGTCACATTCAGTCCCTTCCCTTCCTGTGGCTCCCCACTTCCCAGCCCATGCCTGGACATTCGTCAGAATGCCAGGTCTTTGGCCCCAGGGCTCCTGTGTTCATTGCCGGTGAGGCATCCAGTTCAGTTTGAGCTCTACAGGAATGATGGGTTTGTAGATAATCGCTGGCACCTGGAATCTTTCCTGAGTGTGACCTGGCAGGCAGTGCAGCGCACCAGGCACAGGTAATGTGTCTGCATGAGTGTGCCCTGATCAGAAGGATATGGGGCAGGCGGGGGAAGAAGGGAAAGTGCACTTCCAGATGGTGTCCAGAGACTACACCTAGCTCTCAGAGATCACTTCTGTCTCAGACCATGATCTCTATGACAGTTACATCCCACTGGAACCAGGAAGCTGTTAATTGTTAACGGGAGGCTTGTGAATGCAGGAGGTATGTCCTTTATGGGAGCCAGACTTGGACTATGGAACTCACTGCCTGTCTTGGCGTCCCCGGGCGATGCTCTGGAACTGCTCCCCACAAAGCCAGTCAGGACTTTGGGGAGCCTCCTCTCCCTTGGAGCTGACTATCTTCAGGGCAAGCAGCTCACACGTAGCATTCAGCATGTGCCCCTCCGTGTGCTTCCCACAGCGAGTCCGCCCAGGTGAGGTTCTGGGGAAGCCAGAGGGTCCTGCACCCCCCACTTCGCTTCGTAGTCAGACGTGACTCTCAGCCAGCCAGTAACACAGAGGTTTATTAGATGACAGGAACAGGGTCTAAAACAGAGCTTGTAGGTACAGAGAACGGGACCCCCTCAGCCGGGTCCATTCTGGGTCCCAACGAGCCAGACAACCCTGTCTGCCCTCACTTCCCATCCCCCACCAGCTTCAAACTGAAACCCCCTCCAGACCCTCCTTTCTGGCCTTTGTCCCTTTCCCGGGCCAGGAGGTCACCCGATCTCTTTGTTCACCTTTAGCTATTCCCTTGCAGGGGGAAGGGCCCTGGCCATTTGTTGCCAGGAGACAGAGTGTCGGCCATTTATGCACACTGGAGACTTAAGAAATGCATAGGGGAAACTGAGGCACCCACACAGTATTCAGAGGAAACATTAAGAACAGTCCCGCTTCGTCACACTGCCACAAGAGATAAGAGTCTCACCAAGTCTGGAGCTAAATGCAAAACTCAGCTCTGAGATTCAGTTTTCCTGCAATAAGCTCTTCCCATAGATACACACACGCACTATTAAAGTCAATGCTATAAACCAGTCAAGCTGTGCTCCCAACAGACTGGCAAGTGGGAGACAAGAGAGAGGTTGCCAACGTTAATTCTATTTTTAAATCTTTGGGGGGCCCCAGGTATGATGGCGATGGGAGCTATGTACATCCTGGATAGAGAGATTCTAAAGCAGTCCAAGGGCCAGCTCGCTGCCGTTGTCTAGCACAGGGCTTTGAGGCACTGATGACTGGGGCAGAGTCTGAGAGAAGAGAATGCAAACTCCTGGCAGAGGCATTTCTCCCCATTCCATTCAGGCTGGGCAGAGCCCAGGGGTGGTGAACCCCTTTGGCAAGAGCTGAGCAGATGCCCTCACTCAGATTTCACCAGTTCCTCAAGCTTCTCCCCCTGCCAAAAAGCATCACACCTCTGCCTTATCTGGCTGGTATTTAAGCCAACTGGCTTTCATCCAGGCCCCTCTCTGAGTCTGGAGAGGATTGAGGAAACAGCACTGCCCAGCTCTAGGGAAAGGGATCCCCAGTGTGCAGCAGACACCGCAGCCCATAGCAGCTCACAGCTGTTCCAGGGGGTTGAAAGTAAATGCTGAATCAAAGAGGGGCAGAAAAGGCCTTTCCACTCCCCACTCACTCAGCACTGGGGTCTCCAGGGCATGCCAGGTTGTGGGGAGGACCCAGTCTCTCTCTCCCAGAGACATCTCTTCCTCTCAAGGAAAGAAGGGGAGTGTTATGTAAAAATTCTTCCAGAGCAACTAAACATGGGGCTTGCATCCGAAGAAGTGGGTATTCACCCTCGAAAGCTCATGCTGCAAAACGTCTGTTAGTCTATAAGGTGCCACAGGATTCTTTGCTGCTTCTACAGAACCAGACTAACACGGCTACCCCTCTGATACTAAACATGGGGCAATTCCCATCTTACGGAGAGAAACCCAGATGCACAAGTGGGAAGATCTATCAGTTTGGCTTCACTCGGCCCTGGTCAGCATTAGTCATTTCAAGAGCTGGTGCTCCAGGCCCTGAGGCTATAATGCCCATGTCAGAACAGGGGTGCAGAGACAGGGAACAGGGCTCAGCTGCATTTCAGGCTGGCGATAAGTCTCCAGGGGTTCTTTGGTTCTGCCCCCTCAGAGACCTGCCCCGTGTCTGACCCTGGTGTGTTGAATACTGTGTGCAGATGTGGGGGCCCCATCTCAAAAATGATGTATTGGAATTGGAAAGGTTCAGAAAAGGGCAACAAAAATGATTAGGGGTATGGAATGGCTTCCATATGAGGAGAGATTAATAAGAGTGGGATTTTTCAGCTTGGAAACGAGACGACTAAGGGGGGATAAGATAGAGGTCTATACAATCATGACTGGTGTGGAGAAGGTAAATAAGGAAGTGTTGTTCACTCCTTCTCATAACACAAGAACTAGAGGTCACCAAATGTAAGGTGACCAGATAGCAAGTGTGAAAAATCGGGTAGGGGATGGGGGGTAATTGGCACCTACATAAGAAAAAGCCCCAAATAGCGGGACTGTCCCTATAAAATCGGGACATCTGGTCACCCTAAATGAAATAGGCAGCAGGTTTAAAACAAACAAAAGGACATATGTCTTCACACAACGCACATTCAGTCTGTGGAACCCTTTGCCAGAGGATGTTGTGAAGGCCAAGACTATGAACTAGATAAATTCATGGAGAATAGGTCTATCAATGGCTATTGGACAGGGATGGTGTCCCTAGCCTCTGACTGCCGGAGGCTGTGAATGAGCGACAGGTGATGGGTCACTTGATGATTACTGGTTCTGTTCATTCCCTCTGAAGCACATGGCACCAGCCCTGTCAGAAGACAGGACACTGGGCTAGATGGACTTTGGTTTGACCCAGTCTGGCCGTTCTTATGTTGCTGTTCTGAGCCCCTCCCGAGCTGGGGTTGGCTGAGCTGGTGCAGCCACGCAGCACTCCTCAAATGCCACGTTGAACCCTTTCCAGCTGTGCCAACCCCCGGGCACTGCTAGGAAGCAGGGCACAGACTCAAACTGGCTGCGAGTTCTGCACATAGATTTCCCCATCCTATTACCAAGTGTACACTGCTCAGGGTCTCTGACAGCCTAAACATGGAGTCACAGGCAGGCCCCTTGGATTCTCTGGTCTATCTTGTCACTTAGGCAGCCTACTATTGTGATAGCTGGTTGCTTGCGCCACAAATTACAGCAATATTCAGGTTGCTTTTAGCCCCAAACGGCCAGTCACTTACCCCAGGTCAACTGCACACCACACACTCATAGCCAACCCTATAATAAACTAAATACAGATCTATTATATAGCAAAAGAAAATAAGAGAGTTATTTTCAAGTGTAAAGCAGGTCAACAAACACACAAATGAGTTACAACCTCACGTTTCAAAAGATAATAGAAGCTTCTATAATAAGCAGGCTCTAGATGTCATTTAGGGCTAACCCAGGCTGGGCACAGGGGATCTCTTGCTTATTATGCCTTAAAAATCTTGTCTGCAGAGTCCAAGAAGCAATGAGATCCAGTTCCTCCTTGTTAGGGCTTTTTATTCCCTTCCCCCCTTCTGTTCTGAGCTGCACACTCAGCTGATGGGAGGAATTCACTTGCAAGACTCATCTTCATGAGATGTGGGGGAAGGGGAAGGGGGAGCGTAAACAGCAAACTCTCGTGTCCTCTCTAATGTTCCACTTCAGTCCATCTGGTGTTGCTGGGCCTTCCCTGTCGGGCAGGACATAACATCTGACTGCTGGAGACCAGCATTTCACACTGGCTAATGTCCCTCTCCTACCTGGAGAGATACAGTTACGATGGCTCACAATGCGAATGCACAAGCATTACCTTACCCGATGGGATGTTATAAGTGAGATTAATGCAGGCAGCCAGCCCCAGCCTTCAATACAGTCTAAACACTAAACTTCTTCTACTTCCAACCCCGATTCTAACAATGCTAACACCAGGTGAGCCGGACTGACTCCACCCATGTATTTGTCAGGGTTCAGTTGAGACATGGGGAGCTTGGCCTGAGCTGGACCTGGTCTGCCAGCATCACAAGCTCATCTTGGTGTCCACCTGCTCCTGCTGCTACTATATGCATATTCTAATATGACTGTGTTATCCATGGCTTTGTACAGCCTAAGCCAACCCTCTCATTCCGGGATGAGCAAACAAAACCCCCTGGCTCCCCCGGAGCCCAGACAGCAGCTCTGCGCCTTGCTGCACCAGGCAGCTCCTGCACTTACCTCTGCCTGATAAGCTGTGTGAGCTTTATACATGTGGGATGTAGCTTGTAGGTAGCTTGGGAGCTCTGATTTGCTCCTGCTTGTTTCTGCCCCATGGCACGCACTGTAAAGGTACATTAATCCCTCTTTATAATATTATAAATCACTCCTGAGGGCCTAATGCCTTCCAAAGCGCCTCACATGTTTCCAGAAATGAAAAACCCTCATTCTCCGGCTCCTTTGTTCCCCCAGAAGTTATAACTCTGGAGAGGCCCAGCATGGGAGGGAGCACTGCTTGTTGTTAAAGCAGGAGCCTGCTGCCTGTTTGTTGATAAAATTAACTCTGGTCTGTGAGTCAGGTGGAGCTGTACCCGGGGGAGAGAAGTATGAGCAAGGCTCCATAATTATCTGAGAACCCAAACCCTCTCCCCAGAGCCCACCTTCGCTCCCCCCCCCCTCCGCTCTCCTGTTATCGCTTCTGCTCACCCAGACCTGCTGCTTTGGTGATTAGATGGGTGTTTTGGGGGGAAGGAGGCAGAAGTCGTGACTAAAAGCCTGGAACAATTTGTTATTTTTAAGAGCATGTTAGTGCAGCGAAATAAACTGCAATTGCTTTTAGGAAGAAAGGAAGCTAAAGGCAGCAGGGCGGGGAGGGAGCTGGGAGGCGGAAAATCTGAGGGGGTGGTAAAGAGGTGTGTCCGTCCGGTTCCATCTGAAGGGGTAAATGAGCGAGCGAGTGAGAGGGGTTTGATTCCAGCAAGTGATATGATGAGAGCGTTTTATCTCCTTCCCCAGCAGCCTGGCTCGTCTTGCAGAAAGATGGATAACCTTTCCCTGCAGTTTGATTCTAAAGTGAGCTGGCATTGCCCTGAAGGTGATATACAGAGAAGGAGATGAGAAAAGGCAGAAAGAAAGGATGAGAGGAGGAAGAGAAAGGGGGAAGAGAGACACTCAGATCTCTCCTTGTCTCCCTCCTAACCTTACCCTGACTCCCATCACCCATTCAGAGCACACACAATTAGTGGGCAATAGAGCATTCATTATCATGACTATTCTTAATCATTCTTATGTATTTTTACAGTGCTAGAGATACCATGTGCTTGGCACTGCACAGACATGTTTAAGAAAAAGACAGATGTGTGCCCCAAGGAGCCAGATCTTAACCCAGGATATTTAAATCTTTCCAAACCAGTCAGAAGACAGCATGTTTCCTACAATGCCATCCTTATGGAACTAGCTTGCAGCCCTTTAGCTGAGGTTGTAACCAGCGTATGCTGATATTTAGAGTCAGAGAGAACAGTACGAACCCCTCCTATCATCACAGCCTGAAAGTCAAGGAGTCTGAGAAAATATACTATGCATGGGTGGAGATATCCATGTGCTAAGATACATTTATTGAGCACCTGTGATGGTCTCACCTGCACTCTGCCTGCGGACTTGTCTCCCCCAGAGCTGTCAATAACATTCTATGCCTGTGAGCAGCTTCAAAGACATGCCATTAAAAAAAAAAAAATCACCTGCCACACAAAGGTCTCCTCCCTACTCCTCCCCCCTCCCCCCTCAAATCACCCTAAATCACTGAAGCTTGAGGCCCTGGGTCTGATACCTCAAGAAGTCTTGCTCACATGCTCAGGGTTTAACTGATCGCCATATTTGGGGTCGGGGAGGAATTTTCCTCCAGGGCAGATTGGCAGAGGCCCTGGAAGTTTTTCACCTTCCTCTGTAGCATGGGGCACGGGTCACTTGCTGGAGGATTCTCTGCAGCTTGAGGTCTTCAGACCACAATTTGAGGAGTTCAATAACTCAGACATAGGTTAGGGGTTTGTTACAGGAGTGGGCAGGTGAGATTCTGTGGCCTGCGTTGTGCAGGAGGTCAGACTAGATGATCATAATGGTCCCTTCTGACCTTAAAGTCTATGAGCCTATAAGAAACGGTGGGGCTAGAAATGGGAGCATCATCTTTGGGGACCCTTCCACAGAACACACGGTATTTCTTTTCTTTTTGGCCCTGCTGCATCACTACCTGCTGGGCCTTTGAATAGAACATTGTAATATATTTTAAAAAAAGCTGTTTAAGGATTACTAAAATGTATTCTTTACAAAACTCTCCTCTCCCTCTGAGGCACCTGGTTTTACAGGGTGGGAAATATAAAAAGCAGCTTCAACAGATTTTTTTTAAAACTCTCCTGATATGTATTTTCTGTAACTTATGGGGTATAAGTAGAGCCAACAGTGGTCTGGGGTGGGTGGGATTGAGATGTTACTGCAGTGCATGTGTAAGGAACTGCAAGATTCACTCCTCCTAAGTACTCCAAACCTCACACGCCAGCGCCCCAAAGAGCTTTGTAGCACCCCTTGCCCCCACGTATACGTGCGGAATGACACGCACACACAGAGACATGTGCAGACATGCCCACGAAGGCATAGCCACGTGCTAATGTACGTACAGCTGCATGCACACACAGACCCACAGGCAGAACGAACCACATTTTCATGCTATTAGCCAGACCGTCAATCTGAGAAAGAGAAGGCAGAGAAGTATGACATCATCAAGCAGAGCCTGACAGAAAACAAAAATAGCAGCTGGTCCTCAGTGGCCAGGACTGAGGGGGTGCAACATGCCAAGGAAGAGCGTGATCAGTTTAAAGAGAGCATCATCTTTCACTGCTGCAACTCTACTCTGTATTCCAACTCAGCTGACTGACATGCAAATTAGTTTAATTATTTCTTCTTCTAAAATAAATTATATTTTGCAGTGGCTGCAATATGTTGTGTCAGGCAAAATTACATTCAATATTTTTAAACTAATTGATGTCAGCCTTGAGAAAACCTGACTGACAGCAGCAAGGAAACTAGGCTGCTACCTAAACGGTTTCCTAAATTAAAATTAAACATGCCGCTTTTCTGCATTTCCTCCAGGAGTCTGAATGCCATTAATCTGCAAAGACTGAGGGAGGAGATGGGAAAACCACACAGAGCAAGAGCGAGATGATGGAAGCACAGCACTGCAGTGAAGGAGCTGTGGACCTGTGATTGGCAGTTACCTTTGCCAACCTGGGCAGAAGTATTTCCAGATCCACTTGAGTCTATTACAGTTCCAGCAGATTGCCTGTCACACTGATTGAGGCACATGGAACCCAGTTCTAAGGCATGGCCCCAATTCCTCCAGTACAATGGTGCTGAATTCTGAGGCACGTTTTGACATTTCTTCTCAGCTTCAAGTAAATTCCAAAATAAAGAGTTTTTTCAATTATGAAAATAACCCTATCAGGGCACTTTTCCTGGTGTTATTTATTTAGATACTAAATTATAATTATTCCATGCTGCCCCTGGTTCTCAACGTGCAGCAGATTCTTGAACTTATAGTGAGTAACTGTGCAGGCTGTTGTTGACGGAAGCTAGAAGTTTTGGTACCTGAGGCTTTTGGCAGTGATGAGAAGATGAATCTCCTCTTTTCTTACCTGCTGGCAGAAGAGGAAGTGATATGAGGTTTTTGTTGATGTTGGCTTGAACTCTTAGTTCCACAGCCCAGAAATCCTGGACAGCAACCAGCTGCCCCACAGGTCCCCACCACATCCAGCAGCGGTGCATAAACATGCTAGTTGGACTTTTCTAATTAAAATGATCCCCACTAACAATATTTTTTACACCAAAACTGCCACCATTAGACTTCGGATTCAACCCACCAATGAATTGAACTATTTAACATTCACACTACTATGATGATTTGAGGAACCGCTCTTCTCGGCGCTGGTTAGGCCTCAGCTGGAGCACTGTATCCAGTTTGGTCACCGCTGTATTCAAAGGATGTAGACAAACTGGAAAGGATCCAGAGACAAGTGACAAAGATGATCAAAGGGATGGAATGCAAGTCATAGGCGCAAAAGCCAAAGGAATTGGGTATGTTTAGTTTGGAAAAGAGGAGAGTGAGGGGAGGACATGATAGCGGCAGGGGCGGCTCTAGGCACCAGCGGGCCAAGCGCCCGCTTGGGGCGGCATCCTGGGGAGGGCGTCATTTGGCTCCGGTGGAGCTCCCGCAGGCATGCCGGCGGGAGCTCCACCGGAGCCAAATGCCGCCCTCCCCAGGATGCCGGAGCCGCGGGAAGAGGGGACCCGCCGCGGGACTGGGGAAGGGCGGCGCAGCGCTCCGCGCTGCTTGGGGCAGCGTGATTTGTAGAGCCGCCCCTGGATAGCCGTCTTCAACTGATGGAAGACCAACAACTTCTGAAATGTGTTTCCCTGGGAATGCCACTACATGGCCAATGGTCAGTTGGTTGCCAAAAAGCGTCAGTGACGCCAGAGGATTGCCAGTGATGGACATGGACTCAGTGTACAGCCAGGCCACCTTAAGGATCGAGCTAGAGCTTCGTGCAGGCAGCACTCAGTCTGCAAGGAGGCTACAGCCCTGTGCAATTTGCCATCATCCAGATGATGAATGGTGTTTTAGAATCCTTTGCAAAGTCTGTGCATGTCACTATCACGTGCCCATACAAGGAAATCAGTGCATCAGAAGGCTCACACCTTTGGTGGAATACTGGGGAACGTGCAAGAGCTGTTGGGGAGGCTTGGGGCAGACAGCATTAGTTTCAGGGTGCAGGCAACTGGTTGCAGGGTCCCGACTGCCAAGAGGGGTGTCAGTACCTGGAGATGTGCTGAGAGGCCCAGAGCCTGGAACAGTGTCTAAACTCTGCCCTGCCCCAGCCCGATAGGAGCTTGTGAGATTTAGCATTTGGATCCCTCCAAGCAGTCTAATCAGTGTCCAATGGGGGAAGCTCAGCTAGATCTGTGATAACTTCTACCTCCAGGCTCAGACATTGGTAGTTACAGTCAGGCCATGCTCTGAACGTTTCTCTGCAACCGTTTGACCGTGTTCTTTTAAAGGAAGTTCTGCTCCTGCAGCACATCTCTGAAGACACAGATTCTGCAGCCAATTCTGTCACCCCTGAATCTCAAGAAACACTGGGCCTATCATCATGCTGAGTAGACTGGATGATCTAATATGTCTTTTCTGCAACAATGCTGAAATGGTGACATCACTATCATTCCATAGCAACTGATTTTGAAATAAACCCAGGATTATTGTGTCACCGGAGAAGCCAGATACACGAGGGAGCAACTCTTATTCCACCCATAATCTCAGTGGATTAGGAAGAGCAAAATGACACAGTAGAATTTTAGGGTTGAATATTTGGCCTGTCAGTGTGTGCACAAGAGGGGTGCGAGAACAAGTGAGTGCGTAAGTGCGTACCATTTTTCACAAGTGCAGACGTGAGTGTAACTGCCCGACTATGCAGGCAAATGGCTGCTTGCACATTCACATTTGCAGGTACAAGCAAATGCAGGTGTCCTAAATAGGGGCACCTAAAATCAGAGTCCGGAGCTGAAAACGTGGCTCCGTAGTGAGTGGAAGCAGCATGTGAGACCAAGTAATGTATAAATGGCTCTTACCTCCCCTGAGCCCTGCCCTAGCTCAGCGGCATGAGAGTAATTAAATTGCATCCAAACACAATGCTCTGATTAAAGCCGGTCTCCAGCAGGAAGATTTATCATCTCAATTACCAGCAGTGGACACAGCAGTCAAGTCCTCCTCATTTTACATGAGCAGAGAGGAAAGCAGGAGGAGAATCACAAATATTAGCCTAAGGAAGGTAAACAGCTTGTGTGTGAAATGAAGATTTATCTCAGCAAACACTTGGTCAGATTTGCTGAACAATCCCCAGGTTTGCTGGTTGGCTGCACAGTTACCAGGGCCCAAATATTCTGCCCGTTGCCAATTGGCACAGACAGGCCACCCTGGAGCAGGGGCTTTTTGCTTCTCTCTGGAAGAGAGAATCGACTCTATTGTCTTCACCTCAAATAGCGCATATTCTTGGAGAGTTATGGGTGTGGCCTTAGGCCCGTCCCTGCTTTTCCTGCTATTCCCCTGACGTGAATGTACCATTTGTGAAGAACTGTAACTGAGGTGTGGCCCCAGCCACACCGAGTGCTCAGGGAATCCCACAGGTGAACATGTATGGTGGTTCATTTGTAGTGCAGTAGCGCTTAAAGTCCCAGTCGGGATCAGGGCCCCATATCAATGCATGGAGAGTTCCTGCCTCAAGTTCCTCGCAATCTAGACAAGCCAGACAACGGGTCAGGGTTAGGGAGCTGGGGGGGAGGGGGGAGCGTGCTGGCAAACATCACATTAGTGCCATGCATTCAGTTTTTAATTTATCGTCGCTGTTGGTAATGGCAAGTGTTTGATCTAAGAGCAGGAAATGGGGAAGGGGGAAAAGGGAGTGCAGGGAGACAGGTACAGGACTGAGGAGGGAGATAGTTAGGTCAAACAGACTGTAAGCAGACATGGAGCGCCCAGGGGGGTCAGAAAAGCCACCACTACCCCAGCTCCTGAGTGGAAGGGGGATGGGGAGTCCCTTGGTTCCCTGGGCTGAGTGATTAGCATGGGGAGCTATGGACCTGATCCAGGGCAGAAGGAGAAGCTGTATAGATTTGTCTCCTCTCTTTGGAAGTCTTGTGATGTGTTTAGTACAAAGCACTTGCCTATGAAAAATGGGGAAATACTCTGCCACCTGTTTGTACTGAGCCTCACTTCCTCACGGCCCCCTCCCCTCGGCGCCAAGCCCCAGCGCAGGGCGGCCACGGCCCCCTCCCCTCGGCGCCAAGCCCCAGCACTGCTCTGGGTTCAGCCTGACATCTGTTATAAGGCCACATGCTGAAATTCCTTCTGTCACTTTGAAGGCCTTACCTTTACAACTGCCCTTTCCACCAGAGAATTCAGACATAAATTGTACTTTAAATTCAATATTGGCCATTAATATTTCATGATTACAAACCGTTAAGGGTAATGTCACTGGCAGGAACGTCTGGACAGTTAAAATGGATGAGTCAGAACTTACTGACGGGGAGAAGTCAGAATACTAAAGAATCTCCCCAGCTTTTGAAGTAATCCAGTCTGACAGGCCTCCCTGCTGGAGGGGAACGGCAGCATTTACTGACTTGTTCTGAAATCCTAGCTGCTGTGTATAAATATTTTCCTTCTGATTCTTGTCACCTCATGTTTGCTGTAAAAGCTGAGTTGTTCTGCACCACTAGCGTCCTCTCCACCGGCCAGCGCTAACACAACTTCATTTCCATGCCCTCAGGAGGCGCGTGCCCCTGCTTTGGTAACAATCTGTACCAGCTGAATGCATTAAAGGTGTCTAGACACACAGCGGTGCAGGGCTGGGAAGACCAGCCTGGGCCCAGCCAGTGCTCACCACAAGGCCACAGTGGTGCAGCTTTCCCAGGAACAAACAGCTCACAACAGCCAGTGGAAATAAAACCTCACTGTAACTAGAGACAGGACTGAGCCAAAACCCTAGGCTCACATGTCCCGGGACCATAGGGCTGCTCCAATCTGGGCCCAGTCTTCGTAGCTCTGGAGCCCTCTCATTGCAATGGCTGCAGCAGAGGTGGGTTGGAAACAACAGAAGTGACACAAGCTCGAGGACGCACACTGAGTCCCCCTGTGCCCAGGCATCTCAGCCCCAGAGCCAGGAAGGCAGGGCAAGGACAGGATTAGTGCTAAGTGAAGTCCTGGCCCTGCATCAGACCCATCAATGTGTCACCATGCGGCGTGGCAAGCGTGTGCACATCTTCCCTGACAAAAAATAACCCACGAAGACATCCCCTAAGGAAGACCTAGGCAAATTCCCCTGCTCAGAGTCAGATGTAGGCAGGTGCCCCTACCTGCACACACTGAGTGCACAGAGGAAAAATCCTTAGCTGAGACCTCTCTCTCATTTCAAAGGCATCCAGTGGACTGGACTGGAGCCTGGTGCTAACTGTGATGGTGGAAAGTGGAACATGACCTTGTCTGCGCCTGGCCTGGAGATGCTGGTGCCTGTTACCATTCTGAGACATTCGACACATGAGCGGAAGGGTTTGAAGATTGTGTTCGTGTTCTCTGTATTCCCCACTGTTCTGCTGGTTCTCGAAGCCTCTATCGTTCTCAATGCTTGTGTGGGATGTGGAGGGAATCCAAGGCCTCACACCGGAGTCAAAAGGGTCAGATCCATTGTCTTACCAAGAACAACCTGCTTAGCTCCACATAATGAGACAAGGGCCTGAACATGCATGACAGAGAGTGGCAGGGCACTGAGGATAATCTTGCCGGCTTCCTACCCAGCAGCAGAACACCTGTGGTCTATCAAAGCTCTTTTTGCTATTATTTATTTTATTTTCATTCCCCATGAGGAGTTTGTTCAAAGCCTCTGCAAGGCAGGACCAAGAGTTTGTTCTTTTCTGTCTTTAACTGAAGTAAAAAAGATGAACAGAACTTCTGCTGGGAAATCATTCTGCCCGAGTCAAGGCTTTGGCTGCTCAGCAACGTGCCAGCCATTTGTTCCATGTCGCTGTGTTTGGGCGGAAGTGCAGATACCCGAAAAATCCTCTCAGATAAACAGACATGAAACCTGCATGTCTGCTAATGCATTTCCTCCTTGCTCTCCCCAGCTGGATGAGAGAGGGCTCCTCAGCAACTGCAAATGAAGACTGGAAGGGCATTGCTGCCCTACGGAAAGGAAAGGGTATCACATGAGGATTGTATGTCAAGGTTCCAGAAGCAGCTTATTGAAAGAGAGGACAATGGAGTATGGAGAACAGGCAGGCTCCATCTCCTGCCACAGGCCCTTCCTGTTAGTCCCCCAGGTCACTGCTACAGTCTGGCTGTCAGCTCTGAATTCCTAGGCAGACGGAGTTCTCAGGCACAAGCTCCCTTTTCCACAATAGCCTTTAGGGAATCCAGTAGCTCCCTATCTCACAGCTACTTGGTTCTGCAAACCTCTACCCTTTAGGTGTCTCTCTTTCTTTCCCTTCTTCCTCTCAATCTTTCAGTCCCCGCCCTGAGTCTGGCTCTCGCCAGCTCATTTGTATTCACACACAAGGCAGGTGCTCCTTTTCTACTTGCCGTAGTGCTGAATATTTACTTCACCAACAAAAACGCCTTTCACTTAGCAGAACAGCACGTGCTGGCCCTCTTGGGGAGAAGCAGGAGAGCAACGTCAAGGGGCACGTTCAGAAATCCACTCTGTCGGCTACTGGCTCTTCCCTACTTCGTCTGCAGCCCTCCCAGCCCCAGTGAGGGAGCTCAAAGATTCATCAGAAGCAAAAGCTAACGTGACTGCTTGGGCTTTTGGGTTCCCATTGTCTTTTTGAAGTTTAGAAGAGCAGTTTTTATAACAGCATTTTCATCCTTCTGGGAAAGTGCATAGTATGGGAAGGGCAGAACCAGGCAAACAGTAGGAAAGGGAATTAGCAGAGTGCAGGAAACATGGGCAGAAACAGGAGAAAAACCATCAGTAACAACCCCCCACAGGCCCCTTTAGAAAGATAAAAGCAAATCTAGCAGCGTCTTCAAACTTCCAAGTCCTTGAAGTTTGTCCATCATCCACCCATCCATCTACCCATGTACTTAGATGTCCCACAGTATCTGGCACTTCCCAAGTATTCACAAAACAGAAATTACACTGAGAATTTCTCTTGCTTCCTTCCCAGCCCACAGGAGAGAGAGCCTGATCGATTAATGGGTTTCTTTATACGTGAGCAGGGCCGGCTCCAGACCCCAGCGCGCCAAGCGTGCGCTTGGGGCGGCGTCCCGCGGGAGGGCAGCAGGCGGCTCCGGTGGACCTCCCGCAGGCATGCCTGTGGAGGGTCCGCTGGTCCCGCGGCTCCGGTGGAGCACCCGCAGGCATGTCTGCGGGAGGTCCACCGGAGCCACGGGACCAGCGGACCCTCCGCAGGCACGTCTGCAGGAGGTCCAGCGGAGCCGCGGGACCGGCGACTGCCAGAGCGCCCCCTGCGGCGTGCCACCCTGCTTGGGGCGGCGCAAATCCTAGAGTCGCCCCTGTACGTGAGTAAGGGGTGCAGTGGTCTGTGTGTGCAGAAATTATTGAGGGAAAAACAGTCACAGAGCTGAGTTTTGCATTTAGTGAAGCTCTTCTGCTGCTCTGGATCTGGAGGCAAGTGTTCTCCCTGTGAGCACAGCCTCGGGAAGGGCAATTCTCTGAGCTCATTGAAGCTGCCTCAGCCTCCTTGCTGCTTATTCCCTGTGTTTAATGAAGTCTTTGGAATCACCAAGGCTCTCACCCAGTGGTGCCAGGCAGAGAAATAACCTTGATGAAGCACAGACAGCATGGCTGCTGCATCACCACAGCTGAGAGCAGGTACCTGCTAGAGCACAGAGAGCTGGGCCGAGACACAGAGCAGAGACAGTCTGCACAACTGTCTGGAGAAAAGGAAGAAGAGGGCAAGTGATGGGCCTTTCTGTCCATCTGTCGTATTTCATCTGTCAATCTGTCTGTCACTGTCATGGCCCTTTCTAGACACAATGCCCCAAATCTATTTGTTTTTATAAAATCACTGTCTGATGTAACACAGGACAAGCTGCTTCTGCTATTGGCCCGGTGCCTGTGCATGTAAATGGGAGGTACATGGGTAGGAGGCGTTGATCACAAAATACCTAGCGGTGCAGGTGCAGGGGCCGGATTGAATTTTAAGTTACTGCAAAGTCCTCACAATGTAATTTACTTCCCCATGGGTGGCTGTGAGTGCTGCACGTGTCTGAGGAGAGAGGCAGAGGCATCCATGTCCCCAAGACTCAGGCAGTGAATCCAGAAACAGGATGGCATCTGAACTGAGGAGGAAACACGTTATATAAACATGAGCTCTTAGCAGCCCCAGAGGTGTCTCATCAGGTGTGGAAGCAGCAAATGAGCAGCGTAGGGATGGCTGGTGGAGCTGCTGGGTAGATAACACGGGTTTTGATTAGTATTCATCAAAGGTACCATCCGACCACAGCTCCACTTCTCAACAGAGACAGGAAGAGTATTTTTAGATTGTCTGGGGAGATATTAGATTCCCCTTCCTGCATCTTCTCTTACATCACCTCTAGTTAATGCCTGCTTCCTTGAGGTGGTCACCTCTGCACCAGTGAGTGAGACCCACCCCTCTCCAGAACCCTCCCCCTCACCTGCTTCCATTGCCAGGACCGTGATGTTGTGCCACCCTGCCGTCTCCCGATCCAGGACTTTGCCTGTCACAATGGCGCCTGTGTTTGCATCAATGTCAAAGATCCTCTCCAGGTCGGTGTTGCTATCGATGGCGTATCTGAGCACAAAGCAGGAGAGAGCCATGAGGGACTAGGGAGGGGGCTAGGGAGACCTGCACTGACTCCCAGCCAGGTTGGTTAGGCCCTGTTACAATCACTTCCACTGTGACACTAACCTGCTCTCTGTCTGGCCTCTATCTCCAGGGACATAGGTAGCCCCATCACTATCTGACTGGAGGCCCTAGAGTTAAAGCGAGGGTACATGGGGGAAGGTTGTACCAAGAGTGCAAACTCCTTCCTTTGGAGAAGCAGGGACTATGGACAAGGGGAAATGTCTGTTCTGACTGTAACGCATCAGCTCAACACATTCATCGAATCGTAGAAATGTAGGACTGGGAAGGACCTCAACAGGTCACCTAGTCCAGTCCCCTGACTACGGACACAGGACGAAATATTATCTAGACCATCCCTGCCAGGGGTTTGTCTAACCTGCTCTTAAACACCTCCAGCGACGGAGCAGCAGTAGGTGTGATATATCTCAACTTCAGTAAGGCTTTTGTTACAGTCTCACAACCTCAGAAACAAACTAGGGCAATACAGCCTAGATGGAGCTACTGTGAGGTGGGTGCACAACTGGTTGGAAAATCGTACTCAGAGGGTAGTTGTCAATGGTATCAATCCAGGAGGCCAGCAAACCATCAGCAATACAATATAATTGAATTGTGTACAGTGTATTTCATACGCAAGGCATCCCAAAGCGTTTTACAGAATTAAATAATCCAAGACAACAAAAAGTACAAAGGATAAATTACCGAAAGGAGGGTGGCGAATAAATTAAAGCATTCAGGCCAATAACCGGGAGAGATAAATTGAGAGGCAGAGACAAGGGAGCTGAGAGATGAAATGAACGGAGAGCTGATGAAATAGGAAGGCACAGGAAGGCCATGACAGATGGCAGGGACTGCAGAGGAGAAGGATCCAGGTGACTGGGCGTGGATGAATTGTGGGGAGAAGATTCCTAGACCATGAGCTCTTCAGGGCAGGGATCATTTTCCTATTTGTTTGTGCCCTGCCCAACACAACGGGACCCTGATGTAGCTGGGGGCCTCCAAGCAGCAATATCAATATTAGTAACCACACAGAGACAAGACCCAGGAGCTCCACCAGAGAGTTTTCAGACAAGGAGGGTGGTTCCCAGTGTGATCTCAAGGCCACAGATTCCTCTACTCACATACCAGCCTTGTTTAGCCACAGCTCAGTCATGGGACTAACCTCCTCAAGGGTCATCAATGAACTTGCAGGTAACACTGGTGCATCCCTGTCAGGCTAGGGTACTTACAGAGCACCTTCCCACACAAGGTTTTAGCTGCATGGTTTTCATTAAAACCAACACCCGCCCTTGGCTAAACCGCTATCCTGGTGCACAAATACCATGGGAAACTGCAAAATACAGGGAGGCAGACACACAGTAGCTTGAAAATGAAAGGCCAAAACTGTCCAAAATCATCACCCATATATATGCACATGCAAATATATGTCCTGCCCATACAGTTATCTCCCCTGCCCACCTTTGCACCAGCAGAACATAGTATGTGTCAGGAGACTGTGACCCAAAGCTGGCGTGTAAAATTAAAAAGGTTGCAGAGGAGGTTTTAAACTAAGGGCTGGGGGAAAACCAACACATGCAGAGGAGCACATGATTCGGACAAAGATGTTACTTAGGGGAGGGTCTATTAATGTGGATTCTCCATGTCCTAGTAAAAAGGAGGAGACAGAAGTTGATAAAGTACAGGTAGGAACTGAAGAGAAACAGTCAAATGAAAAAGAGTCCCATTCAGTTACATTACATGAAGGTGGACAACTAAATATTGACAAATTTGATGAGTGATTGTATACAAATGCTAGAAGTCTAGGTAATAACATGGGTGAATTCAAGTGTCTGGTATTAAATGAAGATATAACAGGCATCACAGAAACTTGGTGGAATGATGATAATCAATGGGACATGGTAATATCAGGGTACAAAATATATAGGAATGACAGAGTAGGTCATGCTGATGTGGCACTATATGCAAAAGAAAGCATAGAGCCAAATACAGTAAAAATCTCCAATGACTCAAACTGCGTCACAGAATCTCTATGGATAGAAATTCTAATAAGAGTGGAGCAGTAGGGATATACTACCAGTCACCCGACCAGGATGGTGACGATGATTGCGAAATGCTCAGGGACATCAGAGAGCCTATAAAACTAGAAAACTCAGTAATAATGGGGGATTTCAACTATCCCCATATAGACTGGGTACATGTCACCTCATGATAGGATCCAGAGATAAATTTTCTAGACATGATTAATGACTGGTTCTTGGAGCAGCTAGTCCTGGAACCCACAAAGGGAGAGGCAATTCCCGACTTAGTTGTAAGTGTAGTAATAGATCTTGTCTAAGAAGTGAACATAGCTGAACTGCTCAATAAAACCGTAATGCAATGAAATTTAACCCACTACAGTAGCATTCAACTTCATGACGGGGAACCACACAAAACTGAGGAAGCTAGTTAAACAGAAATTAAAAGGAGTAGTCACAAAAGTGAAATCCCTGCAAGCTGCATGGAAACTTTAAAAAAACCACCATACTAGAGGCTCAAATTAAATGTATACCCCAAATTACAAAAAATAATACAAAGACCCAAAAATGCCACCATGGCTAAACAACAGCGTCAAAGAAGCGGTTAGAAGCAAAAAGGTATCCTGTCAACACTGGCTGCCAAATCCTACTGAGAAGAACAGAAAGGAGCAAATACTGTGGCAAATTGAGCGTACAAATATAATTAGGCAGGGCAAAAAAGAATTTGAAGAGCAACTAGCAAAAGACACAAAAACTAACAGCAAAAAAAAAAAAAAGGTTAAGTACATCTGAAGCAGGAATACGCCAAACAATGGGTGGGGCCACTGGATGATCAAGAAGCTAAAAGATCACACTAAGGTAAATTGCAGAGAAGCTAAATGAATTCTTTGCATTGGTCTTCACTGCAGAGGATGTGAGGAGATTCCCACACCTCAGCCATTATTTTAGGTAACCTATCATCTAAATTAGCCTCTGTACTGGATGACTGGTGGATAGCTAATGTGATGCCAATTTTTAAAGAAAAGGCTCCAGAGGCAATCCTGGCAATTACAGGCCGGTAAGCCTAACTTCAGTACCGGACAAATTGGTTGACACTATAGTAAAGAACAGAATTATCAGACACATAGATGAACACAGTATGTTGGGGAAGAGTCAACGTGGCTTTTGTAAAGGGAAATCATGCTTCAACAATTTTTTATAGTTCTTTGAGGGGGTCACAAAGCATGTGGACAAGGGTGATCCAGTGGATATAGTGTATTTGGATTTTCAGAAAGTCCCTCACCAAAGGCTCTGAAGCAAACTACGCAGTCATGGGATAAGAGGGAAGGTCCTCTCATGGATCAGTAATTAGTTAAAAGACAAAAAGAACAAGGAGTCACAAGTACTCCTCGTTCTTTTTGCTGATATAGACTAACATGGCTACCACTCTGAACTTGGTTAAAAGACAAGAAACAAAGGATAAGAATAAATGGTCAGTTTTCGGAATGGAGAGAGATAAATAGTGGGGTCCTGCAGGGCTCTGTATTGGGACCTGTGCTGTTCAACATGCTCATAAATGATCTGGAAAAAGGGGTAAACAGTGAGGTGGAAAAGTTTGCAAATGCTACAAAATTACTCAAAATGATTAAGTCCAAAGCAGACTGTCAAGAGTTACAAAGGGATCTCACTAAACTGAGTGACTGGGCAACAAAATAGCAGTTGAAATTAAACGGTAGTATATGCAAAGTAAGGAACATTGGAAAACATTATGCCAACTATACATACAAAATGATGGGATCTAAATTAGCTGTTACCACATAAGAAAGAGATTTGGAGTCATTGTAGATAGTCTTCACATCCACTCAATGTGCAGCGGCAGTCAAAAAAGCTAACAGAATGTTAGGAACATTGGGACACGGATAGACAAAAAGGAAGTAAATATCCTAATACCACTATATAAATCTATGGTAGGCCGACACCTTGAATACTGAGTGCTGTTCTGGTCACCCCATCTTGAAAAAGACATAGAAATGGAAAAAGGGCACCAAAAATGATAAGGGGTATGGAACAACTTCTGTATGAGAAGAGATTAATAAGACTGGGACTGCTGATCTTGGAAAAGAGATGACTAAGGGGATATATGATAGAGGTCTATAAAATCATGAATGGTATGGAGAAGGTGAATAAGAAAGTGTTATTTACCCCTTCACATAACATAGGAACCAGGGGTCACCAAATGAAATTAATAGGCAGCAGGTTTAAAACAAATAAAAGGAAGTATTTTTTCAAACAGCGCACAGTCAACCTATGGAATTCATTGCTAGGGGATGTTGTGGAGGTCAAAAGTATAATGGGGTTAAAAAAAGAACTAGATAAATTCCTGGAGGATAGGTTCCATCAATGGCTATTAGCCAAGATGGTCAGGGATGCAACCCCATGCTCTGAGCATCTCTGAGCCTCTGACTGCCAGAAGCTGGGACTGGACGACAGGGGGTGGATCATGCAATAACTGCCTGTTCTATTCATTCCCTCTGAAGTATCTGGCATTGGCCACTGTCAAAAGACAGGATACTGGGCTAGATGGACCATTGGCCCTACTGGGTCAGACCATTCTCATGTTCATAGACAGATGCTGATAATCTCCAAGAGCCATCGCAGCAAGTGGGCAGGACCCTGGCGTGTCCTCATGTGGGATATGCTCCCATTTTCTGCCTTAGCTCCCAATGGAAGGACAGAGCATGCCAAGGGCATTACCTTTCCCTTGATCCTCAGATTTCTTCAGAGGCCTCTAACACCAACCTGGCCTGGATCGCAGCCTCCAGCACTCATTTGCCGCTCTGTGCTTATTTGTTGCCAAAAAGGCAATTGCAAGAAAACGGAAAAAGCTCTGGGTGTCCAAACCAGCAAAAATCTCTCCGATGGAGACTGTCTTGCTGGAAGGAATAATAGAAACTGGTGCAAAAAATTTCAGCTCCTTCTGATGGATTAATCAAGATATTTACATAAGCGTTCCATTATTCTTCCACATCCCCTGGCCTCTAGCACATCTCTCTCCTCTTCTCCAGTCCATATGTAGTTAGAGATGGAGATGGTACTTCATTCTCTTCTCCATATGTCTGCCTATTTCTGTGGTCGACATGAGATGTACACATCTGTTTTGTTTGTCCTCTTGTCTTTGCTGCATAAATAAAACACTTTAATAAAAATAATTGGGGAGGAAAATCCAATCACCATGGAGAGAGAAACCCGAGTTTAGAAGCATCTGGCGTCCGCTGACTCTGTGAGAAGCCAGGGTGCAGGTATGATTGAGCCTCTCTTCTCACACTTGTAACTGCTTTGCTTGTGAGTGTATTTTAAATCATGTCTACTTTGTCTTTTAAGGATTGATTGTCCTTATCGAGCTCTGCAATAATTCCAGTCCCTTTACCATTTCGCTCCTCTCCCACAAAATCCAGTGGGAGGAGCTGGATTTCTGAGGAGCCTGCGTGTCCAGCTCTCTACAGTGTGGCAGGATTGAGTTTATTTTTCCTGGGTCTCAGCCTTGGAGCTCTCCAGTTCTAGTAATTCTACAAAGCACCCTCAGCAACTTGTTCTACTGCCTTAAATACCCTGGGAGCTCTCGGATACTCTGATTCTCACTGCCGGTTCTGGGATGAGTCACTTAATGTCTGTACAGCTTGTCGAAGACAAAAAGCCCCATCTAAGTGCTAGGTGGGGGTGGTGTTATTGCTATTTAACCTAAATTCTCCTCCCCTCTTGCAGCTTGAACCCAACTCCATCTCATTCTGTCCTTGTTGGTTAGATAGTTACTGATCTTTCTCCTCTTCATAACATTCCTTTCTGTAGTTACAGACAGTGAGTCTCCCCTCAGAGCACCCCCCACTGAACTCCCAACACCACTTTCTGCAACACCTGAGTTTTGCTTCGGGCTCTTCTTCCAAATAGCAACAAGTCCTGATCCTGCTTCACTTGTGGGAACTGGCCAGTCACAGCCTGAAGTGAGCTGGCTGGAGATGTAGCAAAAGGTACGCCAGGCAAGATGCCGGGAGGACTGCTTACGTCTAGAGAAAAGAAGGCTTCACTCCACAGTCAGTGCTGAATCCAGAGCATCTGCATGGTGCTAAGTGGCCTTACGGTGAGATGTAAAGTCGAGGCCCTGACTGTTAATGATCCCGCAGCATGTTTTCAATAGATGGGATGTTAACCCCAGCACTGTGGGCAATTTTCAACTGGAGTAAATGCTAGGGATGGGTGAACTGAACAGCAGGGACTTGGTGTAAACAAGAGAGGCATGCCCCTGGCAAGGTAGCGTGGTCAGGTAAACTACACACAAATACACCTTGCTGGCTGCATCACCACCACACAAGAGCTATAACACAGACACACGCAGCTACGCATGTGCACACACATGCATCACTAATGTGACATCTGTGCTCCTCTCACAGTGAGGCGCCAGCGTGGTTAGGGGCAGCTTGCCCCATTGGAATGTGCTGTGGGATTGTGGTTCGGGAGTGCTCAAGCTGAATCGAGGCCAGACAGCGATAGGATGTGAAGTTCTCTCTTTTCACCCCGGGGCCACGCCCATTCAGACAGCTGCCTGCCCCATGCTGTTCCTACGTGTCCAGAGCTGAGATCAGCAGGGAGAAAAGGTTCAGGCCCACACAGCTCAGCCCAGAATTTCTAATGACCAGAAACTGCCAATTATGCTGAATTGATGCAGCATTTTTTTGTCACGTGGATCTTTGTCCACTGGACACTGAGCTATAGCCACCAAACTCACCTGCCATTACAAGCAAAACATGACCCCTTCCTCCCAGTGTCTGGGCACCCGCATATGATGCTGCAGCCCAACCCCACTGAGCTGATCAGGCCCATGTTCTCCAGATTTCCTGGACTCTGGGATGTTCCTTGCTCCTCCGCCTGAAGCCTGCGCAGTGTTTGATATTTGGGACTTTATGCTGTCGCAGTCCCTGGTTCTGATTGGAATGCAGCCCTTGTCATCCATTCTCCTCTCTCTTGCTGGCATCGCCTGTTGTTTGGATGTTACAAGTGGCTGTTTCATTTAGACAGCTTTCTTGGAGCTCATCTTTCTGCATTTCTCAAGCAGGTTGTTTCATTCCTCCCCTGACCGCGATGAGGAGCACATTTGCTACCATGTCTGTTGGCTTTTGTTAATGGTGGTTTTGTTAATGGGAAGCTTTTCAAACCCTATGAAAAGCTTTTTGTGATGTTTGTTTTTTTCTCTTCTCTCTTTTGTGCTGTGGCAGGTTGTAGTTCTTGCTGTGTTGTTGGAGTATATAAAATGCCCGTGTCCAACACATGTCTCTGGATTTGGTGAATGCCAAACAAAAATATCTCTGAGAACCTTAAATCCCAAGCAACATCTTCCCAGTGCTGATAAAGCCTGGAACGCAGGCAATCAGAACACAGGCTCTCGCTGCAGAGAGAGAAACAAAAGGCTCCCATACAAACAAGCTCACGTACACAGACAGTCTATCAATGTATTACCTAATACAATGGCGTGTCTGAGAAAAATCACACTGTGCACAGGAAATACAGCAGGAGCCGAAAAGCCAACTGGAAACAGAAAACTCCCATCTAAAAATGTCCCAGCCCCTGCCTTTGTCAGACAGTGAATAAGAGCTGGAATGAAATTAAAAGCTCTTTCCCTTTAGATAAAGATTCCCTGCCATGTCCTGATGGGGTTTATGCTGCTTTTTAACCCTCCTCTCTGGCACAGCCACCTACATTTGGACACACACAGGTTGCGGCTGTTTTTCACTGTGTGATGCAAGCCAAGCTGCCTGGGCTCCCATCTCCCATTGACATGAGAGGGGATGGCAGAGCCCACTTGGTGTGCTGTGGAGACCCACCCAGATGGCTGTGGAATCTAAATATACTCTTGGGCATCAGAATCCTGTCATTGCTGTAGGGCTTCGTGGAAGAGTGACCGCCCGCATTGGAGTGGCACTGAACTAGCAGCTTGGAACCAGCCAGTGCCACACAAACTCACCATGGTACAGATGCAAAGATCCAATCTCAGCCTGCTACAGTGAGTGCTATGGGACCGCTCTCCTCCTGCAGCCAGCTCTCCAGGGAGGGGGGCTATTTAGAACTAGCCCTCTGGGAAGCTGAACCTGTTTAAGTCCCAGGTCAGTGCCGGTGTTTCTGCAGAATGGCACCAGGGTGAGTTCTGAGTCACCAGGATCACCCGAAGGTGCCTTGCCTGGTGCCATCTGCTGGGAGTGAGGCAGGCATTCCATGGGGGACAGGGACCTGTTGGGTTCATAATTCTGTCTGTAGAGAGAGGGCCCCGGCAGAGTCCAGAGAGTCATCCTGGCAGAGTTGGGAGGGAAGGATGACGAAACTCCTCTCTCCACGCAGCTCTGGCACAGCCTTCACCAGCAAACTCTGTTCGCCTGGGAAAGCCCAGACTGCAGCTCCTTCCCTTCATTCTCTCTGTCCCCCTGGCCTCTGCATGGGCAGGGAGTTCCAGAGCTTGGGTCAGGCTGCTGGCTTTCGAGGCGGTAGCATTTGGATGGATGTCAGCAGGTATTGGTGTCTGAAGTCATCCTGAAGCCTGACTTCAAATGTAGCATGAAAAAACAGTTTGCTGGGCTCCATCCTGTAACAAACCACCTGAGGGAATCTCTTGAGCTTGGAGAATGGGTTTGTTCCAGGGTGAAGAGGGCATGTTGAGGGGCATGAATGACCTTCTTTGTGATGGCTCATGGAAAGGAGGGCAGTGAGTACCCAGGCTGCCTCCATGTTGTGTCTGACTTGGACAATGTTCCATGTACCAGATGGCGTCTCCCAGGAGTCTGGAGGAGACCTCACAGCCCAGGCACAAAGCCTGCTGCATGCAGGTTGGGTTTATGGAACTGTGCTAGATATCCGTGCCTGCTGCTGCTCATTCCCATTGTCATCAGCGGCATGAGCTGCCATGAGGAAGTGCCCCAGGAGTTATTCAGCCAGCCTGATGGAGTTGGGAAGTGATACGGCTCCACTCTGGGACTTTCCCCTCTTGTGCCTTTAATGCATGAGGTTCTTTGCGAGGGTGACACACAGACGGAGGTCACATGGGTTTTGGCAGAGAACAGGAAGCCACAGAGATGGCCAGCCCTGTTAGAGACTATGAACTGGCCAACAGGGGAAAGAAAGGGCCCTCCCCTCTGTGCTTCCAGTCTCTCCCAGCAGCATGTGGCAGAGCTGGGGTCCTGTCAGCTTTTCACAGGTAGGTGTGCATGCAGGGTCTCACATTAGCTGCCCCGCGCTGCCCCAAAATGGGGGAATAGAATCTGAATAGAATAGAAACCTGCCAAGTTCATGAGCCAAACCCCATAACCAGCCCAGAGAACATCATGACATGCCCAGGCACAGCGGCTCTTCAGCTCTTCGCACGAGCAATGGGCTGTAGCAGCGGAGTCTAGGGGCGAGCACCTTCGGCAGGTGGAAGGGACCACCTGGGGCTGAGGGCACCCGTGCCAGACATACTCCGGCTCTTCCTTTTCTGTTCCCCAAAGCTAGGCACTGGGAGCTTGGTACCAGTGGGATCTGGAAATGCTGATGAGGCCAGTCTCAGCTCAGCTGCCTCCTGGGCTCCTTGGGATTCCTCACCTCAGGGGCAGAGTGTTTGTTCCCCTCCACTGCAAGGTGAGACGGCAGCTCCCCTGCCTTGTACATGGCACCAGGCAAGCCCAGCACACAAAGCGGAGTCAGGGGCAGGGGAGCCTCTTTCCTCTTCCTTTCTAGTAGCAAAGGATCAGACAGGCAAAGGGGATCCACCAAACTGCTGTGCCAGCAGAGAGGACTCAGCACTGACTTCAATGGGCCTAGGATCGAACCCTGGAGTGCTGTCAGGACCAGTTGCTCTCCTCTGTGTCGCAGATGTAGAACAGATGCTGTGAGTCTAGCTGGAAGCTAATGCGAGGTGACGTCCTGCCGACAAGTGTGTCACTTCCTGGCAGGGCACCAGGAGGGTTAATATGTTAATGTTTGTGCAGCACTTGGAAGCCATGAAGAATTAAGTAAGTGTTGAGGATTGTTACATTACTCGGGTGGCCAGAAGATGGGAGAGCAACAGAAGAATGGAGGCTCATGGGAAGGGGACATGCCATCTATTATGCTGCTAGGCACTGAAAAACCACAACCAGTGGACAGCCAGGTATGTAGGCAGGCAGAGTGCCCCAAGGGAGCATGACAGGACTCTGAGGAGCTGTCTGCCTAGGGGCTGCTGGAGGGAGAATTCATAACTGAATGCGTCTGGCATGACAAGAGAAAACACATTCTGATTCGTGGGGCTGAGGCCAGGGGATTTGGGTACCTCAGAGTCCCACTGGCCAAGCCCCTGAGGCTGGACATGTGGTCACCTAATGAAATAAACAGACAGCAGGTTTAAAGCCAACAAAAAGAAGCGCCCGGTACTTCCCAAAATGCACAGTCACCTGTCAAACTCATTACCGGGGGGGTTCTGAAGGCCAAAAGTAAAAATGGGTTAAAAAACTAATAGATAAGTTCCTGGAGGATAGGTCCATCAATGGCTATTAGCCAAAATTGTCAGGGACACAACCCCATTCTCTGGGCATTCCTTAACCTCTGACTGCCAGAAGCTGGGACTTGATGACAGGGGATCACTCAATAATTGCCCAGTTTTGTTCATTCCCTCTGAAGCGTCAGGTACTAGCCACTGTCAGACACAAGATATTGGGCTAGATGGACCATTGCTCTGACCCAGTATGGCTGTTATGATGTTCTTATGTAATCAACCTTCCAGCAGCTTGGACTGACAAATCACGGAACTGAGCTGGCCTCTTAAAAACAATGCATATACTAATAATATACGAATGCTGTTTAACACTGTGATGGGTTGAATACCCTTCCAAAGGGAGCAGTGGAGGCAAAAGACATATCTGGCTTCAAGACTAAGCTTGATAAGTTTATGGAAGGGATGGTATCATGGGCTAGCCTAATTTTGGCAATTAATTGATCTTTGACTATTAGAGGTAAATATGCCCAATGGCCTGTGATGGGACATTAGACAGGGTGGGATCTGAGTTACTACAGAGAATTATTTCCTGGGTGTCTGGCTGGTGAGTCTTGCCCACATGATCAGGGTTTAGCTGATCACCATATTTGGGGTCGGGAAGGAATTTTCCTCCAGGGCAGATTGACAGAGGCCCTGGGGGGTTTTCGCCTTCCTCTGCAGCATGAGGCATGGGTCACTTGCTGGAGGATTCTCTGCACCTTGAAGTCTTTAAACCACAAGTTGAGGACTTCAGTAGCTCAGACATAGGTCAGGGGTTTGTTACAGGAGTAAGTGGGTGAGATTCTGTGGCCTGCATTGTGCAGGAGGTCAGACTAGAAGATCATAATGGTCCCTTCTGACCTTAAAGTCTATGAGCCTATGAGATGTGGCTCTGTCTGGAGTGTGTTGTGCTGCTGTAACACCAGAGACACTTCTCCTGCTTCTCTCTGGTCCAAGCGCCCCTTCCCAAACATTGCCATCTCTCTCAACGGTCAGAAAGGCTCCTTCCTCTGCATTCACTTGTTCTTTCCGGAAATAATGCATCACTCCCCCACAGGGAAGCAGCACCAGAAGCAAGCGAGAAAGAGCAATTCCATCCCTAAGGCCCATTTCCTACCATTAAAGACCAGGAAATAAAATCTACATTCTGCAGCACTGCTAGCAAAGCCCCAGTAAGGCAGTGGACGTGCGCACGCAGTATGTGAGGAGAGAACGTGCACAATATGTGTGCTTACATTGCAATCAGAGGTGTGACTGCAGCTCGGTTCAGCACATCCATGCTAATGCCAATCTAGCTAGTATGGCTACATAGCAGTGGAGACATGCATGGCCCCTGGTACAGGCCAGCAATGTAAATATGTCCCCAGCGTTCTGGCTTGACTTGTACAGCCTACCCGGGGGTCCACACTGCCCCACCTTCACTGCTCTTTTTAGCCATGCTAGTTCAATTAAAGCTAGCGTGGGGGTGCCTACACGAGCTGCAGTCACACCTCTGACCACAGCGTAGACACACCCTTGGGCCTACAGCATATCTGAGCTAAGGCTGAGTGTGCCCGGCACAGCGTACACGTCTGAGGCACTGCACGTACTTCGTGCACACACAGAGTCTATGCAGAGCTTGTATGTGCAGCTGTGTGCGTGTACTCTGGGAGTTTGGGTCATTGTAATGGGTTGGACTCACCCCTGCAGCGCCTCCCGCTGGTGACTCTGGGGAATTAGCTCGGTTTCCAGCACGGAGCGCCCTCTGCAGGCCGGTGATCCGCCTGTTCCCTGGCCCCGAGTCCCTCCCTGGACCCCGGTGCCCTTTTACATGGGGTGTTGCCCCCTGGCAGTAACCCCTTTCTCTCAGGGTCTCCCCTCCCCAGGGAACCCCCACCCTCTATCCCCACCTTGCCTCAGTGTATGGCTACTGCCAGTCATCGTCTCACCCCCGTGCCCTGGGGCAGACTGCAGTATCAGCCATTCAGCACTGGCAAGGAGGGTTTGGACCTGCTGCCTTGGCCTACCCCTGGGCTGCCCTCTGCAACCCCCAGTACCTATTAGCCCAATGCTAGGCCGCAGCCTGGGGCTTTCCAGGCTGGAGCTCCCCAGCTCCTCTGCCTTTCCCCAGCCCTGCTCCCCTCAGGTACCTGGTCTAGCTCCTGCAGCCAGGCCCATCTCCCTCTGAATGCAGAGAGAGACTGTGTGCTTGGGCTTCTGGCTCACAGCCTCTTATAGGGGCCAGCTGGGCCTGATTGGGGCGTGGCCCAGCTGCAGCCACTTTCCCCAATCAGCCCAGGCTGCTTTCTCCAGCCACAGCCCCTTCCCAGGGCTGTTTTTAACCCCTTCAGGGCAGGAGCAGGGGTCCACCCTGCTACATACATGTACCCTCTGTGGCTGATCCCAATAACTCCCCCCAGCAGGGCTCTCTCCCTGGCTGCCTTCCTAGCCCAACACTCTGTGCTGACTGCAGGGACTTGGCAGACGGTGAAGGGGCTGTGGCGGTACATGGGAAGTCAGCTTAACTTCTGTACCCGGAAAGAGAATGGAGCAAATAATGACGCCATCCATTTGCAAACACCTGGCAGGTAACAAGGTGATAAGTAACAGTCAGTATGGATTTGTCAAAAACAAATTGTGTCAAACCAATCTGAGAGCTTTCTTTGACAGGGTAACAAGCCTTGTGGATGGGGGGAAGAGGTAGATGTGGTATATCTTGACTTTAGTAAGGCTTTTGATACTGTCTTGCACAACTTGCTCATAAATAAACTAGGGAAATCAAATGCAACCTAGATGGAGCAGTATACCATAAGCTGGGTGCAAAACTGGTTGGAAAACTGTTACCAGAGAATTGTTATCAGTGGTTCACAGTCATTCTGCAAGTGCATAATGAGTGGGGTCCCGCAGGGATCAGTTCTGGGTCCTGTTCGGTTCAATATCTTCATCAATGATTTAGATAACAGCATACAGAGTACACTTATAAAGTTCGTGGATGATACCAACCTGGGAGGGGTTGCAAGTGCTTTGAGGATAGGACTGAAATTCAAAATGAACTGGCCAAACTGGAGAAATGGTCTGAAGTAAATAGGATGAAATTCAATAAGGACAAGTGCAAAGTGCTCCATTTAGGAAGGAACAATCAGTTGCACACATACAAAATGGGAAATGACTGCCTAGGAAGGGGCACTGCGGAAAGGGATCTGGGGGTCAGAGTGGATCACAAGCTAAATACGAGTCAAAATGTAACACTGTTGCAAAAAAAAAGCGAACTTCATTCTTGGCTATATCAGCAGGAGTGTTGTAAGCAAGACGAGAAGTGATTCTTCTGCTCTACTCTGCTCTGATTAGGCCTCAACTGGAGTATTGTCTCCAGTTCTGGATGCCACATTTCAGGAAGGATGTGGACAAATTGGAGAGAGTCCAGAAAAGAGCAACAAAAATGATTAACAGTCTAGAAAACATGACCTATGAGAGAAGACTGAAGAAATTGGGTTTGTTTAATCTGGAAAAGAGAGGACTGAGAGGGGACACAAGAACAGTTTTCAAGTATGTAAAAGGTTGTTACAAGGAAGATGAAGAAAAAATTGTTTTTCTTAACCTCTGAGGCTAGGACAAGAAGCAATTGGCTTAAATTGCAGCAAGGGAGGTTTAGGTTGGACATTAGGAAAAACTTCTTAACTGTCAGAGTGGTTAAATGCTGGAATAAATGCTTAGGGAGGTTGTGGAATCTCCATCATTGGAGACCTTTAAGAGCAGGCTGGACAAACACCTCTCAGGAATGGTCTAGATAATTAGTCCTGCCACGAGTACAGGGGACTGTACTAGATGGCCTCTCGAGGTCCCTTCCAGTTCTATGATTCTATGTTTAAAGTTTCCTGTGGGGATTCCTACATGGTTCTATGTTAATTCAAAGGTCCAGTGCGAGGCTTTGGGACGCTCCCTCCCCACCAAACAGCCTGGCACGGTGCATTCCCCATCGCCTTGCTGTGGCCCTGAGCAGGCCTGTTAGAACATTATCTCTCCGTGTCATTTGCTGATTATATCCACAGGCTGTCATCAGCTGTTTCCCCTTCCATACTGTGCGCTCCTCCCCGGAGTCCGTGCTCCTACTCTCTGCCCTGTTCTCTGTCATCAGGAACAGCTCCAGGATCCAAGGCCACAATGTGCTGGCTCCAGGCTACTCCTGGGTCAGCTATGCTGGTCTCCTTTCCAGCAGACGGCAATGCTCCATTTCCAGCGAGCAGCTGTGTACAGAGACCTGCAGCACAGAGATTCCAGGCAACACAACACCCAGCCTTCCAAGGGAATTTTCCACAAGTCCAGGATCTTTTCTGTACATCAGCTTTTCATTGCCACTGCTCACCACTCAGGGCACTTGGCAGAGCCATAAGGCTGCTTTTGTGCCGTAGGTAATGAGAGTTTAACTCTCAATTTCATTAGCCACAAATGAATGGAAATGGGAAACGTCCTGTGCAGATCAGCTGCTGCCCAGCGTGTGCCCCTGCCCAAACATCAACTCCATTGGTCTCTGATCCCTCCCGTGAACCCAGGCCCTGCCTCCGGCTCCAATTGCACGCCTCACAGCACACGCCACACTGTACATCTGTCAGTCTTCTTCACTGCCTGCCCGTCATCTCTGGTCACTCACCAGCCTGTTCCCCGAGGCTGCCCTGCTATCATTCACACGTATGTATGAATATCGCCCATTCCCCTTTTCTGGCATTCCTTTGCCACTGAAACTCCCATCATTTGCCAATGACATATCTGCCACTCACACTGCTTGTGCCCTCACCTATCTGCTACTAGCACACTGGTTCTGTCACTCACCTGCCAGACGCCTGCCCTGTGTCACCCATTCACACCCGGCGCTGTCGCTCTCTGCTGCATGCCCCTCTCCTGTCACTCAGCCTCCCACCCAAATCCCTTCTCAGGCACCCGCCAGGCCCTGTGTCGCTCGCAGGCCCATCGCCTGGTGGAAGAGAACATGAAGCTAGGAAGGTTGATTTTACCGGACAGGGTTGTTTGCAGCATCGGGGTCCAGGGCGGTGACCACTCCCACCACAGAGCCAACATAGGCATCCTCCTGGACTTCCATCAGGTCGGAGGGGGGCTGGAACTCCGGGGGCTCATCCACATCCAGCACAGAGACCCGCACAATGGTTTGATCTCGGAACGTGCCCAGATCCACAAACCTCGGGTCCACAAACTTGTTCAGGGCCTCCACCACCACAGTGTGAACCATCTTGGCCTCATAGTCAAGGGGCTGAGACAACAGGACAGGGTTAGCGATTCACCATCTGACGGTTCCTTCCCACCTCTGGTGTATTCACTACTGCTGCTTTGGGTTAGACCCCACCAGGGCTCCCGGGAGAGGCCAGGACTGGAGAAGCCCAGAGCCTCAGCTCCTGCCATGCCCCCTACAATGTCTCCTGCTGGGCAGGGCATGCATAGCTGTGAGCTCTCCTGCCCATTCCCTACAGGGCTCCTGCTGGGAAAAACGTTTCTTGCCCTCCCCCACTCTACATTCAGATAAGGCCTGATGTAGGAACTCAGAATGCACTGAGACGGCTGTGTGCACCATGGGGGCGAGTGACTGATTTTCAATGGTGTAGTGATCATTAATCACCCTGTGATTATTTTTACAGCAGAGGTGACTGGAATGCAATGGTCTTGGTGAGCATTCATTCTTTCCTGCCTGCACCAAGTGTTTTTGCCACAAAAAGCAGACATACTCCACATGCGGTTGGTCAGGCTCAGGCATTCCGTGGGCATATTGCTCTCTAATAGGTGCTATCAATAACGGGGATTAGTGTTAGCCCCCTCCGCTGCACACCTCGCTTCTGCACATGGCAGCATTCACCCCTTCGTTACGGATTTGTCTGAAAGTCTCTCTCTGTAAATTCTGTGCTCACAACTGTCTGTGTCTCTTAGCGTCTGTGGGCAGCAACTTGCTCAGCGGGTGCCCTGCCTCCCTTGCCTTTCTTCGGCCCACCTTTCCAATCCTTTCTCTCTCCTGACACGTCTCCTGCTCCCTGCTAGCTGGGGGGCAGGGTCTGCGGCTTCCAACTTCTCTAAGATGCTGTTAAACCAGCTCTCGGAGGAGCAATCCCCCAGCCTCTGAAACACACCAGCACCAGAAGGTATCATCAAAAGGGAAGGGCTCTATCCCGCTCTGAGAGTCCTGCCCTGCCCTCCCCAACCTACCACCTCTGCCTCCATTCACACCTCCTCCTGGTGCCGTTCCTCTGGGTTTACCTTCTGCACGGTGATGATCGCCTCCTGGGTGTTGCTATCTGTGGTGACTTTAAACATCTGCACCCCCTCCTCATCTTTGATCTGGTACGTCATGTCTGTGTTCTCCCCAACATCCGAGTCCTCCGCCTTCACTCTCCCGATCGCAGTGCCCACACGGGCAGTCTCCACAATGCTGAACTGGTACATCTCTGCCAAGGGGGAAGAGAGGGGCTTGGCGTCACAGCATGGCCTTCGCTGACTCTGATCCCTGGGTTCCCTTCAGGCAGTGCATAGACACTCCCTGGGGGCACCTCCACTAGGCGAGTGCACCAGCCTCCAGGCAGAATGCCAGCAACCCTACTGAGTACACTTGGCTGGTCCCTGGTCCGGTGCGGCTCAGCTCCCGCACACACAGATTGCAGAGTTTTGTCCTGTCTAGTGTGCAATGTCCCATTTAACCTTGGCAGCCACGCCAGAGTCTGGGCTTCGTTGGGGGCACATGTGAGGCCCTGCTGGAACCCCTGAGGACGCCCCATTTCCTAAACCTCTGTGCAAGGCGTCTTGGCTTTTCCTGCGAGAGAAAAGCAAATAACCCCACTCTGGGTGAAGGAAGCTGGTGTGAGGCATTAGGGAGCATCCCAGTCTCTAGAAGTCTGGCAACCACACCAGGCTGTCTCAGAACCAGCTGCAGGGATGTCAGCCAGTCCAGGGCCAGTGCCGAGGTCTCTGTGGGCACAGCATTAGCACAGCCCCGTTTCCCACTGCTAATGTCTGGAATACAAATGCGCTCAGAGGGCTGAGCTCCCTCCAGCCACAGCTCAGAACCCTTTGTAGCTCTGCCCCAGACTGCCAGCCAAGCGCTGCAGAGCCCTGCAGCTGGTGTGCGAGGCAGAGACCAAGCCAGCAGCTCTTCAGTGACAGGATTTCTGTCCCGGTGGTGGGACTCAACTGCAGGTCACAGAGCTTTGGCAATGGCTTGGGAGCTAGAGATCAGCTCAGTCACACCCCCACATGCACGCGGTGTGCAAGCAGGGGCTGGTGGACTGCCAGGTTGCAAGGAAGGGTCTGGGGCTCATTCAAGCCAGCGTCTGAGGTCTGAATCAGCACCTAACATTTGTGCGAGATGGCGGGAAGAGGCTGACCTGCCAATGGAGTTTGGGGGTTACTCTCCCTCTCCCAGTGCCTACAGGCCCAGGGAGGGAGACAGAGACAGACAGCTACACCTACTCCTCACACCTACAGTCCTGCAGCCCTACTGACTCCCCCAGGGTTTGCTGGCTGTCACTGGGACACCCCTCCTGCTTCGGTTAATGAGCAGGGCTGGGATCTGCAGAGCACTTGGAGTATTAAACCCACTACACAACGACCGCAGGCTGGGGCAGGAGCAGCCAGGACTCCTGCACATGTCACCGGTCAGATCCCCCTCTGCCACCACCACTGCCCTGTGGAATAAGAGAAACCTGCACAGACCTGACTATGCACTGGCCCGCAGCACCGTGGCCTGTACTCCTGTACACCCAGAGTCACCAGCGTCAGAGAGTGTCTCTGCACTGCCAGCCAGTCCAAGGTGGGCAGGTTGAAGGGCCAATAGGGAGAGATGACACTGACTCCAGAAGAATTCTAATAAACAAATGGGTCTGCATTAAAACTCAGCATTGATTGACTCCCCCACTCCACGTCACTTGCCCTCTTAGACTGCAAGCTCTCGGGACAGGGTCCAGATCTCTGGGTCTGTGAAACACCTAGCACAAGGGGGCTATGTCCCTGACTGGGTCTCTAGCTGCTACCTCAAAGCAAAGTCAGCAACAACAATCCTGCACAGCAGTGGCTGGCTCAGCACCAGGCTGCCTGCAAGACCCCCGGGACGGGGAACAGTGACTCTTACTCTGTGGGAATCGTGGAGGGTTGTCGTTGACGTCTGTGATCACAATTGTGACTGTGGTGGATCCAGACAGGCCACCAAGCTGCCCTGCCATGTCTGTGGCTCGGATCACCACTTCATACCGGTCCTGAGTTTCTCTGTCCAGATTCGCCACTGCCGTCCGGATCACACCTGGAAAAGGCCAAAGGGGAAGTAATGAGTGTGAATGCTGGGGTGGCCCATTAGCCCACGGAGCACCCTTCTCACTGCCACCCTCCCCTGGGGGCAGGTCATGGAATCCTGTAGGCCAGGCTCCAGGCAGAGCATGGTCACAAGGCAGGAGCCCTTCACCTTCACTTGCCAGCAGGACTCTGCCTCCTCGTGCTTATGGACTTGGGAAAGGTTGTAACAGCAGGGTCAGCTGAGGGAGGAGCATTAGCAGAGCAACAACTTAGGCTGGGCCTGGAAGAGCCAGGGGGACATGGGCATTGCCCTGCAGCAGTCTGTCAGCTGCGCAAGCAAACAGCCCCATCCACCCAGGCAGCGGTGGGAGGGCCGGGTCATTTCGTAGGAAACAAGATGTTTCATGTGCCTGCTGTAGGAGCAAACTTGGGCTGGGGCTTGGCCACACCAGCTGGGTTTGTCATTGTTTGTTTCACCAGGAGAAGCTAAGTACCAGCTGTTTTATTATAACACACAAAAATAAAGATGTTTAATACGAAACAGTGAAAGGCCCCAAGAACAGGCCCAGAACCCAGCTAAAGAAACAGCCCCAGAACATGCATGGAAAGGGGTGTGTGAATGGTGCTGCCCAACCAAGCACAGATCTGTCCCGGGCCCAGGACAGCATTACCACAAATCCACCTGCTGTCTTTCATACTTGGAGTGTAAGCTATGTGGGGCAGAGCCCAGCTCTGTGTTCCATGCTTGTCCAGTGCCTCGTGCCATGGGGTTCCTAGGCACTACCACAGAACAAATACCTAGCACTCCCAGGGACGTGGCAAGCCCAGAGTAGGTGCCAAGGGCACTCTGAGACCAGCAGGAGTAACTCCCATGAAGTCAGTGCCAGCCTGAACCTGGTTTGAAGCCTAGAGCCCTGTGTCTGCACGACAGACCTATGTTGGTGTAACTACATTGCTCGGCGTGTGAAAAATCCACAAGCCTGAGAGATGCAGTTACACCGACATAGCCCTCCCACTCAGTGTAGACAGCCCCATGTCGGCAGACATAGCTACCATGTCTCGGGGAGGTGAATTAACTACGTCACCGGGGGAAGCTCCTCCATCGGCGTACGAATTACCTCACTTCAGTGGTGCAGTTGCATTGCTGCAGCCACGCAGATGCAGTGTTATAAGTGTAGACCTGCCCTTACTCAGGAGCCTGCAGTGAGAGACCTGCAGGGGATTAGGCTATTTAGCCCAATCTTTCCCCTTTCTGGCCCTGACCTGCTCACACTGTCTGCTCCTCAACAGGCACCGGGTTCCAGCACCTCACATGCCCTTGTCCACCTCTCCCCAAAGGCCAGGCTTGAGATGGGGGCAGCCCAGGGGAGTAAAGAAGCAGAGTCCTGAGGAGCCAGAAACGTCCCAGGACACTGCTCAGAACCGCAAGTTGAAGGAAGCCAGGAGAAGCCACTGAACAGTGAGGAGCAGCCATTTTTCTCTCTTTCTCTGATGACATTTGCAGGCGCTGAAGGAGCTGGCGATGCTGTTCTGGAGACATTTAACTCGCCTCGCTTTCTGAAACTAGCAATTATTCCAGTGATTATCATCGTTAGGATTTATTATGAAGACATCACCATTGTCTCCGATCCCTGCAGCTCCCTCACTCTCACGGACAGGCACAATTTCACCCACCTCCCCACGGACTCCGTTATTTCAGTTCTGTAATTACCCCGGACATTCTAAGCTGTGCTTTTGCTGCCTTCGATCTGATGAATCAAAGGGAGGATCCGTTTTGCCTACCTTACCTCAAGCAGGTTCCCACGCACTCCCATCAATCCAGCACCTGCTTTCCTGTGCACTAAAAACTGACTCACGGACCGCTCTGTAAGCTCCTTCCCCTCCCTGGGGTTCATGTCTCCTGGCAGCTGCACAGGGGGTGGGGTGGAGGACGGGGAGCTGAGGGCAGTTCCAGCCTTTATACCAGAAAGACCTTTCTACAGAGGACTGGGAATAGCCCCAGCTGAACTGGATGCGGCACCCCTCAGGCCTCTCCATTGCAGAGAAGTTCGATTTCTGCCACCATTACTCCCGAGGGGCTCAGTCTCTCCCCGTGTCTCCCTGGACATCTCCCTGTGTCAGCCCCATGGCTGCAGACTCCCTTTCTCGCTTTGTGTCCATTTGGAAATAATTGTTTCCCTGTGAGAGCCGCTGCCAATGCAGTCTGTATGGGCTGCTGCCATTCCCACTGCCAGAAGGCATGGATGCAGGAGGATGGAGACCTTTAGGGGATGCTCTTCCTCACATCCCGTCATGCCCCTCAGGGAGATTTGGGGTTTGCATTTTTAAAGAGCACTGGAAGAAACAAGGCCCTAGTGGGAGGGACCCCTCTCGGGTGAGCCCTTGGCCCTATGGCAGGCTGATCCTGGGAGCTGAGGGGCCGGCAGGCTGGTTGGCAGCATTTACAGTCAGACCCAGTCATCCGGCTCTGAATATTAAACTGTTATTTCTGGGGAAGCACCATCACATTCACATTTCAGCAATTTTGTTAATTAAAGGGGTATGAAGTGTTTTATAATGAAAACGATTCTTGTCAGCACAATAGCGCTGAATTGGGATGAGACAGAAAAGCTCCTGCATTCAGCGTAGTTGTAATGGTTTAACTGAGACACTTAATGATACATGCCACGACGCCCTGTTGCAGTGCGACACCCGGCCCAGCTGCCCCCCCGTAACGCCCCCATACAGTGTGGTACCCAGCCCAGCTGCCCCCCCGCCCCACCTCCACGCAGTACAGTACCCATCCCAGCCGCGCCCCGCGACAGCCCCTTGCAGCATGGTACCTGGCCCAGTCGCACCCCACGATGCCCCCTTGCAGTGTGACACCCGGCCCAGCTGCCCCCCCAACTCCCCCCCACAGCTCAGTACCCGACCCAGCCGCCCTCCCCGACACCCCCACACAGTGCGGTACCCAGCCCAGCCACACCCCAACACCCCCCACAGCGCAATCCCCAGCCCAGCTGCACCCCCCAATGCCAACCCACAGCGCGATCCCCAGCCCGGCCGCATGGGATCACTGCATCCTAGTAGGAAGCAAACCCCGAGGCCCAGGGTGGCACTGGCTGGGATACAGCTTGTGTCACGGAGTGTGGGGGAGTCAAGGCCCGCACCCCCCACATCCTGCGATTCTGTGAATCTCAGCCAGCCAGTAAAACAGGTTTATTAGCCAACAGGAGCACAGTCCCAAGCAGGGCTTGTAGGTACAACCAGGACCCCCAGCCAGGTCCCTCTGGGGGGCGAGGATCTTAGACCCCAGACTTGGGGTTCCCTGCCTCTTCCCAGCCAGCCCAAACTGAAACCAAACCCCCCTCCAGCAGGCTCCCCCCCTCCTTCTCCCCCTCCCCCTTTGTCCACTCCCCCCACCCCCTCCTGGCTCAGGTTACAGGCTCAGGTACGGTCCCTCACCTAAAGTCACCCCCTGCTCTCCCCTCCCCCATGCAGACAGCCCCAGTAAAACTAAAGGACATTCCCAGGTCAGTCCACCCCGCTCCCTGCTGCGTCACAGCTTGTCAGTGCATCACAGCTCTCCGGGCGGGCGCAGGACCATGCTGTGGAATACCAGTGCTGCTGCGGCTTGGTGGAAGGAGCTGACATGTTCCCTCACCCCCACCCTGAGGAACACACCTTCCTGGGCACTGGACACGCCCAGCCGAGTTCCTGGGAGGATAGAAAGGAGCCAGGGTTCAGCCCCAGGAGGCTAGCCCCAGCAGCTCCCTCCCCAGGCCCACAGATCTGCTGCTCTCCCAACCAGGAGAACAGCAAGACAATCCATCCTGCCCAAAGACTTCCAGCCACGCCAGAACCCCCTTCCATCCAGCCGTGTCTTTTCAGTTTGTGTCAGTGTCTATTACAGCTGAATAATGCAGCCATGTAACAACATACCCTCCGGTGCACGCTGCGCACGGCTTTCCAGCAGGAGCCAGATTAATCACAGAGAATAATTACAACGTTACGGGACACTTACAGTCACACAAACGCCATCAAACTGGCTCAATGGCAGACGCTCTTTGGGCGATAAAACCAAAGCAGGACAAGTTCTCGGCAGGTAAATGCCTCCCAGGAATCCAACCCTGCAGGTTATTCGCTCTCGATGCTTCCAGCTTAGGGGGCTACGAGTCCACATCCCAGGGCTCCTACCCCAAGGGAACAAGACAGAGACTACCCCGCACCCACCACAGCGCCCTGCCAGAGAGGAGAGCGTGGGCAGGGCCTGCCCCAGTGACCCGATCAGGGCTTTAGCAAGCCTAGGTGTGTAGTCCAGGGGACTGCCCAGGAACAAACCTGAACAGACTTCAATGGGAAGGTCCCTTCCAGGTACACACACCTGCCTATGCAGGGTATGGAAGTGCCAAAGTATTTGCCAACTTTAACCATGTCCCTTTCTGGGAAGGCACGAGGTGCCACCTGATTTCTGTGCCCCAAGCCTGATGTATTGTGGGGGAGCATCAGAGCCAGCCATCCTCAACCCTTCGGCACTCTTCACTGCTTCCCCAGCCTCCCAAGCCCATCAGCACCTCCCCGCTGCTGCCCCATGCCTGGTGGGCACTGGGTGAGCCCTGTGCCTGCCTGCTCCCCACACGCAGGCTGCGCCTCAGTGCAGACGGGCTGGGGATACTGAGCAAACGGCACGGTTCTCTCCTGGTGATGCCACCTCGACAGCGGGGCTGACCCGGCGTCTTGCAAAGCTGAGCCCCTGAGGTGCCATTTTTACACACTCAGAGCCAGTGTGCGGGGCTGCCGCAGCTGGGGTGGGAACACAGCATTGCCCTGGAACCCAGCCTCACCACCAGGGCTGCCCAGAGGATTCAGGGGGCCTGGGGCAAAGCGGGGGAGCTGTGGCGCTTGTACTCACCCGGCGGCGGTCTGGGTCTTCAGCAGCATTTCAGCAGCGGGGGGCCCTTCAGTCGCTCCGCGTCTTCGGCAGCACTGAAGGGCCCCCCGCCACCGAAATGCCGCCGAAGACCCGGACCGCTGCTGGGCCAGGGCTCACAGGGTACTTCAGCGGTGGGGGGGGCCCTTCAGTCGCTCCACGTCTTCGGCAGCACTGAAGGGCCCCCCGCCGCCGAAATGCCGCCGAAGACCCGGACCGCTGCTGGGCCAGGGCTCACAAGGTACTTCAGCGGGGGGGGGGGGGCCTTCAGTCGCTCCGCGTCTTCGGCAGCACTGAAGGGCCCCCCACCGCCGAAATGCCGCCGAACACCAGGACCGCTGCTGGGCCAGGGCTCACAAATTGCCCCACTTGCCCCCCCTCTGGGCGGCCCTGCTCAGCACAGGCAGGAGCCTGAGAGAAGAGAGGTGCAGGCAGCCTGCTGCTCGCCTGGTTCTGCCCTCTCCCAGCCCTGACAGCGACATGGCTGGCCCTGGAATCTCCTTTGGTCACAATGACAGTGTCCGACTCTGCCCCCAGCGGAGGCAGACAGACTGGCTTGCAGCAACATCCCATGCTCAGGAATAACTCCTGGAAAATGCAGCCGCCTTGACAGGGTGGCTTTTCTCTTCATGTGGGGTTCCAACGCCCCAGCAGGGCACCCCCACGGGGTTACTCCCCCCTCAGCCCTGACAGGCTTCCCTCACACTCCTCCCTGACACAAGCCCTGCGCTCCCCTTACCACCTGCCCCTGCAGTCAGAACTCTGCCTTCCAGCCCGAGTGAGGGCTGAGATGGTGCCTGGACCTCACGCTGGCCTCTGCATGGGGAATTCACACTCGCCCTCCCCACTGAAGAAAAGCCAGGCCAGGGCCCAGCTGCACTTTCTTGTGCCCTCGGCCAAGGCCTGCCCCAAGGGGGGACACCGAGACTTTGCCAAGGGGCCTTTTCTGTCCTGCTCTTCCTCCGCCCTTTGAGCCCAGGAGCCAAGACGCAAAGGCCACCACTGAGGAAGGGCGGGTAGCCCTGGTGCATTCAGTGGCCTCTCCTGTGGGTCCTTTATCTGTTTCAATGAGCAACCAGGCTGAAGGGTCTGTGCTCCCAGGCCGTGGGAACACGGCCACAATTCAAACTGCAGGCACATAGCAGTGAAGCCAGACACATGTGCCCACTCGAAGCCAGGAAACAAGGAAATAACCAGCCAGAGGTTAAAGCAAATCCAAGCCTTACTCCAACCCCTCTCCTAGCCCAGCCCATCCTGCACCACCCCCCATTAGTCAAAGCCTGGGGAAGCAGGTGGGTGCTGAAAGTCTATAGGTCTGGGCTATCTAGGGCGAAGGGGGAGGGAATCCAGCACAACTGAAGCAGCCCTACAATAACACAGCAGCGAGGGCAGCCCGGCGCTGGGGAGCAGCCCTACAATAACACAACTGTGTGCACAACGGATGGAGGTAATACACTTCAGGGTCAGACTTTCAAGGGTTAACAGCTCTGAACCTGGAGAGCGGATCCTTTATCTATGGAAGGAAAATGATGCAATTGCTGAGAGAGTCTTGCCAGCTTCATTTCCTGTCCATGTTGCTGGATATTCCCCCACCCTCAAAGAGATAAAAATCGCTGTAATGTATGTGAGAAACGGTGACAAGGCGCAGAGAGGAGCCAGCAGCAGGGGAGAAGAAGGTGTGTGGGAGACATGTGGGGCAGGCGACCAGCAGGGCACAGGGACGTGTGCACACACAGACATGCCAGGCTATGTTGCGTGTTGCTGTCCCTCTCCCCCGAGGTGACCTCTGACATCCTCTCTGCAGGGCCCAGGATCACCTGCATTTTCCTCGTGCAGCAGGCTTGGACCCATCCCCAACCCTTGGCTCAGGAGACCTGTGAGGGAAGGGGGGCGAATGGGACAGGCTCAGGAAACCTGGGCCACTAAGGACTTGTTCACACTACTACTGATACCTGCGCAACTTCTCTCGCTCAGGGGTGGGAATAAGCCATCCCGAGCGACGTAAGTTACACCGAGCTGGCACGCGGCAGGGATGCAGGACGGCGCTCAGAGCGGAGGGAGCTGCCGGGACGCAGGATGGCTGCCGCTGCCGATGAAGGGATAAGGAGATTCAGAAGGGAGAGCAGCACATAAAATGGCCACTCTTCCTGCCAGCCACGTAGGGCCTGTGCCCCAAGAGGCCACCTAGCAGCCAAGCTGGAACAGACAGGCCCAGAGGACTTAGTCCCAGGGGAGGGGAGGGGAGGGGCAGCCTATGACAGCACAAAATGAAGCTAAATCCCAAATCCCTCTTGACATCAAATATTAATTTCCACTTTACACGAGTAAATACGCCCTCAGTCCCCGCAGACCAAACACACAATTTGTCCCAAACCAACTGACCTTCCTTAAAGGCACAGTGTCTCTTAAAGGAGAGAGAATCACACCAACACAAAACCGAGGAATCTCCTTGGAAACAGCTCACATCTGGGGACATGGGATCACCCCAGTTCAAAGCTGCCTGTCCCTGCCCAGGGCGCAGGTGGATAATCCCAAGACAGCAGGCGCCGTTTGGTGCTGATAGAGAGAGTAGCCACGCAGGTCAATGCAACCTGTGAGCACAGGCAAACACAACCCGACACATGTCTGCACACACACAAAAGTGCTGACAGCACAGGGCCCCAAAAGGAGCGTCTCTGTTTAACTGTGTCCCCAACCCAAGGGGCACAAATCCTGTGACTCGTTTGCATCCGTATGGTTCAGAGACAGCAAATTCCCTGTCGCCCACGGGTCCCTGTCCCTGCAAGCCCCATGCTCACAGGGCTGTCACAATGGCCTCCACACCACAGAGCTGCAGGGTTACTGGGGAATAACAACATGCAAACTGCGAGAAAAGACCTGGGGCTGGGCTGGGCCAGTTGACTTGGGTCTACGGGGCTCAGGCTGAGGGGCTACATGGTTGCAGCATAGACATTTGGGCTCTGACTGAAGCCTGGGCTCTGAGACTTGGTGCAGGGGGCTGTTTATCACAGGGCAGGTGTACCCCCGGGGTACTGCAAAGAGGAAAGCTGCGTGTCCAAAGTGCTCATTGCCCAGCTTCTGGATAATTAGCAGGGGTCTGGATCCCCTGACAGATGAAGACACAGCTTTGATGTGCAGCGGTGGAGGGTGCAGTGAACTCAGGGAAGGAATCTCTCCACTGGGTGCAGAGTGATGTGCAGATTCCTGCCTGCAAAGGGAAGCACAAGCTTGATTCTCATCCCTGCCAAATCCATCGCAAGCCAGCTCTGTGACTGACCCAGAAGCAGGCATTGTCTGCAGTGTTGTAGCTTGTCAGTCCCACACACTGCTAAAGGCTGGGGACCGACTGGCTAAGCAGCAGTTCTGCAGAAAAGGACCTGGGGATTACAGTGGATGAGAAGCTGGATATAAGTCAGCAGTGTGCCCTGGTTGCCAAGAAGGCTAACGGCATATTGGGCTGCATTAGTAGGAGCAGTGCCAGCAGACAGAGGGAAGTGATTATTCCCCTCTATTCGGCACTGAAGAGGCCACATCTGGAGTATTGTGTCCAGTTTTGGGCCTCCCACTACAAAAAGAATATGGACAAATTGGCGAGAGCCCAGCGGAGGGCAACGAAAATGATCAAGGGGCTGGGGCACATGACTTATGAGGAGAGGCTGAGGGAACTGGGCTTGTTTAGGCTTTGTCTACACTGCCAATTGAACAACAAAACTTTTGTCATTCACAGGTACTTCAAGAACACCCCCCCCCCCAAAAAAAAACCCCGACAGAAGTTTTTCCATGGCAAGTGGCAGTGTAAACAGCTCGTTGTCAGCAGGAGTAGGAGGTGGAAGTATTTTGTCGGCAAAAGTGTTGACAAACAGCGTTTCCACTGCCCGACTTTTAGCGACACAGGGCAGCACCACTGACAGGATTTTTAACAGCCTGGTTGGCGGTGCTGACCAGAGCCGTCACGACCCAGTGCCTTACATTCCATGACCCAGTACTGGGTCCCGACCCACAGTTTGAAACCCACTGACCTAGGGAGATGGTGGAATCTCCATCCTTAGAGGTTTTTAAGGGCCAGCTTGACAAAGCCCTGGCTGGGATGATTTAGTTGGGGATTGGTCCTGCTTTGAGCAGGGGGTTGGACTAGATACCTCCTGAGGTCTCTTCGAACCCTAATCTTCTATGATTCTATAATTAAAGAGACAAGGTGGACGAGGTCCTATCTTTCTGGCTTTCTTTTATCTTTTCTCAACTGCATGAGGTACACCACATGTTGTAATAGGCATGTGTAAACCCATGGGTCTTGAAAGGTGAATTGTGGGGAGTGCTGATCATTGCAGAGCCTGCTAGATCAACAGATGGAAAACCTTCAGACATATCTTCATGGCTAAAATGATTAACTGCCCACAACACACCTTGGGGACCCATGGGTCCCACACATGCCAATCACAACATGTGGTATTCCTCATGCAGTGCACTGAATGCCGTAACTACCACCATGCCAGTCAACCCGACAGTCACTGCGCGCTCAAATGAACTCATGCAAGAAAACAATAAAAGACAGAATCACCCTGTCACCTGTGGGGGAACACATCTCACAAAGGGTTCACTCTTTATCTGACCTCTCAGTCCCCGTCCTCAAAGGAAACCTGCACGACGCTGGGAGCTTAAATTCATAACTTTGCTAGACACTAAAAATCCCGGCCTGAACACAGATACTGGATTTATGATTATTACAACAATCTATAACCCACTAACAACACTCCCCTCCTTCCCCCTCTGACTGGAAAGGTGTTAACAGGCCACTGCACTCTGAATGGTCCCTGGAAATATGTGTTGACTACTTATGCTAAACAATCTGTTCCCCCTTGTGTTTAGCTGTGCCGCTGGAGTCCCCTGTCCCAGACCTGCAGAAGCAGGGGCGGCTCTAGGCATTTCGCCGCCCCAAGCATGGCAGGCAGGCTGCCTTTGGCGGCTGGCCTGCGGAGGGTCTGCTGGTCCCGCGGCTTCGGAGGACCGCCCTTCGCGAGACCAGCAGACCCTCCGCAGGCCAGCCGCCGAAGGCATCCTGCCTGCCACCCTCGCGGCGCCGGCAGAGCGCCCGCTGTGGCTTGCCGCCCCAGGCACGCGCTTGGCGTGCTGGGGCCTGGAGCCGGCCCTGTGCAGAAGAGCTCCATGCAGCGCTCCTGGGAGTCTCTCTCACCAACAGAAGTTGTCCAATCAAAGAAATTACCTCCCCCCCCTTGTCCCCCAGCAGCAGGAAAACACTTGCTGGGGTGTCTGTACTACTGTCAGGTGGGGGCAGGGTGCATGAAGCTGGGATAGGGAAAGACCAATCTGCACTGGCCTCTGTGTCCAGATGGACAGAGCCTGGGTTCATCCCCCACATGGGCCCTTCATTTCTCAGCCGGTTCGTCTCGCTTAAGGTGACCAGACAGCAAGTGTGAAAAATCAGGACTGGGGGAGGGGGGTAATAGGAGCCTATATAAGAAAAAGACCCCAAAATCGGGACATCTGGTCACCCTAGTCTCGCTCCATGGCCAGCCTGCAGCTCCCCACTCCCTCTCTGTTTGCAAGGAAATGCTCCCTCCTGGCACTAAGAATGACAAGGACCTGGAGCTTGAGCCCTCAGGGACAGAAAGTGCTAAAATCTCACTGCCAATGGCTGAAATTACTGTTTACAAACAGGCGCATCAGAATAAAAGGCTCCCTGAGCACCTGCTAGGGAAGCAATTCTAGGCAGGGCTGGCGCTGTACAGACATGCTGTTAAACAGTGTTTCCTTGTGCTGCTCCTGCTCCACTGTGCCTTGCTGTTACTAGGTCCCCTGGCTGTTCACCACCCAGCACAGCACAACCTCCCGGGTCACTGAGCTGGCAGCGACGTGCAGTGGCCGTGACGAGGAGGAGAGACACCCTTGACGCTATACCAGAAAGTCACTCTCAGAACCCAGATGGAATGGCCAATGGGCCTGGCTCTTTATATGCTAATTGCTCAGACTCGTGTTCGAGTCTTTCACCCAAAGCCTCCTAGAAAGCTTTACACGCTCTACAGAGTCACCACTTCAGCCACTACCAAAATGGGATGTTTTCAAAGCTGTCGTTGGAAATGGCACCTGCAAGTTTTGTGCATGCAGAACACCAGCTCTGTGCCTTTTTAATAGGCCTTACAGTCCTTGAACATGCAGGGTGGAGCCCTGGCCTGAGCACACAAAACTTGCAGGCACAGTTTCAACACATGGATGAAACTTGGCTCCTACAAGACACAAGCGGTGCATTGTTGTTCTTATAAAACTAAGTGGCATTCTAAACATCAGTCACCCTCTGTCTACCTCCTGCTCTCAGGTGTGGCACAGAGCTCCCTCCCTTACTCACCATTCCACAAGCCCTGCGTTCCAGTGGAAACCACGGGGACACTGGGCCATGCAGTAACCCAGCAGGGCCCAGGTGTGTACCATGCTCCATAGGGCCCTTGCCCTCAGCATTAACTCCTGTTCCCAGAACAGGCTTCAGAAGGCAGCAGATCGCTAATATCCATGCACACTGGAGATGCAGCATTCAGCTTGGTTAGCAAGTAATACCCAGGAAGTAGTATTATTTAGAGTGTGTATTATGGTAGGACACAGTGTGCTAGGGACAACCACACACATCGGGTACAGCTACACTGCAGCTGGGATGTATAATTCCCAGATCAGATAGACATACACATGCTAAAAATAGCAGTGTGGCTTCAGCAGCTCCAGCTAGCTACCCAAGCACAATGCCGTCGGAGATCCTAGCTACACACTCGGGCAGCTAACCCAGCCACTGTGGCCACAGTGCTATTTCTCACTCAGAGCTAGTGCTTGTGCATCCACCCAAGCTGGGAATTACCTCTCCCAGCTGCAGTGAAGCTATACCCATAATGAGACCCATTCTCTGCCCCCGGTGCTCAAAGTCTGATCAGCTGCTGAATGCTTCAGCTGGAAATGGGCAGGAACACCAAGCACATCCAGAACCCACCATGCACCTTTTACATCCTGTACCTGAATGTGCAAGCACACCCCCACGTGCACACTGGCTCGGATACCTCCACACACCCTCACAAGATAGTCTCCTACGGGCAGGAGGAGAAAGAGCCACTTGTGACGAACGACAAGGAAGAGACATGGAATCTGAACGTGTGTGAGCGTGTGTGCGTGCGCGCATTTGTTCGTGGGGTGTGCCAGTGTGTGTTTGCTCCTGTGGGTGCATGAGTGCAACAAATAGCAGAGAAGCAGGTCAAAGCACAAAGGGGTTCTTCATTGTCATGTATTGTAGGAACTACAAGAAGCCAAACTGTATGAACTGCGGCTGCCCAGGGCACTAGCCCTTCTATTATCATTCGTTGGATTCCTGGCTCTTGATTGCAGGGTTTATACCCTAAAATCTGCTATTCCCCACGAAGCCTCTTCCCTCCCCCATAACCATTAACATTAATGGGACTTCCACCATCAGAAGGAGATGCCAATGCACATCCCACTAGCTCCTGAGGACAAGGTACTTTATACCAGCTTGTCACAGCACCACCTGCTAGGGGTTTATGACAGATGCGTTTTATAATGGGCTTTAGTCTAAGTTATTAAGAAATAGAGCAGCTTCCGCTGTTCGTTCATTAAATATTAATAGAACATTTATAAACTGATCCTTAATTTAAAGTGTTACCTTTAATCAAAGCCAGGGTGATAGCAATGCAGCCGTTGGTAAAGCCCCTCTGGTAGGATTTAAACCTCACGCATTGCGATTTTTTGGCACCTAAGGTACATTGCTGCTCGGGGTACAGTGCACAGAAGCTGCTGCTGCTGCCAGTGAGTACAAGCAGGAGAGACAACTGCAGTCTGCCCCGAACACCGTGGACCTGTTACTGGGTGGCACATGGCTCTCTCCAGCTCAGTGGTTCACTCGGCCTGGCCTGCTCTGAAAGCGAGGCGGTGAGGGGAGTACAAATGCTCGTCTAGACAGGCAGCCTCCACCCTTCATCCTGGCTCCCAAGCTCCTAGCTCGTGTCAGACCTGCTGACAGCGGCCCGGCGACTGGCATGTCAGTCCCTTCCTCCCCGCCTAGCAGAAGGACACTCACCTGTTTTACTGTCCACTGTGAAGTGCTGCTCCCCTTCCAGCACACTGTAGACCACCCGGGCACTGCTGCCGTACGTGGGGTCATCGGCATCTGATGCCATCACCTGCATCACGGACGTGCCTGCACAAGACAGGGCAGAAACAACAACAAAAACAAGCCTGAGCCAGCTGGGCAGAACCACTCAGACCTTCACGCCTGGGTCCCCTGGGGCTGGCCGGGCACGGGTTGGTAACAGAGCACAGAGGCTGATATAGCCAAGGACTACGAACCTATGCTGGGATAACACCGCCACCCCCAGTGGGACAGGTCACTGGGGAGAGGGCTGGCCATTCCTTTCTCTAGGAGCCACTGGCAGACTGTGCCCAGTTCTGGTGTGCACAACTCAAGGCTGCTGATAAACTGGAGGGGGGCAGAGAAGAGTTGTGAGAATGATAAAGGATTAGAAAACGTCTCATAGTGAGAGACTCAAGGAGCTCAATCTGGTTTGCTAATCAAAGAGAAGGTTACTGGATGCCTTGATTACAGCCAATAAGGACCTAACCGGAACAGAAATTTGATAAGGGGGGCGTGTCTCCCATCTAGCAGACAAAAGCCTAACATGATCCAATGGCTGGAAGTTGAATCTAGACAAATTCAGACTGGAAAAGAGGCGTAAATGCTTAAAATGAAGATAATTAACCATTGGACCAACTTCCCAAAAGTCTTGGTGGATTCTCCCATCCCTGACCATTTTAAAATCCAGACTGGATGCGTTTCTGAGAAATCTGCTCTGGTTCACACAGGAATTAACTCGTGACCGTCCTGCCGCCTGTTATCCCAGGGCCCCTGTGCCAGGACAGTGCTCCTACTTGGCCAATAAGGAGGATGGGGCAGCACCTGGGGCCTATAAAGGACCAGGGCAAAACAGAGACAGGGAGAGAGCTGCCAGACTGGGAGTCAGGAGCTGGCAGAGACTGTCTGGGACCTGGGGGAGACCGAGCTAAAGACAGGAGAACAGCAAGAAGGGTTTGCTGGCTGGTGTCCCCAAACCAGACGGCCCAGGTGGAGGAGGAGCAGCAGAGAGAGATGCCTACTGGCTCTAAGCCAGAGTCAAAGCCAAGGGCCAGAAAGGGCCAAAGGCAGGAGAGCAGCAGAGGAGCTGACCTGCTGACGTCTCCAGTGCAAGAGAGCTGGACCTAGAAGAACCCTGAGGGGGCCGGGGGAGTGAGAGATGCTCCCCTGGTTCCGAGGAGCTGCCAGCAGAGTGGAGATTCCCCTAGGAAAAGTAGGGTGCCACTCTTGCTGGCAGGACTGGAGTTGCTGTCCTGGTAAAGGACAGGAGAGCCGTGGCCTACGGAGGGATGCCAGGGCTGCATGTTGCATGTGCTGTTTGGACTATGCCAAGGAAATTCTGGACTATGGTTGAGACACTTCTGTTATGATTTATGTGCATGGGACTTTCATAATGACGCCCCCAGGGGCTATATTTATACTTGGAAGGTACTTACGATTAGTTCTGGGGGCTCCGAAGGGGGAACCTGGGGCAGGCATGGCCCTCCAGGCAGGGGCTATGTCTGCAAGAGGTCCCCTCTGGCCTTGGGATCTCTGAGCCGAGGGAATGTTTTCCTCTCTGTGCATAAGGCCAAGAGGGGCTGGGCTGTGGGGGGGCTCTGAGACTGGTAATGGGATGCGATACCTTTCACCACTAGACGCCTGGGCTAAGCCCAGCAGAAGGTGGGAGCTTTTGGAGACTCTTCCCAGAGTGGGTCTCCCCCTGGTTTCTAGGGGAACAGGCATCACCATCCCAACTGCCCCTTTCTTGGCAATACTGCCAGGATCGAAGGGGCTATGGAGGCTGGGCCCCTCCCTCAGCCTAAGGGGGCCGGCCCCCCAGAGCAAGTGTGAGGAGAACATGGCTGCTGCCTGGCAGTGTCCTGGGGCTAAGTAGGGGCTTCAAACCTAGGGCTGCTGCTACAGCATCTTCCACAGCAGGCCGCCTGCTTTAGCACAGAGACGTGCAGGGGGAGCAGAACTGCCATCCCGCCTGCTCCCTCCCTCTCTCCGACCTAGACACGCCAGCAGCGTCCTCATGCACCACACGTAGCAGGGCCGGAGGAGTGTAAATTGGATAAAAGTCCATCAAATGGTTGCAATTAAGTTATTGATTTCCAACGCTGTCTCATTAACCAGGGTGCTTCACTCTGACTGTCCCTGTGATGGCTCTAATTTGACATCATGTTCAATTTGACAAAAGCAGGACCCCAGGACGTGAGAACTGGGGGCCAGGGAGGGAAGGGCGGGAGGGCGATGGAGACGAGCACAGAGAGGGAGGGAAGATGTTCCTCCTGCCTGGAGAAACCCCTGGGGAAGGCAATACTTGATACAGCAGCGCAAGGCCACCCAGCAAACCTACAGCAGAGAACGCGGGGACCAACATACACTCACACAGAAACCAAGGTGCTTCCACGCTGGACCAGACCAGCGCTGCAGTGCAACTACCCTAACCCTCTCCTCCCACTGGCAGGCTGGAGCCCACACCAGGAGGAGAAAAGATATGAATTGATCACAGACATTGTGACGGGTTCAGTCACAGGGATCCCCTTGGGACTGTCACCTGATGTACTGAAATGACCTCTGATCCCATTTTCCCTGCCAGCTTGGGACTCCAGAACCCTGTCTTGTTGAGCCAGACACGCCAGCCTACTGCAACACAGACTCAGGGTCTGGGCCACGCCACCAAAGCTGCAGACTTTAACCAAAACCAGCTCAGCGGGTTACCTCTCCAGCACCCTGACAACCAGTTCCCAATGGGATTCAAACCCCAAATAAATCCGTTTTACTCTGTATAAAGATTATACAGGGTAAATTCGTAAATTGTCTGCCCTCTATAACACTGATAGTGATATGGACAGCTGTTTGCTCCCCCAGGTATTAATCACGTACTCTGGGTTTACTAATAAACAAAAGTGATTTTATTAAGTATAAAAAGTAGGATTTAAGTGGTTACAAGTAATAACAAACAGAACAAAGTAAGTCATCAAGAAAAATAAAGCAAAAACACGCAAGTCTAAGCCTAATACATTAAGAAACTGACGACAGGTAATATCTCACCCTCAGAGATGTTCCAATAAGCTTCTTTCACAGACTAGACTCCTTCCTAGTCTGGGCCCCCATCCTTTCCCCGGTACAGTCCTTGTTAGCTCCAACAGGCACCTCAGGTGGTAAGCAGGGGTTTTCTCATGACTGGCCACCTCTTTTGTCCTGCTCCACCCCCTTTTATAGCTTTGGCACAAGGCAGGAATCTTTTGTCTCTCTCTGGGTCCCCACCCCTCCTTCTACATGGAAAAGTACCAGACTTAAGACGATTTCATTATCAGGTGACATGGTCCCATGTCACTGTAAGACCCCTAGTCTCCATTCGGCTGGCCCACTCATACACAGGAAGGCTTTCAAGTCACTAAGGCCATTTACAACTGATTGTTTCTGGAGCACCCTTAATGGCCTCCACTTAACATGTTTACATCAGTGATACAAGTTTATATCTTATTCCTCTATCTCCAGATATAGAAATAATACAAGCAAACAAATAGGATGAACACACTTAGTAGATTACAAGCTTTCTAATGACACCATACAAGGGGTATTTAGCATAAAGCATATTCCAGTTATGTCATATTCATAAGCATATTTCCATAAAGCATATGGAGTGCAACGTCACAGACGTATGATATCTCATTAACCTGGGGAACTCTCTGTCACTGTTGCGGCTAAGGGCTACGTGGGGCTAAGGGCTACGCAGGGCTCAGAGAAGACTGACCATTTATATGGATAATGAAGACATCTAGTTACTTGAGACGGGTTAAAGAAAAGAGAGGAAACTAACCTCTCCTGCTCCAAGGCCTCAGGGCGAGGTAGAGATACCCCACAGCCACGTATTCCATTACAACCTGCTTCAGTGACTCCAACTGACTTCCCTTGGCACTGGGTTGGGGTTTTATTTCCACACAAGGCAGTTTCACTTCCTGTGATGGATCTGGAGCTGGCTGATGTCAGGGATAGGAGACTGGATTGGATGGACCATGGTTCTGATCTGGCAATCCTTATGTTCCTGTGATGCTTAACTCAACAATAACCACAAAACGTTGGCTCTAGCTGAACCTATGTGAGGAATATACGCACTCAGATCTCCTGGCTATTCAGTGTGCAATCAATGCCTGTCCGGGCAGTGTAGAGATCCAGATTCCGAATACTGTGACCTGGCAAAGTATCCAAATCCCTATAAATACTTCATCCAACACCCTGGAGCAACGGCAGGTCTGGCTAAGAAAAAGCCTGAATGAGTGAAACACATCAGTGACACCTTGGTTGTAACAGAGCAAAGTGAATGGAAAGCCACCCAGGTGCGAGGTAACTCACTGAAAGAAATGCCCACCCAACTGGTGACAGTGCCAAAGCCCAAGCCCCCGGGGGCAGAGCCCAGAGGCCATTCCAGCCACCCTGGGCCACTCCAGCCCTGATCCTGCCAGGAGTCATAAGCCCATGGAGTTAGCAGGGCAGTTTTCACTCCTATTTACACAGATCTGCCCCTTCCTGCTGACCCTGGAAGAAACCAACAGTTACGTAGCCACTTTGATTGGTCTCAGGCCTCCTCCTCAGAGCCGTAGCAATGCCGATAAGTCAGGAATTCCCACCATCAGCTCTCAGAGATGGGCTGGTTTGAGCCAGCTTATTTATGCTTTGCTGTCTGCAGTAGTTACCGTGTATCTCTGCCAGGCATGTCCAGGCTACACTGAGGTGATACTAGTGCGCTGTCTAGCTTAATGAGTGACTGCTTAGAAACCTCGCAATAACATTTCCATGACAGGCTCTCTCTGTGCCTCCCATCCACCCTCCTCCATCTGGCTCTCCCCTGCCCATCACCCAAACGTTCTGTGTAATATTCGCTCCCTCCTCCTCTTTCCACCCACCCCTGCACCGTGCCTCCCACTTCACACTCCTGCACCTTCCCATGATAACACCTGACCCTTCCAACGACAGGCATAAAAACACCAGAACAGCAGTTGTGTGGGATGGAGAGAAATTCAGATCATAAATGGGAAATGTCCCATTTAATGAGGGTCCATTACAGGCCCTGCAGAGTAGAGCACTCAGCATCAAGCCCTCCAATTACTCCGCCATGCTGCATTCAGGAGACACGCTGGAGTCTGCGGCACAGACATGATGATCCCCAAGAGTGACATGCCCATGCAACCACTGCACCAGGGCTGTGCTGCCCCATGGGAAGACACCACTCATGGCAGCACCATCCCACCACTGACCCACAGGAACACACTGCCCACGGCAGTGCCACCTGGACACTGACCAGCGGGAACACTACTCGCACGCCGGCACCACGCTGATCCCCTGAGAGAACAGAGCTGGCTGGACACATGCAGCTTGGTCTGGCCAAGGAGTCTTCTTTACAAGCTGGAGGAGGTTAGAACATCCCTGGCAGCAGGGCTTGGAGCAGAGGAGAGTCATTTGCTCCAGTTATCCCTGCACATGACATCACAGGGCTGGACGTGTCATCATAGAGCAGGAGATGACAGGTAAGTGTCTAATAACCCCCCTGCATGTGCATGTAGCTCTCCTCCCGCGGCCCCGGCTATATGTCCGGGTTAGTGCCATTTGCAACCAGGCAGCAGTACAGAGGCCAGGGGCCATTGGGCAGCAGAAGCAGCCATTTAATGCATCTGCCCCTGCTTCTTGGAACCCAGAGACACTGGGCATTTTCCATCCAGGACTAAACCCTGCTGTATGTACCCTGCGAGTGAGAGCTGCACATTCCCCAGACCCAGGCCTTGCTGCACTCATGAGTCTGTCCATCTGTCTGTCTAGCCAGACATTTATGTGAGCGCCTTGCACAACAGGTCAGCCCCAGTGTGACGGAGCAGGAAGCAGGGCGGATTTGACCTGGGAATGTCACAGGGGGGTTACAGTGGGGATGGGGGACTTCCCTTGAAGGAAGCTACCTGAGCTGTAACCTGAGCCAGGAGGGGGGTTGGGAGAAGTGACACCTTCTGCCTGGGAGACTGAACAAAGGAGAGGAGGAGCTGGGGGGAGGGGGAAGAGAGCTGCTGGAGGAGGTTTTGTTTTCAGTTTGGGGCTGGGGGGTGCAAGGCAGGGAATCCCAAGCTGGGGTCTAAGCTCCCTGAACCTCCCAGAAGGACTTGATTGAGGGGTTCTGGTTGTACCTACACGCTCCGCTTGGGACTGTGTTCCTGTCATCTAATAAACCTTCTGTTTTACTGGCTGGCTGAGAGTCCCGGTGAATCGCAGGACATGAGGGTGCAGGGCCCTGACTTCCCCACTCTCCGTGACACCCAGCACGTGATGTAACAGTGACCCTGCCCTGAAGAGAGAGGCTGCTTTGTATGTCCTTGGGTTTAAGTCCCAGTAAACCGACAGGTCTGGTATTCTGCCCTGGTGACACAGGTCTGTGGCCATTCCTAGCTCTCCTGGGAGGCTGCATGCTCTAACAGTCACCCCCGGTTGCTGAGCGCTCAACTGCTGCAGACAATCACAGCTGCCTCTTGGTTGGGGGAGAGACGGTCCCTCGGCTACAGGCCTGGGCCCAGCCCATTGAGAGCTTGGAGATCAAGACCAGGACCTGCACCTGATGCAATGACGAAGCTGTGCAGTGCTGAGCACCCCATGGCAATGCGCTCCTGACAGCCCCATGCTGCCAGCATACACTGAGCAGGAGCAGCTCACAGAACCAGCTGTCAGTGAGCACAATACCTCTGCTGGGAGCAGCTGTCCTGAGGAGAACAGACCTGCTGCTCATTCCACTGCAACGTGCAGGGTGTTTCACCGAGTCCTAAATGGCCCCCATGACACCAGCCAGGTAAGAGCACTAAACCCATGTCACAGATGAGGAAACTGAGACACAAACATGTAATGCTGCCGCTCATGATCACACACACACACACACACACACACACACACACACACACAGAGTCAGGAACAGAGCCCAGGAGTCCTGACTCCAACCCCTCTGCTCTAACCACTGCTCCCACTGCCCTCCCGCAGCCAGGAATAGGGCCCAGGAATCCTGACACTGACCCCTCTGCTCTAAGCACTACATCCACTGCCCTCTTCTAAGCATTAGCGCTCAATCCCAAAGCAGAGCAGCACCCGCTGCGAGTACATCTTGTCCTCCTACTTTTAGTTTGTTTCTGGCATCTGCCTTTGCCATAAAAATACAATAAATAAAATCTAAACATCCATCATGTGCTGCATAACCCACAGCCCATCTCCAGGAACCCTGAACTCATAGCCAGAGAGATAATTAGACACGTAAAATGAGATAAAGACCCAAGTTCCTCCCCTGGCCGGCTCGCACTGGGGAATCAGAGGAAACCAACAACTGTACATAAAAATGAATCAGCAAAGAATCCTGTGGCACCTTATAGACTAACAGACGTTTTTGCATGATGAGCTTGGGTGGTGAATCTTCTTTTCTTGGATGCAAGCAGTGAGGCAGGGGCAGGTGTATATATAAGCAAGCAAGCAGCAGAGAGAGAGATAACGAGGTTAGATCAATCAGGGAGGATGGGGCCCTGTTCCAGCGGCTGAGGTGTGAAAACCAAGGGAGGAGATGAATGCATCAGACAGGATCTGTGTCTCTCGCTCTCCTGGCTGCAAAGGTGCAAGTCTGCCACCGCAGACTGGAGAGACTGTTCAGAGCCCGGGCTGGGGGACCCCTCTGTCAGGGGCCCATTCTACAATGGCATTCTTCTACTAGATCCCTTCACCCTGGTTCTGTTCTGGAACAACAGACCCCGCAATGGCACCAGAGGAATAAACACCCTCCCCACACGACGTCTTTACAAAGCGAGCGCTTGCCCAGGTGGCCATGCTCCTTGGGGGCTGGCTGCGGAAGGGTGCCCAGCAGTGTGCTGGCTGCCAGTGCCCCCAGAAAGTGCTGTCGGAGTCACTGGCCCAGCACCAAGAGCAATCTCTGTAGAGCTGTGTGGGGAGATAACGCAGCCCTTAATTCTGAAGCCATGAAATGCTGCGGCACAATTAATCTCTACTCTGGCCTGCAGGAAGCCAGGATTAGCAACTTGGGGAGGGTCTCCTCTTAGCACCCAGCCGGCAGAGGAATTGTGTCCAGCTCTGCTTGAGGAAATCAGTGCAGATTAACACGCAGTGTCTCCAGCAAAGGGATTCTCAGGGCTGTCCCGTAAGCAAAGGGTCAGCTACCAAGCCCTCCTCCAGGGAGCTGCACGCAAACACCTCCCATCAAGCCAGGCTGCTGCGCACACGTTGCCCAGCCACAGGCAAGTCCCATGCTTGCCCCTGTCACACTGGTGCCCGTGAGAGACATGAAGCTGCTGGAGGCACCTTCCTGCAGCAATGCAACCAGCTGTAACCTGAGAGAGGCACATCTGCATCCACAGCCACCCTTAGGGGAGCAGCTAGGAAACGGACTACAGCCCCAGGGGACAGCAGCAATCTGGGAGGCACAGGCAAGGGAAGCTACCACTTGGCTGCTGCCTGGCAGCTTCTCCACTTCCTTGCAGCCCACCTGAGCGCATGCAGGGGGGCACCTGTGAACATTATCCCTCCTCTGGGGCTATCTCGCCGATAGAGGGTTTGCTTTACGGGAAGCATCTCCTCTGCGTGGAGCTTGTTCTGATCTGCTCCTGTGCCTCTCCTTGTACACCAATCACTAAGCAGTGCTCTAGAAAGTACTGCTAGGCCGGGGCAGACAGTGTGAGGCTGGCACTGCCAGCCGTGGCGAGGCCCAGCTGGGGCCCTCCCCCGCAGCCCGCCATGCACTGCTCGGCCAAGCTGGGCGTGCGCAGCCCTGCCGCCGGCTGCGTGGCTGGCCCCTAGAGTGCTGTGCACCACTGCTGTAAGCCAGGAGGGAGGGTTCTGGCTGGCTGAAGAAGGGGCTAGGACCTGTCTGTGGGGCTCACGCCTGGCAGCTGTTGGCAGAGCTTGTGGTGAGGGGAAGGAGTAAGGAAAATCCTTCCCCCCATGCCCTGGGGCGGGGCTGAGCTCTCCAGCGGCCCAGCCAATCCCAGCCCCTGGAGTGCTGGCCCAGCTCGGCCCCCTTCCCCAAACCACCTGTTCTTCCCGCCCGCACTGGCAGTGAGCAGGGATGGGAGAGTCTCCAAAGCACCCGCCCTCAGGCTCCCAGGCGCTCGCCCTTCCCCTAGAGCCTCCACTCTGGGGACCTCCCTGCCTCTCCCGCCTCCTCTGGACCTTCCTCTCTCAGCACTCCTGGAAGCCTGCGACCTCCGTTCGCAGCACACTCTGGACTGACGCCACTGACGATGCCACTCGCTCTGGCGGCATTTAGCTACAACGGAAAGCAAACAGGCCCCGCTCAGAACCCACAAGGACCCGGCAGGCTGGAAAGGGACCTGCACACGCCAGTCCAGATGCCAGCCGAGGGTGAATGCATCAGATCCATGCAGAATGCAGAGTGCCCCACGCCCACAGCCCCGAGCCCTTCCCTCCCAGCCTATGACCAGCTCAAAGGGATGCACTCGCGATAGCCCAGCTCCTGGCACAGGCTAGTGCCCATCCCCTTGCTCCTGCCATGGCAGGGTGGGAGGGAAGGCCCTGCGCAGGTGAGGACAGGCTCCAGCACAAGGAACCCCTGCAGGACTCTGCCCCGCTATGCAAGAGGCCACGGAGTCCCCCTCCCACACCCCTTTCCCAGTGTAGTAGCTGCTGCGTCTCACTCAGAGGTGACATGTAGGGGGGACGTGGGGGGGCAAGTGCCCCCGCAGACTGGCCTTCTCTCCGTGTGCCCCCCTCCACCACCACCCCCAGCACGTTCGGCCACTCTCCTGGCAGTCAGTCCGGGATCAGGACGGAGCCACTTCTACCTGAGAACCTGGCTGGGAGGCAGCAGCGGCCCGCTCCTTGATCCGGGGCAGAGCATGCTGGGCTCGGGCAGGGAGTAGTCCGCTGACCCCCAGCTGCTGGGGACAGAGACCCAGCAAGCTGGAAACGTGCTGGAGGGGGGCAGGGGGAGAGGTGGCTCTGAAAGCAGGGTCCCGCCCCGGGATGGCCTCTTTGGGCACCAGCCACTGAACATGGAGCCACACAGCACACAACGTCCTTCTCCCAGCTTGGACCATTCGAGCTCTCTAAGCTCTTGGCTACTGTGGGCAACCTGGATCGAGCCCCTGAGTACCCCGGCACAGACCTAACAGAGCTTTCTCACACCACCCAGCACTCAGGGAGCCATCACCTGACACACCCTGCTTTGCAAACCAGCACCCAGCCTCCCATCTTCCATTTCTCAGCATGCTAGCCACCGAGCCACCTCAGACACGGCTACCCCCTGCCACTGGGGCGCCAGAGCGCAGACAGTGCTGCTCATGCTGACGGACAGCAGCTGATCCCACAGGCCCTGGCATGCTGCTGACCCATCAGAGACCTGGCAGGGGCGAGAGCAACCACATTCAGCTGGTTTAGTTCTTCCGGCGAGGCTGATCCCAGGGGCGCAGCACGGTCCATTGCTCCCAGATCTCCATAATATGGAGTCCCTTGAGGGTCAGCCCCCAGCTCCACATCCTCTTCCTTTTATTGCCACCCACACCATGTCTCAGCTGGCCTGATGCCTGGCACAGACCAGCCCCCACAAAGGAGCACCTGGCTCTAGGCAAGACGACAGCTGGGCTGGTGGAAGAGGGAGCAGACCTGCATGCTGGCTGCCACGTCAGTTTCAGCCCCTGGCTGATTTTGGATGCCCAAGTAGCTACAGCTGATATAAACGCTCCATAGCCCGGCATAGGGCATGCCCAGCATGACAACACGGACTTCAGAACACCAGCTGATCAAGAATGGCAGCACATCCCAGCAACACAGCCCCCACCCCAAGCACCCAGCGCCTGCTCCCTGCCCAACTTAGCAATGCAGCCCCCTCTCCCACTCCCCACCCTGAGGGCCCAGCACCTGCTCCCTGTCCTGCCTTGCTGCAGAATTTCATCTCCCAGTCTCGGCGACATAATCATCACAGCTCTGTGTGGAAAAGGCCCATGCTACCTGATTGGCCTTCCTTTTCTACCTAGCCAAGACCTCCCATACCAGCCCCAGGAACCATCTGCCCCAAGCGGAAGACTCCTGGGACCGACCTACAGCAGGGTCTCAGCTGCCGGCCCTGCCTGCTGTGACGGCTGCACTCCCAGGGCACTGTGCATCAATCCTGAGTGGCAGTACCACAGTCACAGCTGGGCAGGGAAGAAGGGAGATGAAATCTAATGTCCTGATTCAGGGAGCAGAAGGAAGCTTCAGCCAGGAGCAGGGCTGCCACTGGCCCAACAGAGCTGTGAGGTTCTCAGGTGTATGGAAGAAAGAGACAGAGTCTGGCAGAGACACACTGAGAGCATCTTCTTCATCACAGCTCACAAACAGCCCTGGCACCTAATGAGAAAGGCAGAACGAAAGTCTCTGTAACGGTGGTGACAAAGTGCCCCTTCCCTGGCAGGGACCACCACGGTCCACCCCTCTTGGCTAGTCTCAAGGCCTGCTGCTGAACTCCATGGTCCCATGAACAACGGGCATGGCAGGCACTTCATGGCTCCCCCAAGTCTTTCCCCACACTGCATCCATTCACAAGCTACAATTCTGGCCCCAAATAGCAGCCGAGGCCTCTGGCTCTCCACTCTGGTCACACAGGGCAGAGGGTCGGCGCAGACGGGGTCTGGCCCCTTTAACTGCTTGCAGAGCTGCATGTTGGGTTTTCATGTGAAATTCTTTGGTCAGCCCCAGAACAGCTGTGGATTATTCTCACTCTCTAAGACAGAGAGGGAGACTGTGTCCTGATGGCAGAATTTACTGGGCAGAGCTGTCTACAGACGTGGCACTCACATGGCCCAGGCCTGGGCACAGCAGCAGCCACCACCAAGATTTTTTAAATGATAAAATTTTCAGCGTTCTCTCTTCTTGCTCCAACAGGTGAAGCGGCTAGTGCCTCCCAGGAGCAAGTGGCGGCATGTCAGGGAAGGAAACAAGCCCCAGTGCTGAAAGATTATCGGAGCAGAAACAAGCCTCCTGCATCCCCAAGAATGGCCTGTTTTGGTAGAATGCAGAGCCCGGCCCAGAGGGAATTTCACTGCAGACTCAGAACTCTTGCTCCTGCAGCCACACGCAGGCAGGAACTAACCCAGCTGCAGATGGATCTCGCAATGAAATGCTACAAAACAGAGCAGCCTACGGAGGGCACTTAGAGAAAGACGTCTACAGGACAGGTCCATGGGGGTGGGGGACAGCCTCCAGACAGGCATGGGGTCCGGGCGCCCTGGGCATGCAGACAGGCACAGAAGAGGGGAAAGTTTGCCCCAAAGCAGCATGGGAGCCCCATGAACATGCCCCTGCCCCAGGAGCAGAGAGCACTCAGGACACTCGCTCTCTGAAAAAGATTCCAGAGTCTGCAGTGTGTCCTCAGCCCAGAGATCCCAGCGCTGAACTAGGGTCTGTGTCCACTCTGCTCCAGCGTGCAGAGCCCTGGATCCTGGTTGCTCCCAGCCAAAGAGCTTCCAGACAAGCTCCAATGTTCTGAGCACTTTCTATTAAAAATTCAGAGCCACCTGTTGCATGGCCTGTAAACACTGATTGCACCCAGAACAAATCCCTTTTCTCCGCTTCCAGTGGGGAGATTAAACAATTTCTCTTGGCAATAATCACTTCTGCAGCCAGCTGACTTTGGGCTAAAGGCAGGGCCTGACCCCAAGCTTTGTCTGCACAGCCAAATCGTCTCTAATCTGGCCTGATGAGACTTGCTGCTACCCAGGGAAATGGGGGAGGGAAACATGGTCCCTGAGTCACAGGATGCCTATTTCACCAGGGTCTCTTTGCCATGGGCTGATCCTGCAAGGTGCCGCGCACATGTGCACAGCCTCTGATGATGCCAGGATTGGGCCCTTGGACTCTGGCTTTGTGGGATTTGTCTTTGGCCTGGGGGCAGCAGGCAGCTGTTAATCAGCCCTAGGGGAGCTTGGAAAGGGAGCCCAAAACTGAGCTGATTTTATCATTTGCTAATATCAGGGAATTCCCATGGTTCCCAGACACCTGGCTGGTTCCCCACAGGGTCTGTCCTGCCCTCTCAGCACACCCCAGGCCTCTTCACCAGGGATTTGCCTCTGTCCAAAGTGCAGAGCTGCACCTGCAGTAGGGCCTTGCTCACAGGCTGGGGCTAGAGCTGCTGAGAGGTTTGAGTCAGTGCAGAACGGCCCTTCCATTCCCTGTTCTCAAGAGCATCTCAGCAAAGAGTTTCTCTGTGAGAGGCAGAGCATGGTAGTGGGACTGCTGCAGGGTCTGCTGGCTGGTCCCCAGGGCACTGGAGACTGGTCAGGAATGGGATCCATTCACGCTTACCCCTGGTGTGCGGGTCTCAGCCCCTTGTCCCTGAGATAAGAACATAAGAACATAAGAAAGGCTGTACCGGGTCAGACCAAAGGTCCATCTAGCCCAGTATCTGTCTACCGACAGTGGCCAATGCCAGGTGCCCCTGAGGGAGTGAACCTAACAGGCAATGATCAAGTGATCTCTCTCCTGCCATCCATCTCCATCCTCTGACGAACAGAGGCTAGGGACACCATTCTTACCCATCCTGGCTAATAGCCATTTATGGACTTAGCCACCATGAATTTATCCAGTCCCCTTTTAAACATTGTTATAGTCCAGCCTTCACAACCTCCTCAGGTAAGGAGTTCCACAAGTTGACTGTGCGCTGCGTGAAGAAGAACTTCCTTTTATTTGTTTTAAACCTGCTGCCTATTAATTTCATTTGGTGACCCCTAGTTCTTGTATTATGGGAATAAGTAAATAACTTTTCCTTATCCACTTTCTCAACATCACTCATGATTTTATATACCTCTATCATGTCCCCCCTTAGTCTTCTCTTTTCCAAACTGAAGAGTCCTAGCCTCTTTAATCTTTCCTCATATGGGACCCTCTCTAAACCCCTAATCAGTTTAGTTGCTCTTTTCTGAACCTTTTCTAGTGCTAGAATATCTTTTTTGAGGTGAGGAGACCACATCTGTACACAGTATTCGAGATGTGGGCGTACCATGGATTTATATAAGGGCAATAATATATTCTCAGTCTTATTCTCTATCCCCTTTTTAATGATTCCTAACATCCTGTTTGCTTTTTTGACCGCCTCTGCACACTGCGTGGACATCTTCAGAGAACTATCCACAATAACTCCAAGATCTTTTTCCTGACTCGTTGTAGCTAAATTAGCCCCCATCATGTTGTATGTATAGTTGGGGTTATTTTTTTCCAATGTGCATTACTTTACATTTATCCACATTAAATTTCATTTGCCATTTTGTTGCCCAATCACTTAGTTTTGTGAGATCTTTTTGAAGTTCTTCACAATCTGCTTTGGTCTTAACTATCTTGAGTAGTTTAGTATAATCTGCAAACTTTGCCATCCCACTGTTTACCCCTTTCTCCAGATCATTTATGAATAAATTGAATAGGATTGGTCCTAGGATGGTAATTGAATAAATTGAATAGGATTGGTCCTTTTCCCTAGATGGCAGGGAAAGCAGCAGAAGTGGCTTTATAAAGTAACAACGCTCCACTCCGTGCCATCTCCCTTACCCTCCTCTGCCCAGGATGTGATGATTGCAGCCGCTGCCTACCCCAACGAGGCGCAGACACTGGGGCCTGCCAGCCTGCAGCATTCCATCAAATTTTTTTCATCCATGTGCAGAATGAATTTTCTTATGTGCACCATATTGAGGTAATGTGTGGATGTGCGCCACCAGTAGAAACAAAAAACCTAGATAAAATATATATTTTTAAAAAGTTGCTATAGGGATAATTACTCCAGCCAGGGCAAGTTGGGCATTTTAGAACTCACTACTCAAAGAATTAAATTTAAGTGTAAGAGAGAAATCAAAATTTTGAAACGCACAGACCAGTAAAAAACCTAAAACACCACACTTTGAAAGAAGTATCAAGTAAGAACAACAATGATACAAGTATGTGTTGGGAGATGAGTGTGAAAGACAGTGAGTGAGTGTGCGTATGCGAGACAGACACACCGTGTGTGTGTGTGTGTGAGAGAGAGAGAGAGAGGGTGTAACACGCGCTTCCCCCTTAAGTACGCTGCCCTTTTAAGTAGATTGGCACTCAGCAGTCTGAAGCCTGTGTGTTCAGACACAGCAACAGCTGCCAGCAAGCTCTCTCCGTCCTGAGCCCTGTCATGTGTGTCCCCTCTCCCGCTCTGTGGAGATGGGGTACAGGGCTGGGGGACACCCTGACATCAGTGTGCGCACACACAGCAAGCAGGAGGTCCTGGGAGCAGCTGGCAAGGGGCTCCAAAGCAGAGGGCAGGAGAAGTGTGGGCAGGGACACCTGAAGTACGTGGCACTTGACAGCCTGCTGGGTGGCCACCCGGCCTCCCAGCTTAGAGAGAACTTAGGCTCCTAGCAGAGACAGCAAGTGGCCCTGTTCAGAGCTGCGAGAGCTCAGCGCACCCTTAGCAGCAGCAGCCTCAGCACTCACCCAACTATGCAGGTCCTGTTGTCTGTATCGGCAAGACCTGTTTTGGACTGTGTTCCTGTCATCTAAATAAACCTTCTGTTTACTGGCTGGCTGAGAGTCCTGGTGAATCGCAGGTAGCCAGGGGTGCAGGGCCTTGTCTCCCCCACACTCTGTGACGCCCCACACTCCAGTTATCCGGCTCCCTGTGCAGTGCCCAGGGCAGAGCTGCTCCCCCATAATCCCCCCAACCTCCCCCCAAGTGCAGTGCCCCGGGTGGAGCTGCTTCCCAGTGTCACTGGCTTGGCAGAAGCAGGACCCAACACTGTTGCCGGTGGTGTAGCACACGGGACGGTTGTCTCTCCAGCACCTGAGCCCTATGTATAGCTCTTGGAAGGAAGCCGGGGTGCTGGATGGCCTGGGGCCTAGGGGCATCATCATCAGCTCTCTGTGGCTGTCTGGATGGACTCTCCAGATCTCTGCCCCAGCTGCTGTGGGGGACTTTGTGCAGCTGTGCTGGCCGCCTCTGCCACACAGGGAGCTCTCCCCTCTCCTGGTAGCTGAGGGTCAGCTGGGACATAAGGCCAACACTGCTGCAGCAGAGCTCTGTTCTGCTCTCCAGCGCAGGGTGGCTGCAGACGAGGAGGAAGCACCTTTGCCCTGACATTTCAGAGTTTTGGCCTTGGGGCCCAGAGTGGTTTCCCCACAGTCTTTGCTTCCCTTTGGGGCTGGCCAGGCTGCTGGAGGCCCCACGGTGAAGGGGGAGCCACGAGGAAGCCAGCTCACACTCACTAATTTGGGGCTGCTGTGGGTCGGCAGGACAGAGGCTGTCAGTCAGCGCTGGCTCCTGGCTGTCAGGTCCCCGCCTCCGGAGAGACACAGCAGAGGCACGTCCGACACTGCTCCAAACACTTCTTTTTACTTTTCACTTCTGACGATTTTAATTTGCAGGAATTGCCTCCTTTCATGTTCTGAAACCGAGTTTCTTTCTCCTTCTGATCTCCAATTTTGCACAGACACTGTCTCCTTTGATACGTCTTGTTCACATCAGCCTGTGATCAGGCAGCTCCGTAATTGTTAGTGATTTTCAAAGCATGGGGCTCCTGGTCTAACACCCAGAGTTGAGAATACCGCCCTTTTTAAACGTTGCTCAGGCAAACTACGTTAATTTAATTGCTTCTCCCTTTTGAGAAGGAGGGAGCGAGTCTCCCCCTCGCTGCCGGCATCCTGCCTTCCATTTGTACAGGAGCCCGGGTCTGTGACTGATGGTGTTCTTGGTCAAAGGAGGAGAGGGTTCCTGACAGGGGCTGAAACCACGTGTCAGGAGGAATTCAGTCAGCAGCAGCCTCTCTGGTGTAATGATTTCTGAACATCTGTACATGTGCTGGAGGCCATCACAGGGCTCTGAATGAGCAGAGCATCCAGGAAACACAGCAAGAGACTGACCCTCCGGCTTCCTGCCAGGCCCTAAGAAGAGCCCTTCCCTTGCTGCACTTAACTCCTTGGGCGCTCACAGGAACCAGGCCTGGGCCCCTTTCCAGGGCACTGCCTGTCACACCCCCAGATGGGAAAACCTGCTGGAGCCCGACCTGTGCCACATGATCCTTGCGCTGCCAGCCTCCTCGGGGGCTCTTCCCGCTCTCCTGCCTTCTCCTCAGTTCTGCTCACTGCTGGTCCTCTCACTCTCTCCTTCCTTTGCACCTGTCACTCTCCCCTTTTCATCCCCTGTGGCTGTCAAGCGGGACCTGCCTTACCATTTGATGTCGAGCAGGCTCTGTCTTTTGCCTTGAGGCGCCTTTGGAGAGCAGAGATTTGCAGTGCCACTGCCTGGGATACCTCCCCTCTCGCAGCCTGCCAACCCCAAGCCTGCTGCCCACCTCAGTCAACCCGGGCCCCTGGCCCGACGCAGACAGGGAGCAGCACGATACCCAGAAAGCGGGAAAAGGGTGAATGGATTCTAGGGCTCAGCAGAATGCACTACCAGCGTGAAGTAGGGACAAAGGGCAGACGCCCTGCTGCTGCCCCATTGCACGTCCCCACCCCCACCTTAAAGCACAATAACCACCTGCCCAGTGCGACACTATCCTGCCCTCTCCCCACGCTCTGGGAAACCTCCCCGCACAGACCCTGCCCTGGTGCACGGCATTCCAGACCCGACAACGTGCTACCACAGGAGCGGAGGCAGTGTGGTGTGTGAGGTGCTAGGCCTCACTTAGGAAACGACAGGGATGAGTTTACATGTCTGAGCCAATCAGCTGAAGTTTTCTTCCATTACGGAACAATTGTACTTAGTTCAACACCACTGCCGGCCTCTGCTCAGCGGGCGCTTGTGACCAGAGCTGCTGGGAGAGGGGCTGCAGGTCAGGGCTGTGGGGTGGGTAGGAATGGAACAGGATGGGGGCTCGGATCAAGACTGATATGCAGTAGCAGAGCTGGGGGAGGGGTGCCAGGGCAGCACAGATATAGCAGGGGATGCTGCAGGTCCAGCAGGTCAGGACCAGCACAGCTGGGGGATGGGACTTGGCACTGCAACAGCAGGGGGGCTGCAGATAGGACTGTGTGGGGAGCCCAGAATGGAAAGGCAGGAGGACCATGGGTTGGGACTGAGGGACATGAACAGACCAACACAGGAGAAATTTGCACTAGTGAACACACTAGTGCACAATGAACAGGCCCTGAGCAACAGAGCAGTTCAGGGGGACAGAGGCTATGGGCCCATTTCTGTGTTCCACAGGCATCAGTGGGAGTTCTGCCTGAGTGAGGAGTGCAGGATGGAGCCCTGCAGAGGAAATAATCATTCTGCCCTCTCCTGGCTTCGTTCTAAGTTCCCAGGGTGCATGGACCTCCCAGGTGGGGAGGCCATGCAAACACAATGCCAGACGCAGGCTCCACCCCCACACTCCAGTGCAAGGCAGAGCCTCCTGCTCACTGGAGCAAGGAAGCAGGGACAAGGACTCTAGGGACCCTGCCTCTTCCAGTGGCCGCTCATCTCCACTCATCTCAGCTGCACACCTGCACCAGCGCACCCAGACCTGCCAGGCCAGCAGCGCCAGGGAGCGGCTGGCCACACAGCTGCTAGACAGGACCAAAGAGAGTGAGCAAACAATCTGCAAGGTGCTGGGCAGAGGCGAGGAAGAGATGCCCTAGTCTCCAGCAGCAGCACCTTCCAGGGGCCATTACATTCGCTTCTTGGAGCCCAGGGACAGCCAGGTTCATGGAAACTAAACACTGCAGGGGCTGAGCCTGCAACGGAAGGTGGGCACCCAACCTGGTACCACCAGCCCCTGCCCAGTGAGCCTGTCATTACAGGGGGACAGGTAAGGCAGTAATGATCCCACAGGCCTCCAGGCGTTAAGACAATAGCTTAGCTAAACTAATCAAGGCAAAAGCCTCAGCATACATAGGTAACCAAGAGTAACCCTAGAGCGCAGGGCATCGCAAGGTAACATGCTGCAAGGACCCAGCTGCCGACAGGTTCCCACAAGGGGCAGGTTTATCCCAGCCTGGGATAGTTTTAGTTAGAGACATTGGCAGATGTCCGACCACACGAGTGCCATGGTAGCTAATGGGTATATATGCTAATGAACTTGAGGTAAAGAGATTAATAACCTATGGGAGAAGAACACCCCAGCATTAGTACAGTGAGGAACTACAAATACAGGGAAGGGGCTGAGCCCCTCCTGAATACGTATTAGGCCTGGCAGCGTCACTAGAACATATTATAACAGCTGTATCCCACCCACATGCCTGGGATGTCAGGATGACGCCCACTGGGGATGCTGCTGATGGTGAGGAGAACTAACACGTCAGGTTGCTCTGCAAGGGCCGGCTCAGCTCGTTCTGTGCTATCTCTGCCTTTCTGGCCGGGCTTGAAACTTTGCTAACAATGTTAATAAAAGTGTGAGTGTTGCGACCGTGTATGTCAGGGTTCCCAATTAAACAGGAATTCTAGTAATACTGCCCCAATCAAACCTCCAAGTGTTAACTGGGAATTTTTAAGTAATCAATATAATTAATAGACTAGGCAACAGCAGCCAGGCACTAACAGATGGGGGAGGTGGAATCCCAGGGGTAGGGAGAGCTGGGAGCGTAGGTGCCATAGACACAGCCAGAGGCAAGGAGACATGGCAATAAATATCAGTCTCAATATGATCCTAACCAGCAGCAGACCCTGCCCCAAGCAAGGCCTGGGGCCTCCTCCCCAGTGCCTGAGAGCAACAGCGACGGCATGTGTGGAGGAAATCTGAGGCAGAACCGGGGAAACCTCAGACGGGGAAGCAGGGGGTTAGCACCCAGCTCAGCCCACTCCCATTGCACAGGCTCACGGGAAGCCCACGTGCTCCTCCAGCTGGCCATCAGCCCTGAGGATTTACTCAAATGTTTCCCTAAACTACCTTATTTATTTCCCCCCTTGGCTCCAATCGCGGCTGGAATTCCTGGATTTATGACAAGTGATTCTGTGCTGGGCAAGACTCTAGTTTGACAGCTCAGGGTAATGGACGGAAGCAGGGGCTGCCAGCTCCTTGCCCCCATCACCTTGTGCTCAGCGCGGGTGCAGGGCACCTACCTATGGGGGACAGCTCGGCCACGCTGCCGATGTAGGGCCCCTCCAGGAAACGGGGCTCGCTATCATTGATGTCCTGCACCTTGATGATGAACTCAGACTCAGGCTCCAGCAGCTGGTTGGTCTGGCGGTCCCGGGCCTGTGCCCGCAGCGTGTAGAACGTCTTCTGCTCCCGGTCCAGGCGCTCGGTGGCATGGATGTCGCCTGTGACCTCGTCAATGAGGAAGATGGTTCCTGCGCCCTCCCCGGAGATGGTGTACTTGATGGACCCGTCCCCCTCATCCGAGTCCGAGTGGATCTGCAGAGGAAGGACAGAGAGTGAGGGTTGGTGCTAAGAGAGAGCAACTGAACTGGCTGGAGCCACAGCCGCCACGCTTGCTGCGAGAGCCAAGTCACTGAGGAGACCCCGGCAAGAGAGGAGCAGTAGCTGGGCCCATGGAGTGGGAAGGGCTAGAGCAGGAGTCTGGGGTGGGGAGGGCAGGCAGAGCAGGGACCCGGTGGCTGCATGGTTTTCACTGCCAAGAGTTAGTCCATATCAGCCTGTCCCTCTTGGAAGGGAACAGCAAGCGATGCACTTGTCCTGGGCTGGGACCCGGAAGATCTGGGTTCAATTTGCAGCTCTGCCTCTGCTTTGCTGTGTGACCTTGGGCCTGTCACCAGATCTCTGCTCTGCTCCCTTCTAACACAGAACTGAGAGAATAATTCTGTGCAGCTCAGACCCCCCATCACACGGGCCAGAGCAGCCCCCAAAGACAGAGTGTTTGACAGTACAGGAGGTACAACTGGAACAAAGCCACCCCAAAGCTTGTGAGGCTCAGACATCCACATGGGCGGCATCAAGTCACTGCATGCAGCTCTGTGATGTGTGTAAACGCCAGCTCACTGCCCTTCCAAACCCAAGCCAGCTGCCCTGCTACTCTGGTGTGCATGCTCTGGCTCTCGAAACCAACGGCTGCCAGCCCTCCCACACGGTGACAGCTTCATGCCCACCCAGCATCCTGGCAGCGATATGAGCCCTGAATTCAGCACCAGAAACAGCCCCCCAGGAAAGCAGCCAAGAATTTCCTCTTCGTTTTCTAATTAAGATGCTATTTGGAATGAGGGAGCGAAAGGGTAAACAGCAGCTCCCTTTGCCCTGCAGCCGCCTGGAATCCAGGCCAGGCGTCCGGAGATAATTTTATTGGTGGCATTAAACTGAGTTATGAGGTTTTTACAATCCAGCCACTTATGAGAAATCTATTAACAGTAACTGGACAGGCAGAATGCATCTCTGAGGAGAGCAGCGCGGGCATTAATTGGGGCAATCCATAATGGACAGGCCCCCAGAAAGGTTTCATCAGATGCATTCATTTACTCCCCACAATTTCTGCTGAGAATCAGCAAAGTTGCCAAAAAAAGAGCTGTCCATTAATCGGCTAATGAAATATGAAAATGTTTATGGGCCATTCAATCTTCCAAACTGCAGTTCTATAATCCACCTTAAAGACATACAGTTCCACCAGCAAGAATTTATACCAGGACCTGCTTCTTTTTATGATGCCTTCATTATATTTATCTTGTTAGATACAATTTATATATTTATTTATTTCATGAATAAGATGCCCACACATTGGACAATTCAATGTACTTTACATGCTATTCATATACTATCGTCTATGTCAAATACACACTCCCACCCTGCATTGCCAGGAAATATACTCACCTGCCCAGCATCACCCAGATTGAAGATACACCCACCTGCCCAGCATTGCCTGGGAAATACACCTGGCCAAACAACATCACGCAGGAAATACAACCACCTGCCTGGTATCACCTAGGAATTACCCCTGCGTGACAGGCAATACCTGGAAAATACTCCCCTGCCAAGCCAACAGACACACCTGTTTTCTCAGCTATCCCTAGGAAACACCCACTCACCTGGCCCCACTTGAGAAACACACCCAGACACCCCTTTGCGGCTGGGTGCCCTAACAGCAGGGTTCTGGCCCCACATTCCCTCTCAGGTCCCTAATGGCTCCATGTCGGGTTTGCTTGACTCAGTAACACCCATCCTTGGGGCTGGTTCATTGCAAAACTCTTGTGCAAACAGTCGCTAACAGAAATCCCCAGACAGCCCACTGATCACTCCAGTGCACATTGTCCTTACAATCCCATGACAGACAGTCCATCGACGTAGCACATACCACACTCCAGCACCTTCCACCCCACCCGGGTCTTCATTGGTCCTCTCCTGTCCTGCCACCAGAGCCACACCAGAGCCCCTCCAGCTCAAGTGCAACCCCGCTCTTCCTAACAGGAGGCCCCACAGCCTCTCCACTGGAAGGGCAAACTCACCTTCCCTCACTCCCCCAGTTCTGCCATCCTCTCACCTCAGGCTGGCCAGAGGTTCTCTTGGCCCTCAGCCCTCTTCGGCCCTCTGGCTCCAGCTCTCCTTCATGGAGACCTCCGAGGGTTAGTCCATCTGCTGTTCCCATCTACAGCCCTCTCCAGTCCCGGGCCCGCCAGCTTGGATGTCAGTAGGCTGGGAGGGAGTTGCCTACCGACATCCTTTGGTCCTCTCCTGCCCTGCTCCCTCCAGCCCTAGCACTCCAGCGTCGGGAGGTCAGCCAGCAAACCCCTCTGCTGCTCTTCAGCTTTCACCCCAGAAGTCAGCGTCACGTCGCTCCTCCCTCTGACTCTCCCTGATCCTTTCTAGCTCCAGGCGCTCCACACCCTCTCAACTGGCTTCATTTAAAGAGGCCAGCCACCCTGGTACATACACTTCCGGTTGCCTGGGCAGTCTCCCTGCCCTGCGGGAATTGCAGCCATAAGGTAGTCACCCAGCTGGCTTGCATAGGAACGACCCTGCCTGCTTTGCATCACATCCTTCTGCCTCATGTCAACTCTTGCCAGAGACTGAAACACCACAGCAGGGGCTGTATCTGTTCCATAAAGTGCAGGGGCCACATACACAAATGTGCATTTCTCTGCTCATAACAACAGCAACAAGATTTGTGATGGTAGAATCTCCATCCTTAGAGGTTTTTAAAGCCCGGCTTGACAAAGTCCTGGCTGGGATGATTTAGTTGGTGTTGGTCCTGCTTTGAGCAGGGGGTTGGACTAGATGACCTCCTGAGGTCTCTTCCAACCCTAATATTCTATTATTCTAATTATCAGCCAGGAGATAAACCTGCCCATCAAGCCCATTTGCCCAGCAAACAGTCCAAACTAGCAGCATATCCCTGCTTCACATCTGCTTAACACTGACTCTGTGCTCAGAGCAGATGCCAGCAGCCCTGAAACCTGGAAAGCCAGGAAGAAAAACAGAACCCGCACTCCGGGGGCTGGAAAGATAGATTTACAAGGGAAGATTAATGAGCTAAATCTGCATCACTTGGCTAAACAACAACTAATGGGGGAGCAGGATAACTGTCTGTAGGTGTATGAGGGGAGACAGCAAGGAGGGTTGGAGAAGGAGCAGGGGGTGCTTTGGGTGTGAAAGTGAGTCTGCATTTACATCCTAACCTGGTGTACAATCACCATGATTGTATGCACCAGCATAGGGCTTGGGCACGCACAAGACCAGTCGGACGCCAGAGCAGTTCTGAAACTTGGGCCAAAATACGGATATGCAGGTTTTTAAAGCACAAAAATGCAGCCATCTGATTTCTCGGGCTGTCTCTCGGAGATGCCAGTCAGTGAACTTGGTGCATAGCACTAACATGGGCTCTGAGCTGGACACCTGCAGCAGCTGCCTCCAGATCATTTGCCCTATGGGGTATGTCTACACTGCAATTAAACACCTGTGGCTGGCCCTGTCAGCTGACTCAGGCCCGGGGCTAATTGCAGTGTAGGCGTTTGGTCCTAGGCTGGAGCCTGGGATCTGGGACCGATTAAACAGCCCTGTGGCCCAAACCCCACAAACTCATGTTAGCTGACGGGCCAGGCACAGGTGTTTAATCGCAGTGTAGACGTACCCATGCTGCATTTGGCTTCTTACAGTCCATTTAAATGTTGGGATGGATTTTGGTGACCCGTCCTGTTCACAGGTGTGAGGGGTGAATGGTACCAATGTGGAGGCAGGTTTGGGTAAGCATCTTCTGCATAGCTCTACCAGTGCACCCTAGCCCTACCACCGGCTCCTATGGCATTCCCAGAGCCCCTCACATCCTGCAAACCCCCTCCATATTAAGCTGCAGCACCCCCAGCTGTGCAGCCTGGTCCCCCACCCACTCACCCAGAGTTCTGCCAAGGCACCACAGTCCCTGTCTTTGCCCCCACTCCCACCCCAGCTCTGCCATGATACACACTGTTGCTCGTTCCTGGCCTGCCTCCCTTGCCACCGCAGCCCCACCAGCACAGAAACCAAATATGGTGACAAGCTGCAGGGTGGCTCTAGCGAGTGGTGCCACAGGGAAAAACTCCTCACCTTGTGCTGTGGCCAGTGCACACCTGCCCCAAAAGTCCCCAAGGCCTCTCCAGGAGTGCATGACCAATGAGCAAAGCCACCCTCTCCCAAGCCGATCTGGAGAACAAACCTTGCACTGGGTTTGCTTTGGAAATGGCACAAGAGTGGCTGACAGTGCAGACAGCCAGAGGGTGCTGAGGCAGAGACAGCAGCCATTCCACAGCGCAAATAGCCACGGGGACAACCACCATTTGTCCAGTCCTCCAGAGACCCCACTGGCCTGGCTCCCATCTCAGCAGTGCCAGGTAAATTGGAAGTCAATGGAGTTACTCCAGACTTACACTGGGGTGAGATCAGAATACGCATCTGCAGCATAAACCCCTGAAACCTGCCCCTTCCTGGGGCAACAGGCCTCTCTGCGCTTCGTCCCAACTTCTAGGCACACTGGGAGCAGGTGAATCCAGGGCAAACGTAATCCCAGCATCTCCAGAGCACAGCTGGGAGGCTTTCTCTCACCAGCCCATGATCTAAAACAAAGCAGCAGCTGTGGAGCAGGGTGCAATGATCCCTTCCCTCCTGGGCATCCTCTTCACTGAGGATGGGGGAAGGAAGCCCCACATTCAGCCATGGAGTCGCCCCTTATTCCTGGTGATGAGGTGTTTCTGGGCAATGCCTCTTGGAAAAGATGAAAATCTTTCATCTGCTCAGATTGTTAAAAAGGGGAATTATTTCCCGGCTCTAAAGGGCTAACACTGGGATTTTACAAGGCCATTAATTACCGCCTACTAATTAAATCAAAATTAAATGTGAACAGAGGTGCATTTTCCTTATTAAAAATGATTAAAAAGAAAGCACAGATACACAAATAAAAACTACTTTGGGATTGAAAAATAAAGAAAATCAAATAAAAACTGGCCACAATGAAGGCATCCTCTGTGTTTGCTCCAGCTCATAAAGCCTTAGTTCATCAATTTTCTTTAAATATTAGCAACTTAATTAAATCTGCTTTTTTCCCTTTAATCCCCTCTTCTATCTAAAATAGATCTGTCCACATGCAGAAGTTTGTAACTAGTGCTGACCCCATAATTCTATTTAAAAAACTCAAAGAAATCCACATCAAACTGACAGAAGCCTCGGGGGAAATTACAGTTCAGAAAAAGGATTAGCAAGAGAATCCAGATTGTACGGAAATGTTATTGGCCCTCAGAGGAGCACGTGTAGGGGTGAGAGAGGCTGGCCAAGCCTTTCCCAGCAGGTGGCACTGCTGGGAACTGGGTAGGTGCCTCACATAGGGGGAGCTCCAGCAGCTCCCATACCTGCCTGTCCCCACCACACATTCTTCAGGGAGAAACGCAGGAACACTGATCACAGGAGGCTCACAGCTACTCCATAAAGGAACCGTGCTATGGAGCAGTTAAAACACCAGGAGCAGGAAGAGATCATAACTGGTTTCATTCTGCCCAGCCTCTCCTGGCAGGGGCGCTGTGGGGAGCAGGGCAGGAGTGCGGGCTGCAGGAGGCTGGACAGCAGCTGTAGGGGACAGCAGACCTTTGAGAGAGATTTACAGGGAATTGTTCTCTGTGTGGCCTGGCTGTTCACTCCGGGCTGGCAGGTGATGTGGAAAGGGGATGTAAAATGGGCCAGTTTTAGGTTCCTGAGTTCATTTTGGAAATGAGGCTGTTGCTAGGCTACCTCTGGTATTCGACAAGGCCTGATGCTTCAAGTCACTCCCCAGGGGAGCTGTCAATTAACTGTAACTACATCCAGCATCTTCATGGAGGAGCAACACTTCCTGAGCGTCTGCAAAAACGGACACAGAGGATTGTTTCAAACTTAAGTGGAACCTCACTCGTGATCCTGTCCACGTGGCATCCCCCAGACTCACAGCCCTGAAGCATACGTGCCCCAAGCACAGCCAAGCCATCAGAATCGGCTCACAGCACGCTCCTCTGCCCCAGCTGACACGGGGGATGCCCCCCCAACAGTCTCCACGCTGCCTCACTGCACCTGCATCAGGGCATGCTGCGCAATGGAGATGCTCGCTCACTGTGCTGGAACAGGGGGTGGAGGAGAAGGTCCTGGGATGACCTAACCACAGAGCACTGAGGAAAGCACCAGCCACACAGGTCACATGGGCAGGGCCAGGGGGCCATCCACACTGCACAAATACTGAGTGCCAACCTGGGTGCTGGAGGACAAGCACATGCCAGCCCCAGCTGCTGTGCAGGGGCTACCACAGTTACTGTCTCTCTGAACTTTCACACCACACCCCTCACCAGAGGTTCAGAGCATCTCCATGGTGCCAGGTCTAACAGCAGCATTCATCAGCTAGCAGAGAGAGAAACGCTAAGGGAAAGAGAAGATATAAATGGCATGAACCGAGTCACCTCTGAGGTTAGCAGACTGTCACTCCCCTGGGCAACAGCCACTGTGCAAGGCCCTGCACTCGGCTCTCAGGCGGACACAGGACTGGCTCTGTGGAGCCTACGCACCGACACCAGCTTATCCCCCCACGCTGTCCTGCCTCCCCACCCCATCATCAGTCTCAAACCCAACGGCAGAGTTTGCAACTGGCCGAGTCTCCCTGGGTGCTGTATAGAGCCCAGTGCAACACAGCCGGATCATGACTGGGCACGAGCGGAATATCAATACGAGGAAAGCAAATGGCATTCCCCTGGGTGCCCCAGTAATTCCCATCACCCCGGACTCCTGCCCAGGCACCACCCAGGACTGCTGGCTCTGCACCTGGGACATAGGAGCCAGACCCCAGCCCTCGGCCTATAGCAAAGTGACTCTGCACCTGTAATATTAGCTTTTGCCCTAAGAACCACCCCCTAGTCCCTCCTGGCACATTCATATGCAAATAGAGGCATATTAAGTGCATTCCATGCAAATCTTTTATGCAAATTGGAGTCATATTATGTAAATACAGCAACACCTTTACTCTGGGGTAACTAATTGGGCAGAGGAACGGGGGAGGGAGGGGATTTGCACATGGAGGCCTACAGGGGCTGTTTTCTGAGCCAGCCCCAATCTGCATGGACCAGGAACCAGAAAACAGAAGCACAGTCCTCACGGGAGATCTGGCTGGTAAGTTTGAGCTTAGTCTTCCCAGGACTGGGAGCAAGCCAGTGGTGAGAGTCTGAAACCCAACGCAACCACCCCTGCAAGAGGACGACTTGGGGAATGCGGTGCCATGGACTTACAGGGGTGGGGGGCAGGATGAGGGGACGATGCAGTGCCATGGGCCTGGGGGTGGGGGAGGGGAGGATCCCGGGCCATTGAGCTATGGGGGAGTGCGGGGAGGATGCAGTGCCATGGAGCTATCCTGTGGGGGAGGGGATGCAGTGCCATGGAACTACCCCTGGAGCAGAATGCAGTGCAGGGGGATGCAAGGCCCCTGTGCCTGTCGCTGGGACGTGAAAAGGGACCCCCTGGCTGGAGGGATGATGATGCTCACTTCAGGGCAGTGTTCCCAGGGAGGAGGGTTCTGGATGGGATGGGAACTTGCTCTCTGGCTGCCCCCATACACACGCCCAGCAGGAACTGCTGAGAGTCCCAGGGCCCAGCCTGGCCCTGCTGTGCAATCCCTTTCCACAGAGCCCATCCCCCACCCCACTCCCAGCTCCCTGGCCCTGCTCATCCAGCTTCCCAGTGAGGGTATTTGGGACATGTCTCCATGAGAGCCCAGCAACACCACTGGACAGTGCACTGCACCCTGTGTGTCGGGGCGCTCCCCAGGGCATTGCCCCCCACTTCCCGCTCCCCTCATCCCCTGCCACCGGGGGCACCGCCAGCCCCCCCACTTCCCATCACCCCACCGGGGGCACCGCCAGCCCCCCCACTTCCCATCGCCCCACCGGGGGCACCGCCAGCCCCCCCACTTCCCATCGCCCCTCAGGGGGCACCGCCAGCCCCCCCACTTCCCATTGCCCCACCGGGGGCACCGCCAGCCCCCCTTCCCATCACCCCCCGGGACACCGCCAGCCCCCTTCCCATCACCCCCCGGGACACCGCCAGCCCCCCCACTTCCCATCACCCCACCGGGGGCACCGCCAGCCCCCCCACTTCCCATCACCCCACCGGGGGCACCGCCAGCCCCCCCACTTCCCATCGCCCCACCGGGGGCACCGCCAGCCCCCCCACTTCCCATCGCCCCACCGGGGCACAGCCCCCTTCCCATCACCCCGGGACACCACCAGCCCCCTTCCCATCACCCCACTGGGGCACTGCCAGCCCCCACTTCCTGTCACCCCCCGGACACCACCAGCCCCCCTTCCCATCACCCCCCTGGGTGCTGCCCGTTTGCCTCCTCCCCTCCCCATGTGCCCACATAGCACTGGAGGTGGCAGCTGTCCATCTAGGGGGTATTCCCTGCTCTGGATTTTCTCTGAACCCACTGGTCCTACTGAAGCCCCATCAAACAATGACTGTGTCTAAAACTCCCTGGCCCTGAGGGCTCCTAATCCACCTGAGCAGCCTTCCCACCCCATCCAACAATGCACCTTGCCTTCAGTGCAGCCCCTCCCCCAGCAACGGCCTTTCCTCCCGTGTGGCAGGGGCACCCGCTGTGCCTGGCCATGCTGCTGGCCTAGCTCCAGCCCCCTCCCCTCCCAGCGACACACCTGGGCCCTGCAGAGACATACCAAGGTCACTTTACCTTTCCCACGTAGAGCGGCTCCGTGCCTGTGTACTCCTCAACCACAAAGAACTGGTTCCACACCCAGCCGCGCTTCACACGTCCACCTGCCAGCAGCATGCTGTCCCCTGCCTGCTCCAGGCCCAGCCCCCCGGCCTCCGTGTGCATGGCCAGGGCCCCCAGCTGCTCCAGGCCTGGGCCCCCGGCCTCCATGTACATAGCCAGGGCCCCCGGCTGCTCCAGGCCCGGCCCCCCAGCCTCCATGTGCATGGCCAGGGCCCCCAGCTGCTCCACTGTGCAGAGCAGCAGTAGTACGGTCCATGAGAAGCCTGGCAGCGCCATCACCACTGTGAACTGGGAGGCTGCATGGAGAGTGGCTTTCAGAGAGGACGCTGACATCCTTTGGAGCTCACCAGCCCGGATGGGGCAGCTTCCCCATCCCCGCCAAGACCTCGCTCCAGACAGTCAGGCTCCTCAGGATGCCTGTGGGCTAGGAGTTACGTCTGCCCAGGGCCCAGGCATGCTGCTGACAGCAACAAGCGACCAGCGCCCTCGGCTCCTGGCATCGGGCTGAGCAAGGCGAGAACAGTCAAGCTTTCTGCCTGGAAGAGGCTACAGCCTGGGCCCCCTCAGAGACTCCGTGTAGCCAGACGACTAGTGCTTTCCCATCAGCGCTCGCGTGCCCCATTCACCAGCGACCCAGGGCTGCGCTGCTCCGTGGCTGGGCTAGTGGCTGCAGTTCCTTGGGAGCCAGGGGTCAAAAGACCATTTATCCCCACCCCTGCTCTCCCCACATCCCACGCTCGGGATACTTCAGCAAGCAGAGAGGGGGGGGGCTCTGCTGCCTGTGGCAGGGCTCTTCTTGGGGGGGCAGAGAAGGCTGCACCTGTAGTTCGCAGGACGGCAGAGCGAGCACCTTTGCATTAAGTTTCATGAGAGATCTTAACAGGAGCAGCCTGTTGTGGCCGAGACGGGCGCTCCCCCACTCCAGAAACAGCCCTTGTGCTATCAGGCTACAGATCCAGCTGTGGCAGGCCCTGGTGCAGGGCTGTTCAGGCTGAGGGCATTTGTATTCTCCATCTTCACAGCAGTTGCACTCCAGTTTCTAGAGGAGAACCCTTCGCCAAGCTGCTGCTGGTCACCTCCATCCTCTGCCAGTTCACTCTGGTGAGCACGGGGCAACTGACGACGTCTCTGGGAACCTGAAAGAGGCCGAGATGTTAGTGACAACCCCTGGGCTGAGCACTGCACTCCCCGCTCGGAGTGCCACCCCTCGCCTGGCTGCCCCTTATGCTCCCTTCATCTCTGGTGCTCGCTGCCTGGCTCTTTTCCTCCCCTGCTTTCTCTCCCTCTTGGTGGTGCTGCTGCCCCCTCCCCTGGTGCCACGTGTGGGAGCCTGGCATTGCAGGAGCTGCTCGAGCCAGGGACATCGGGAAGAGGAGGAGGAGGGTGGCAGAGCTGTGGTGCTTTCATCTCTATGGAAATTCCTGTATTTAGCAGGGATCCGGAGAACAGCAACAGCTCAAACCAGTAAGGCGGCAGCTGCACAGCGCGCCTCCCCCTCACGCTGCTTCTGGGATTCAAGTGAGAACGAGTACAGTTACTCAGGGTGATCAGATGGCGTCGGGAGGGCCCCACAGGCAAACTCTCCCAGCAGCGGCGGTTGGTCCAGGGCTGAGGGGCACAGGTTTTGCGTGACACCCTGTGTGTGCAGCTCAGCACCCTAATGAGTGCGTGCTTTGGACAACACCGTCCTGAGCCAGGACTGGAGCTCAGGGGAGATTGGCTCCCCAATTATGGGCTCCACCTATTAGCCTCTCCAGCCCCTCTCACCAGCCTCACCCTTTGATATTCTCAGACTGGGAAGGAGCTGCCAGCCCCAAATTTGGGACTGTGGGAGCCAGAACAACCTTCATTGAGCTCCAGATCAACAGTGGTTGAGGAGAGGAGTCCAGAGAATACTCAGTACCAACTTCCCAGCCAGGTCTGACCTTGTCCCAGACATAGACAGACAAGCCTGGGCAGGAGGATTTGTGACCTGCCACCAGGATAGAAACATGCTCTGTGTAACAGGGACCAGTTCAGACAGTTTGCAATAAGCCTCGCCGTGCCCATGGGTGGATGGACAGGCACCTCTCTGTCCCCTAGACACGACAGAGGGAGAGGGCAGGGGGCATCCTGGACTGTGTCCCTTATGAATCAGACCAGGATCTCCCCAGAGTACAGGAGTCACACAGCTACCTGGAGAAGGGCTCCTCAAAGCCCACCCACTGCCAGATGCTACAAAGCCAAGTTCAGCGGCAGCTGACAAGTCCCTCGCATGCACCCAGCTCCCTGCCCTCCTGGGACAGGATCACGGGCCCGACTGGCTTGATGCACACAGCACGCCAGCTCGCTGCAGCATTGCTTTGGTATTTCCCTACCCCCTCACACCACAGCACGCAGGGCGTTCACGTGGCGGAGACACTGAGCATCACTCAGTTCCTGATTCCTACGCAGCATGCACACGCCAGCACGCTCACACACAGGCCTGCTACAGCATATACACATATGCCCTGTATAACATGCACAGGGGCCAGTGCACTCTCACCCACACACACACTGCACTGTGGGCACCTGATGTTCTGAGGAACACAGGGTCTCTGGTGCACTTTGAGGAGTCAGGAATTATTGTTCAGCCTCATTAATGCTTCCTTCCCAAATGCATTGCCCAGAGGTCCCGTCGCCTGGGCCCATTCCTCAGCAGACAGGGCTGTAGCAAGGTCTCACTGCATGTGCTACCGGATACTCACTAATAAATGCAAAGAATGATCACCCATGCACTAGGCCTGAGAGGGCAAGAGCGAAGGGCATGCCCCAGCCATCCTGGCTCACTCATTCGTTGTGTGTGACAGAGGGTCTTGGAGTCACTTGTGCCAATTAGGCAGGGTTTCCCTGCAATCAAACAATATGAAAGACATTTTAAAGCAGGAAACTGTTTCTAGGAGGCAGGGAGGGATGAGTGGGTAGAACTGCTGGAGGGTGCAGGGCTGAGAATGTCGGCCACCAGCCCAGAATCACTTGGGCTGAACCCTCTGTCAGCCAATCTGATTGCACCCTCCGTCGCTTGGCATCAGAAGCACTGCTGTGCTAGGTCAGTGGGATGCATCTAGCCCCATCTCCAGACGGCCAAAGCCAGCTGCTCCCGGGGAGCAAAAAGCCCTGTAACAAATAATAATGGCACACACAAAACCACATGTAAAGCATGCGTGTGCTATGGTGTGCACATAAACATACTGTACAAAGCATCCATGACAATGGCCAGTGTAACACAGTTACGCCTGACTGGAAAGTCTCTGCTATTGCGGAGCTTTCATCTCCAGTTCAGACCACTCTAGTCCGGTCCTGCTGGGCAAAGACCAGGGCTGACAAATCTCACTAAGTCCAGGGTTTTACAGACTCTGCAAACCTGCCTGAGCGCATGAATTTTCTTTCCTGCCAACACATTCCTCCCAGCAGCGATCCAGCTAAAACAGGTTTTCTAGCTAGAGGTCGGCCTCAGCTCTGCCCTGGGGAGAGAAGAGCCCCCAGGCCAAGGGTGGGGCCTTTGTGACAAACTGGGAATGTTCTTAATGTTTTCTCTGAATACTGTGTTGGGGCCTCAGTGTCCCCTCTGCAGTTCTTAATATCTAGGTGGTGGAATAAGGGGTGTGATTGCTGCAGAGGAAGGGGCCAGTGCACCTAAATGCCTGGCACTCTGTCTCCTGGCAACTAATGGCCAGGCCCTTCCCCCCTGCAAGGGGATGCTAAAGGTGTGGGAGAACAAAGAGGTCAGGTGACCTCCTGGCCCAGGAAAGAAGGTGGGGCTGGAGGGGTTTTGGGAGTCTGGAGCTGGCTGGGGACGAGGAGTGAAGTGCAGACGTGGGGGTCTGGCTCACTGCCCCCCAGAATGGACCCGGCCGAGGGGTCCGGTTCGCTGTATCTACAAGCTCTGTTTTAGACCCTGTTCCTGTCATCGAATAAACCTCTGTTTTACTGGCTGGCTGAGAGTCACGTCTGACTGCGCAGTGGGGGGGCAGGACCCTCTGGCTTCCCCAGGACCCCGCCTGGGCGGACTCGCTGTGGGAAGCACACGGAGGGGCAGAGGATGCTGAATGCTCCAAGGAGAGACCCAGGAGGTGAAGCCATGTGAGCTTCTTGCCCTGAACAAGTCTGCTCCAAGGGAGAGAAGGCTCCCCAAAGTCCTGACTGGCTTGGTGGGGAGCAGTTCCAGAGCATCGCCCGGTAACTCCATGACAGCCTTTCCATGGGAATCTCAACCCATCCCTGTTCTATTCTCTCCTCAGCCCAACATGAACCCAAGGATGTTCCAGCCCCACTGAAAAGGTTCAAACCCACCATGCTGAAGTGGACTGGAGCTTCGGGAAGTTGGTCCCCTAGCACTGGCCAGAAATGGCTCCCATCCCATGGCTGCTCTGGGTGGGCGTGAAATCAGCTGGTGGGTCTCAGGCCAGTTGCTAGAAAACACTCACCCCTTGTGCCCCAGAGCCTGTCCTGCTCCTCGGCTCTCAGCCCCAAGGTGGGGCGAAGCTCAGTCTATTTCCGCCTGTGCTGAGCCTGCCTGGGGACAAGCAAAGGGCATCCACCTCTGGAGCCGTCAGTGCTAAGTTGTTGTTATTACACAACACTTCTGCGCTGCAGCGAGACCTGTAGCCATAACACAGACGGGTTGCACTCAGGAAATGCAACTGCTAGAATCAGAACTTAACAAAGGGTCCATTCTGGTCCTGTCACAATACTAAGTACACTGTAGGAAGCAATCACCAGAGCTCAGAATTCTCACCCTATGCTCATCACCAGAACCCTGCCCGCTCAATCACGCTCAGGTTCACCAGAAGTCTCCACAGGGAAAACACACAATGCCCCTGGTCTGGGAAATGACTAGAGGCAGCAGAGAAAGGGCATTAGCCAATTTCATCTGACAGGCACATTTGTGTGTTCCTACGGGACATATTTGTGTCCAAGAAACAAGGTATGGCCCTTGCAGCAGGAGCACGCATGGTGTGACAAAGTGGGACTGTTCTTAATGTTTCCGCTGAATACTGTGTGGGTGCCTCAGTTTCCCCTATGCATTTCTTAAGTCTCCAGTGTGCATAAATAGACGACATTCTGTATCCTGGCAACAAATGGCTGGGGTCCTTCCCCCTGCGAGGGAATAGCTGAAGATGAACAAAGAGATCAAGTGACCTCCTGGCCCGGGAAAGAGACAAAGGCCAGAAAAGAGGGACTGGAGGGGGTTTTTCAGTTTGGAGCTGCTGGGTACGAGAAGTGAGGGCAGACGGGGTGGTCTGCCTCACTGGGCCCCAGAATGGACCCGGCTGAGGGGTCCCGTTCTCTGTACCTACAAGCTCTGTTTTAGACCCTGTTCCTGTCATCTAATAAACCTCTGTGTTACTGGCTGGCTGAGAGTCACGTCTGACTGCGCAGTGGGGGTGCAGGACCCTCTGGCTTCCCCAGGACCCCACCTGGGCGGACTCGCTGTGGGAAGCGCCCGGAGGCGCATATGCTGAATGCTCCAAGGAGAGACCCAGGAGGTGAAGCCGTGTGAGCTTCTTGCCCTGCAGACAGTCTGCTCCAAGGGAGAGGAGGCTCCCCAGAGTCCTGACTGGCTTTGTGGGGAGCGGTCCAGAGCATCGCCCGGGGACTCTGTGACACATGGCATCCACAGTGAGTTCAGACTGGTGCACGGCCAAGGGCGGAGTGCCACAGAGTGGAGGAAAAGTCTCCCATGGTGGGAGACGTGGAAAGGAGGAAAAACACACACCCTCAATTCACTGCTAATTTAATAGGGCTTGACTCCTCCATTTGCTCCGCCCCTCAGGACACTGCCAGTCTGATCCACTTGCAGCCCTTGGCCTTGTGGCCACAGAAATGCAGAGAGCTGGAGGGACGTCTGCAGGAGCAGATCTGTGGAAACTGGAGATAAACATACAGAGTGAGGCCACTCCAAGTGCTCAGACTTCATTCCACTGTTCTCACCCTTACAGTCCCGCATTTGGATTGAGCTATTCAGAGCGGTCACTAGGCATACGCAGACTGAACAATTGCTTAGGGCCCCGAGCAGCTCAAGGGGCTCCCATATTTGCTTTTTATTATGTGTTGTGGGGGGAATATTCCTGCTTAGGGCCCCCAGTGGGCTATAGAAGGGCTGGCCTTGGGTGAATGGTCTGTTATCTGCACACGTCCACCACACCCTCCTCTCCAGCTTATCCCTGCCTCTCAGGCTCCCCCAGCCTCCTCCAGGGGCAGCTGCTTTCTCTTCCTCTCCCCTTCCTGTAGCCTCTTGGTGCTGCATCCAAAGCTGTGGTGCCAAAACATGAAGTCCTCTGCTGGCGGCAGGGCCCAGGGAGACCCAACACACAGGGGCAGAGGCGGGCGACAGCGTTTATTTCCCAGTGATATTGATGGCCTTTCATAACTGACTTGGGGCACTTCTCTCTGCCACACGAGCTATGGGCCATAAATAAATAACTGATGGGAGCTGCTGCCGCCAGAACCAGCAATCAGTGCAGCGTCCCGACATGACGGCCTATGGGGGCTCACAGGCAGACACACACGCTGGCTGGCTCGAGCTCATGCTCACACACCCCCTGCACCCCTAGTTCAGAATCCAAGTGAAACACCACCTTTGCTGATGTTCCTCAGGCCCAGCTTCCCAATTATCAGCGTGACTTGTGCCCCTCCCCGAGAGGGCTCGCTCGGCTTGTCGGTATGTATTTGGCAGAGCCATACTGTACATCATGTTGACAGTGGAAATTACATCCTGAGCTTATGTTTTACACTCTGCCCTGTCAGAACTCACCGCAGCCCAGTGATCAGGACAAATTGAATAGCATCCCGCCCGTGTCAATATTTATTTCATTTTACAAATGCAGCCGATGCAGGGGAAGGCGGGGGGGCACAAACACCAGCACACACAAAGGAACAGCCTAACCGCTAATACATCATGCAGCCTGACGAAGCCCTACATAACACGGGCATGCGCTCAGGTGCTGCAATATGGACAGAGATGACTGCAGTCCTCCAGAGACCTGGGCAGGGGCCCGGAATGAACAGAAAGGGGAAGGCTTTGTCTCCAGGCTGCTAGGAAACTGTAAATAGATTCCTGTAGGAATACACACACTCCAAACCCCGATACATGCACACATCTACACACACGCAAATGTCCACACAGACTCTCAACTGCATTCAGACATTCCACACACACCATACACAAAACCTACAGGCACAAACTTGCAGCCCTACCTGCCTACATACACTTGGGGGTAAGTTCTGCAGTTGGGGGTCTCTTCACACCAAACATCCATCTTCCAGCTCTCAGAAGCATCACCTGGGGCCTCACTAGCTCCATCTTCCCTGAAAAGCAGGGTACGAATGGTCTCTGCTCACCCACACCCCTTCCTGACAACTGGAAATCAATTACTAGTGCCCCATCAGGCTGCCAATGGCTTACTCTGCCTGGCCGGTTCAGAACCACAGCACCATCTGGCAGGTCAGGCACCCAGAAGGGGTGAGCTTGCACTGGGGAGGGATTAGGGCAGGAGTGGGCAAACTTTTTGGCCCGAGGGCCACATGGGAATAGAAATTGTATGGAGGGCCATGAATGCTTACAAAATTGGGGTTGGGGTGCGGGAGGGGGTGAGGGCTCCGGGATGGGGCCAGAAATGAAGAGTTCAGGGTGCAGGAGGGGGCTCTGGGTTGGGGCTGGGTGTAAGGGGTTTGGGGTACAGGATGGTGCCCTGGGCTGGGATTGAGGGGTTTGGAGGGCAGATGGGGGATCAGGGCTCAGGCAGGGGGTTGGGACGCTGGGGGAGGCTCAGGGGTGCAGGCTCTGGGTGGTGCTTACCTCAAGCGACTCCCGAAAGCAACTGCATGTCCCTTCTCTGGTTCCTACACAGAGGCGCGACCAGGCGGCTCTGCACGTTGCCATGTCTGCAGGCACCACCCCTGTAGCTCCCACTGCCTGCGGTTCCTGGCCAATGGGAGCTGCAGGGGCGGTGCTTGGGGTGGGGCAGCATGCAGAGCATAGCTCCCTGGCTGCCCCTACACGAAGAAGCCGGAGGGGGGCTGTGTTGCTGTTTCCAGGAGCCGTGTCGAGCGGCCCCTGACCCTGCTCCTCGGCTGGAGCGCCAGAGCAGGGCAAGCCCCAGACCCCACTCCCCAGCGGGAGCTCAAGGGCTGGATTAAAATGGCTGGCGGGCCGGATCCAACCCACAGGTTGTAGTTTTGCCCACCCCTGGCTTAGGGAAACTGCAGGTGTCTGGGCTCCAGGGTCTCTTCCTAGCCCTTGCCTATTGGGTGTCCTCCATTTTCATCCTGCAGGTCCCAGGCAGCCGCAGCACTCCCTGCCAGCCTCAACACTAAGCACGGAAGGCATACGGTAGGGGCACAAGAGGAGACAGCAGCCTGGGAACAAAACGATCATCTGGAGTGGGGAGAGGGGTCAGGGACACAGAGAGATGGAGGCAGGGAATAGAAAAACCCACCCAGCCAGAAGCAGCACTTCCCACTGGCAACAAGCAGTTAGTGCTGCCTATGTCATCCAGGGCCAGATGGAGCCACCCTCGAATCTGCAAGTATGAATGGTAGAGGAAGAGGGATGGGCCCTGCGGTGGGTCCCTGAGGGGAGGACCTGAGTGGATAGGGCCAGCCTGTGGGGGACCCAAGAGGCAGGCAGGGCAGGCCAGTCCCCAAAAGGGGTGACACAGGTGCCCTGTAAGCTCCCTTGCCACTAGGCTCTGGGCCTGCCCAGGAAACCACCAGCAAGGGCTTAGCTCAGAGCCTCGCCCCTCTGGCGGCCTCAGGGAAGGTCCATTGCCAGGTGACCAGCACTGCCTGGTGCCCAGGTTGGTGCCCCACCTGCCAGGCTGGGCTCTGCTCCAGACCTCTCCCTCCCTAGCTCAGTGGGAGAGGTGGAGTGCCTTGCTCAGAAGTGGGAGGGAATAGCTACCTCCATGGGACACCCAAGGCTGGGGAGTCAGGGCAGGGTGTCGGCAGGCGGAATGGTCCCACTTGCCTCTGCTCTGATGTATGCAATGGAGGGTGACAGAGCAGCAGGTGCACGAGGCGCAGTGGGACGTGGATTTAACCAGAGGCCACGGCTGAGCAGCGGCATGAGCCCACCTGAGATCTGCAGCTCGCCACATTAGGAGAGTCAAAGCCAGGGGACCCCACAGTTCAGAGAAGAGGGGCTCAGAGAGGCTGGGCAGGGGCTGTTTAAATGTTCCCAAATTCCCCACCATCACCCCAGCTCAGACAGTTCCCTGTAGCCTACCGCTGCCATGCACCACTGATACATGAGAGAAGATCCAGGCTGGGCAGGCTACTCCTGGCCTAGCCCTGGCTGGGTCCCAGGCCTCAGGAGGCTGATAGTAAAGTAAATGCCTGTTTATTTCAAAAGATGCCTCGTTCTGCCCTGTGGCTTCATTCTCTACTCCAGCCAGCCAGATGCTCCTGCTGCTCGTCCCACAGTCCAGGGGTGCCGGCTGCCTGCCCCAGGCAGTAGGGATTTCGCACCAGGCTTCACTGTGTTCTAATGCCCCGCATCTCCCATCCTTCCCAGGCAGGGGGCTCCTTCTGCAGCTGGACGCAGGGGCAGCTGACACCTGGGGTCCTGGTCTCAGAGTGCCCTGTGAGCCGAGCAGCTGCCAGGATGTGTGCCAAAACGGCACAATGCACCCAAGGAAGAATTCTGAGGCTGTCTGCAGTGCCTGTGCATAAGGGGAGCTGGCCCCACGGGCTGACATTCATCTGGGGGTGAAGCTCACGCCAGGACTCGTGGGAGCTGCAGTCTGCTCCTCTCCATGCAGCTAACATTGAATAACACCAAACTAGGGGTCCAGGCCGGACCTGCGGTGGGCACACTGGGCTTATTTAGGGAACGGGTTGGTCATGATCCTGGAAGGCCCAAAGAAAGGAGCGTCAGGGTATAGGGAGAGCCCAGGGCCGTGCTGCATTGCCCCTGCGGCGCCCCCCCCATGGAAATCCGGTGTTGAGTTTGTGGCCTGAGCCACACAGGTCACACTAGATAGTCACAATGGTCCTCCTGTCCTGAATCTTGTCACAGCCCACACTGAGCGCTCTTTGAGGCAGGGACTGCCTTTTCCTTAGTGTCTGTGCAGCGCCCAGCTCCCTGCCTCTGGGTACTACCAACAAATAACCATAATGCCCAGGCCTGCCAAGCCTGGAGCCAGGGCCTACCCTGCCTTGCTGGCTGCGTCAGTGCTGAAGCAACAGGGGAACTGCCGAAGCAGTGCTCCCAACCACAGAGGAAACCCAGCTTCTCCTGAACTCTGTTCCTGACGAGTGCATTAGTGCAGGATCAGAGTTCGATATCCCACTTAATACCTCAGCGAGACCACCTGCCTAGCATCTCATCTCCGCGAGTCAGCGCAGCTCTGAGAGCTTGGCCTCACACAGATCCCACTGAGATGGGCCAAAAAGCCTGTGATTATTCCACCAACAAATTCCTCTTTCATATTGTCAACAGTGCAGTATATTACAGTGCCATGTAACTGTCTCCACTTCTTAAACAAGATTCAATTCCATTTAACTCTCTCCTTCCTGGGGAAAGGAGCAGACTAGCTAGAATTTGTTTCCCGGTGTCTGTTGTATACAGACTGTGTAATCGTGGCAAGGTTCTCAGGAAACTTTATTATGGCACATCACCTCCAAGCATCTCCACTGGCTGGGAACCCAGAGTCTTAACTGCTCCAGAATTCAATTTATCTCCTGCCTATTGCGAGACAAGCAGGAGTGACTAACACGCTATTCCTCTCATGTGCTACTGCCTCCAATTCTGGGGCAAGAGTGGGGTGGGAGCGGAGAGGAGAATTTGCTGAATGTAAGATACTATCAGCACCAGGCTAGGGCCACATAGAGTGCAAGAAAATTGTGTGCCAGCTTCCTACACACAGCTCTGACAATACGCCTCAACTCTGATCTGCGGCACCTCTGCTAGGTCACTTCTTAGCAACAGCTGCTGCCCGTGCAAAACTGTGGGGTCCTTTTGTGCTAAAGAGAAATGTTCACTAGGGACTGGGATGAGGCATGCAACTCATTCCTATGTGTCCCCTGGGACTGCAGTCTGAAGAGGTGAAAGACCAATAGTGAACACACTGTCTAACCACACGATTTGCCCCCCAGAAGAGATGCTGCTCCAGAATGCCTGTGTGGTGAACACGACATTCTCCCTGCTGCGTACTCATTGCCTGCTCTTTGCAGACATGCAGCATTGCAGCCTGAGGGGGCCGTTCACATAGGAAGAATGGGTGTCCCCAGCACGGAGCATGCACACATGCTGCACCTTATTATTTCTTTGAGGGCAGGGAGAACACCAGGCCCCTGTCAGCCCTACATGAGCCAGGACCCTCCTCTGAAATCAACGGAGTTGCACCATGTCATACCAGGGCTGCATTTGACCCAAAGACTCTAGCTTTGCAAGTTCTCAGCCCACAGCAAATCACATCAATGATGTGCTATTTAGGGTTCAGCTCCAACTCCCAGATCACAGACTTTTCTGGGGAAACTAGGCTGGACAAAGCACTAGGAAGTATATGGTACAATACAGAGCAATTGTGGCCTAGCTCTGACTGACGACAACAGCATCCCTCTCCTCACCCTTGGTCTCTCCCTGCTGTGCCAGGTGAGCGCTAGCCACCCAGGCCGGCGCTGCAGTTAGGTAGGACCCTCTCTCATGAGATGCATTCGTTCAGCAACCACTCTCTGATTCACAGCATCTTTTGTAGAACCTGAACGTAGTCTAGCGATCAAGCAATAAGAAATAGCTGAAGATATTGATCTGGATAAGAGATAGTGCAGCAGAGTATACAAATTCTGGAGATAAATGGCCAAGAGAGCTGCACCCTTTTTTAAAGGCATATTTAATTGATTTTTAATTTTACTTACCCAATGAAAGCCCTTTTGTATCCAGACTGGCATCCTCCTGAACACTGCTCCCACCTGCAATAACGCTAACGTATCACAGCAAAGCACCAGGCGCCACTGGCTTCCAACAAGAGGAGCACCTCTCAGGATCAGTCTGAGACAGTAGAAGGAAAAGGTATGAGGTTCATTATGGTCTAGCGAATGCCCGGCCCTGACCCATAGCACACGACACAGGCAGAGGGTATTGATAACAGGAAGTTCCCTCACTAATCTCCCCCTAGCTCCTGATTTAATAACACAGGGACAGAAAGCCCATTACACTTATTAGAAGTTTAATCTTTCTTGTCCTTGAAGTAAATCTGTGAGTTTCCTCTTTCTGGTTTCTTGGAATTACTCTCCCAGCAGGGGACTTCTGCCTCTGCCTGTCTTCTTAGCTGGACTGGAAAGCAGGGTTCAGGTAAAACTGCTTTTCCAAAAGAACCTTCCAACAACTTGCGCTCAGGCCAGCGTGACTAGGAATCTATTTTCCTTCTTCGTTTCAAGTTGCCTTAATTTGAAGTTTTAAATATTGTTGCCTTTGATGTTTTCTGGAGAAATTCCAACAAAAAGGGTGCAGCGATTGCTGAGATGGGCGCTCTTGAGCTCTTCAAGCCCTTTCAGCAGTTCTCCTTCAGTGCTACCTTCTGCTTTCCAACCACGTTGGGAGGAAGTGCTATTTGTTAAAACCTTCACACAACCACTGGTTAGGAAAAGTATGTTCAAAGTTTAGCAATTTTCTCCTCCAAATCTTCTCTGGTCCAAGTTTCAAAGAAATTTTAATTGCAAACAAAATCTTAAAGTCTCCCTTAGGGGAGAGGATTTTACAGCCATAACGGTCTCGCTCTGCAGTAATTCTTTTCCAAATATGGAATTTTCATGCTTTGTCTACGTGGATACAATGTTTTAATTGGCCTTTTAAAATGTAGGTTCTGATAGGAGGTGAAATAATGTGAATTCCTGCAGATCTGGATATTTTCATGGTGCCACCTGACCCAGAACTTGGAGAAACTTCCTCCTAATCCCACAGAGCCCGTGGATGACACAAAGGCCTTGCAGTGCCTGGTGCTAAAGGCAGTCAGGAGAATGCCTTGGCTAGCAGCATCACTGTGAATGGTTCCTGGACAGATAAGCCAAGCCCTAGTCCCAGCTGAGTGAATAGGAGCTCTGTCACTGACTTCACAGGTGCCAGGATTTGGCCCATAGACATTATAGATACCAAAGACCCATCCACCTGGGTAGGCAATGGCATGTCCTCCATCACCCAGGATTTGTGCAGCCTAGTTTTAGGTCCTTGGTGCCGGGGCTCCCAGTCCTGCCCTGGGACAACTCTGCCACTATCCAAGAGGTCAAACAGCCAGGACAGCTGTTCTGCTATGCAACCTCCATTCTCCCTCTCTCAGTCTCATCACGTTCGGATGGCTCCTCTTCCCCTCGCTGCTCACACAGCGCAGTACGGATTTAGCTCTGCTCATCTCCTTGTGTCATCCTCTCCTGGTCCTTAATCATTGTTGCTGCTCTTCTCAGAACTCGCTTGTCCAGACAGTAATGAGCAAGACATCCCATGCATTGTCCCAGGGGAGCAGTACAGAGGGACTATTGCTCCTGTTTTCCGGTGCTGGTGCCTATGTCTCTCATGCACCCGTGTCCATGTCCATGTTTGTGCTGAGCAACTTGCTCCAGCTCCAGTTCATCTCCACCAGCGCAAGCTCTACCATAAAGGTGCTGGCAGGCACTGGAGTTTCCACCACTGTCTTGCCTAACCCAGCTCAAAGCAAAGTGGACAACATTGAACCTTAAACATCTGCAGCACCAGTGCCTTGTCTGCACTAGAGCTCACACCATCAGAGCCAGACTGTGCCAGTGCAATGGTGCGACGTATGGACAAGGCCGAAGAGCAAAGAACCTAGTTCACATCCCAGCTGATGCCTCAATGGGTCCCTTGGGAAGTGACCTCAGGCTCTGGTGGCCAGCACTCATTGGCTGCAACATCGATAGCATCTCTTTGTGAGGGCCTGAGGAATCAGCAGGCAGGGCTGGATGGGCAGAGTCCCAAGCAAAGGCAGGAGGCTCCCTGAGTCCTAGTGGTGAGTTGGGGAGTAACAGCTATACATCCATACCTGCCAGATTGGTTGGAACCATAATTAAAACCAGAACAAAACAGATTGTGAGCGGATACGGTCTCACCAGCACAAATTGCTCTAATCTGTTAAAAGTTCTTGTCAGTGAAGTAGTGGATCGAGGAGAACCAAGTGACAATGTTTTTAGACTTTCAAAAGACATTTGACAAGGTCCCACACAAGAGGCTACTGAGGCTAGGTTGTCACAGGGGAGAGGCAAAGTATTGGCACAGACCAATCCACCTAGAAGACAGAAAGCAAAGAGCAGGGAGAAATGGTCACTTTTCGCCATGTCAGAAAGTTAAAGTGGGGCTACAAGGTGCCGTGCTAGCACCTGTGTTGTTTAACATATTTATAAGTGATCTGGAAAGAAGGTGAGCAGGGAAGGGCCAAATTCCACAGATGACACAAAGTTATGTAGTCAGGACTAGAGAGACCTGTGAAGAACTGAGAGAGACCAAACATAGCCAAGGGAATGGACGACACAGTGGCAAATGGAATTCCGTGTCAATAAATACCAAGTAATGAACACTGGATGGGAGGGGAGCTGGGTGCCACTGCAGACAGCAATAGAGATCTCTGTTCAATGCGCAGCTGCAGGCAAGAGGGTGTGCCAAGAACGAGATGCAGAATAACGCAGAGAATGGTATGGATCCTGTAGGCAGCACTGGGCCTCCCATCACACACAAAGTGGCCCAGAGTTCAGGGAGGTCAGAGAAGGGCGACAGGAACAATCAAGGCTGAGAAATATCTGCTTTGGGGAGAGCTGGCAGAGATTGGGATTGGTACCTTCAAGATGGGACAGATGAAAAGGGGCAGAAGTCCATGCAATCCTGGGTGGGGCAGAGAAGTGATAAAGGGGGCATCTGTTCTCCCTGTCCCAGAGCACAGGTACCAGGGAACGGTCAGTGAAACTGACAAGTGGGAAATTCAAAACTGAAAAAATATTTCCTTTATCACATATCATGTAATTAGCCTGGAGAACTCACTGCCACTGTATGCTGCTGAAGCTGAGAATTTAGCTAGATTCCAAAAGGGATTAGATGTTAATGGATAAGAATACCCAGAGTTTGCATAATTAACAGCACCACAAATTCTGGCAAGGATATTAAACCTCATGCTTCGTGGCTTACACCCATCTAACTATTAGAGACCAGGGCGAGACCCAATGTGGGAGCAGATTACACCACATCTGCTACAGTGGGGTTCTTAAACATTCTTCTGCAGCACTTGATGCTGCCACTGTCAGAGACTGGACATTAGGCTAGATGGACTTGGGATCTGAGTCACTCTATCTATGCCTACCTACGTTGAGGGGGAGGGAAGGGAGGGTAAAGACCTTGCTGCCCTGATTCAGCCCAAAGAGGTTTCAGGTGTTTATCTACACAGCAATGGGCAGCTCACAGCAACAGTCACATGCATGGGTCAGGGCTTCCTGTTCCTCCCTGTCCTCCCCCTTGTCCATCCCACTGCTCCAGCTTCTGCACAATGCCGCAGGAATTAAACAGGGATTTGCAAGATCACAGAGTTCTCATTTAAAAGGTGAAATATGGCCAGCAAGGCCCCACCTGCTCCAACCCCTCTGGGGGATCAAAGGCAGCCCAGCAGCTAAAGCGCGAGAGCGGGGGCCTCACTAACAGCAGATTCTCTTTGCTCAAGGTTCCTGGGCTTTAAAGATTTCTCTGTTAAGGATGAAGGTGGCTTTAGGTTCCCAAAAGGAGGCCAATGAGATCCCAGTGACTGATCAGTGCAACCTCTCTGTGATGGGCTTCCACAATCCCATACATCAATAGGATTGCTCCATCCTCCCAGCCAGTGGCAGAGAGAAGGCAAGGGAGGCCGAGCTCCTGGAGTGCCAAAGAAGAGCCAGGCGCCACGCAGCCCTATCCCACCCCTTTGTGCCATTAGCACACTGCTGTCAGGACTATAAAATGGCAAGTGAACGTTAGAGGAGAGTAAAAGAGCTAGAGGGCCATGCCTGGCAAGGAGGAGGAGAAAGGCGCTGCTTTCTCGGAGCTTCCAGGGAGCGCATGCCCCTGCGACAACCCTGGGCCTGCAGGGAGCACGTGGGGCAGAAGGCACCTGCATACTGGGACAGGGTTGGGTATCCATTTACAGCTTCGCATTCCTCAGTGCCCAGCGCTCCATCCCCGCCCCCCAGATGTATGGGGATGGCTTGCACAGAAACCAAGGGAGAAATCTGGCCTTTCTGCAGCAGCTGACCTTCTAGCTGTCACCATCACCGACTGCGTGTTCAGCACAACTAGGGTGACCAAATGTCCCGATTCTATAGGGACAGTCCCGATATTTGGGCCTTTTTCTCATATAGGCTTCTATCACCCCCCACCTCCTGTTCCGATTTTTCACACTTGCTATCTGGTCACCCTAAGCACAACAGTCTCGCATTCATCATCACTCATGAGGAGTCGGCTCCCTTTGGGCCACTGCGGTTCCCGCCTTCAGCCACCCCCTTGTGGGCTTCACTCCCAGCCCCAATACTAAGGTGAACAGCAAGTACACAGCTGATACAGGGAGTGTCATCACTGGAATCTGCCACTAACATCACAAGGGGGCTGAATGGTACGGAGGGGCAGGGCAGCTGACACCTCTGCCAGCAACTGTTTCTGGCCATCTGAAGACTAAGGGCTTGTCTACACTGGCAATTTACAGCACTGCAACTTTTTCGCTCAAGGGTGTGAAAAAGCACCCCCCTGAGCGCAGCAAGTTTCAGCGCTGTAAAGTGCCAGTATAGACAGTGCCCCAGCGCTGGGAGCCACGCCCCTCGTGGAGGTGGGTTTTTTAGAGTGCTGGAAGAGCTCTCTTCCAGCTCTGCACCACGACCACACACGACGTTAAAGCGAGTGTAGACTAACCCTACGGCAGACACCACTGCATCAGCGCCATTAGGATCTGGCTGGGCTATTACCTGGCTATCACTACTCTGGTGAACAGTCCCCTAGCCGAGTCCCAGCAGCCTCCTCCCTCTGCTGTTGCCAGTTCCCATGCACAGTGCTCCTGGGTGACTCAGCCTCAGGCTTGGAGCAGGACAGCAGTGGTGTCAGAGCCTCTCGTGCCTCCATGCTGCAGAATTCCTCCAACGACTATCCCCCAGGCTGGAGGGATGGGACACCCAGAGCCTAGAGATGGGGAGGGGCAGACACTGATGGAGGCACTGGAACAGATGCAAACTGCTGTGGGAACATACAGTGACCCACTGCAGTCAGGAAGGAGACCCTGGGGCTCAGCAGCTAAAGCTTTATTCAGGGGCTGAAGGACAGACCTTCCTTCAGAGCCAACCGATTCCACCAGCCCAAGGCATACAGAGCTCAGGATCATAAGTTGCACTCCTCCCAACCCATGTGCCCGCCCCGCACTAAAGGAGTGGCCAGGGGACCCCACAACAGGGCAAGGAAAGGGAATAGAGCCTTCACCCTGAGCTGTCTTAAGCATGCTCTGCCAGTGGAGCTGGGCAGTGCTGGGCCAGCCCCACCTCCTGCTACCCACAATCCTTTGCTGTCTGGGGATGCTTTCCTTCTCAACATTTCCCCCATCCACATAAAGCCATTTCCCAGATGGTCTGGGTGTAATGGCAGAAATAAGTAAGGGGAAAGAAAACGTGCCAGCTCTGGGCTGACTGGAATCAGGGCAAGCAGAATAAAGGCCGACGGCCAGGATAAATAAATATCCTCACAGGAGTTAAAGGACAGATTAAAATAAAAACACAAAATGGAATTCTTACCTCTTGACAAATGCAGAGGGAATTGGGTTCTTTTAATCAAATGTTTGGCAGATGTATGAATTATTTATAATTCAATATTGTGTGGTTAAATGGAAAATTGAAGATGTTCACAGCTTTCTTGTCTGCAGCTCCCCACCTCCCATGAAAATTCCCCCAAATTCCTACGGAGAATAACAAGTGGGTATTACAAAGCTGGCTGGGTTCAAAGCAAGTTCCCTCAATCTACTGCTCAGGTTTCAAGGTCAGACTCACTCAATCCTCTGCTTTAAATAAATATTACAGCAGGCACATAGCACTCCTGAAGAGGTCTTGCTGCTGCTGACTCTTCTTCCCCATACATTTCAGTGCTCTCGGAAATCTTGCTCCCGGAAATCGCTCTCAGTCCCTATGACAGGAGATAAGTGACCTTTCTTTCTACTGCATATGATACCAGAGAGCCCTCTACGGTGATGCACTGTCAGGGGGAGCGAAGGAGATTCGGAGTGAGCATAGGGTTACCCATGTTAAAGCAAAATGCACACCATGGAAAACTCGTTCAAAATACATTGGCTAAGGGAAGTCAGGAGGCAAGGACCTAAATGCTATAAGTGGCAAAACGTGGGTGAGGCCCACCTGGGCAATGCCCCAGGCCCAGCCACATGGGATTCACCCTTGCAGCTTTGAGGACATACCTTTTCAACAAGCCTGTAGCGGGGTGATGACCCGCTCCAGCCCTGACAGGGTTGGAACCAGCCCTGGGAGAGGGCTGGCAGGCTGAGTGGGGAAACAGCCGCAGCTGTGGCCACTCCCCAAACGGACTCAGCTGGCCCTATAGAGGGACTGCTGGGCTGAAGCAGCCTCACTCTCTCTCTGCCTTTAGAGGGAGAAGGGCCTGGCTGCTAGGGAGCATACTTGGGTACCTAAGGTGGAACAGGGCTGGGAGAAGGCAAGAGGAGCTGGAGAGCTCCGGCCTGGAAACCCCCGAGGCTGCAGGCCTAGGGTAAGGCCAACTGGGTACTGGGGTTGCAAAGGGGCAGCCCAGGGGTAGGCAGAGGCAGCAGGTCCAAACCCCTTTGCCTGTGATGAGTGGCTGATACACTGCAGTCTGCCCCAGGGAACGGGGGCTAAGTGATGATGGGCAGTAGCCAAGACTGAGGCAAAGTGGGGATAGTGGGTGGGGGTTCCCCTGGGAGGGGGAGACCCAGAACTGGGGGGGTTACTGCCAGGGGACAGCACCCCAGATAACGGGGCACTGGGAGGGACACGGGGGCCAAAGAGAGGGCAGGCAGATCACCGGCCTGCAGCGGGCACCCTGGAGATGGAACGAGCTAATTCCCAGAAGTCACCAGCAGGAGGCACTGCAGGGGTGAGTCCGCACCTCTACAAAGCCCAACAAGCTTGCTCTGTATGGTCCTGAGCCAGGAGAAAACACTGACTTTCTGATGTCCTGTGACTCAAAGGGAAAGAAAAAGGAGCAGAGCCAGGCAGAGGCAAGTGACTTCCCCAATGCAGCTGAATTAGTAATCTGCAATAGCAAACAGCCATCAGAATGGTGGAAGAATGGAGGTAATTAGTCCCTTTAATGCCGATTTCAGTCTAATCTTTCACACTTAAGAAAATTGTTCCAATGATTTTCTTATTTTCAGGGGAACTCATTAAATAAGAATTAGAAACAAGATAGGATAATAGATACGAAAATTAGCTCTGCAATGATATTATGCCAAAACATACCATCCCTGGGCTTATCAAATCCCTCACCACAACCTGCCGTCCTGGAACATCAGCACCGGAGCTGGTCACCCTGAGGGTCGGAACAGCACGTCCCAGGGCTCAGCATCAAGCCAATCCATCAGGTGTGAATATCACCTAAGTGAGCCAGACCTTCCTCCGTTCCTGAACAGAGGGACTGCCAGGCCTGCTCCCTCACTACTGCTGGTGGCTCTATGAACAACCGCCTCAGGGAGGGGACCCCTTGGAGTACAGACTACATGAACTTGGATGCACTTTGCTGAACTTTGCAACAGTTTCACACTCAGAACTGGAATGAAATGTGGATTCTCTAAGAGATGCTGCAACTAACAGGACGTTCCCTGATGGGCAGAACTCCTGCAAAGATGAGACTCCCAAAAGGTAGCAGCTCCAGCAACGCTCTGTTGCCAACTCTGCAATGTCACTCATGGAAGAGCTGCTCTCCTGGCAATGACCAGAACTCCTGATGACACTAAGCAACAAGGAGGCTGCTCCCTGCTTTATCTGGGCTGCTCAGCCCTCACACACACCACTGGACTGACCCAGCAGGTCACAAACTTCACCAGTCCCCTCCTTGGCTTCATGGTGCCAACGCAGTAAGCAGAGTTCGGCCAATATTGCACAAGCATTTTTATGAACAAGCACATGAATTTCACCCCTGTCAACAAGGGGCTGCTGGCAACACTGCAACAGCAAACAAAAGGAAGTATTTCTTCACACAATGCACAGTCACCCTGTGGAACTCTTTCGGAGGATGTTGTGAAGGCCAAGACTATAACAGGGTTCAATAAAGAACTATGTAAATTCATGGAGGATAGATCCACCAATGGCTATCATCCAGGCTGGGCAGGGATGGTGTACCTAACCTGTTTTCCAGAAGCTGGGAATGGGCGACAGGGGATGGATCACTTGGTGATTCTCTGTTCTGTTCCTTCCCTCTGGGGCACCTGGCATTGGCCACTGTCGGAAGACAGGATACTGGACTAGATGGACCATTGGTTTGACCCAGTATGGCTGTTATGATGTTCTTAAACTTGGCAGGACTGCTCAAGGTAGATGAATTCCAGCCTTCTCATTACACCAGATCATGAGTTCTGCTCATACAGTCAGGTAACAGACCAGATACCATCTGACCTGGAGTCCAATCAGAACAGCCTGGTTACCAAATATGGAACTCTTGTACTGCTCACAAATGAGCTACAGACCAAGAAATTATTCAGACAAAAATTACCTAAAAAAATATAACCTGTTTGCAGGAAACATGCAGGAGGAGCCAATAGCCCATGAATCCATAAGGCCTTTAATTCTAATTATGCATTTAGTATTTACAAGACACTTGCCTCGTTCTACTAATTACTGTTATTACTAGGTGTGGGTGGCACCCACAAGATGCTGGGCACTGTACAGAGCCTGCCCCTGCTTTGATGAGCTTACACTTGAAAACTGGCAACTCTCGATACACCTATCACTAACCAGCAGTCGTATCACAGGGCTTCTCACTTCACTGCAGTAAAGGGAGAGGCAGCAGCAATCGCTGGGGACTGGTCAGCACCTTCCATCCCATTGCACACCTACTTAAACAGCCGGAGCTCAGAATCTGCACCTGAACGTGAATCTTCCCGACAGGGACCCACTCAGAATGGTGGAGAAAATGAACTGCCACAAGCCTGTCCCCTCAGCAGCCCCCAGGGACACCCCGTCTGCCCTGCCGCCGCAGGCCTGTCCCCTCAGCAGCCCCCGGGGACACCCCGTCTGCCCTGCTGCCGCAGGCCTGTCCCCTCAGCAGCCTCCGGGGACACCCCGTCTGCCCTGCCGCCGCAGGCCTGTCCCCTCAGCAGCCCCCGGGGACACCCCGGCTGCCTGCCGCCGCAGGCCTGTCCCCTCAGCAGCCCCCGGGGACACCCCGGCTGCCCTGCCGCCGCAGGCCTGTCCCCTCAGCAGCCCCCGGGGACACCCCGGCTGCCCTGCCGCCGCAGGCCTGGCCCCGCCGCAGCCCCGGGGACACCCGGCTGCCCTGCCGCCGCAGGCCTGTCCCCTCAGCAGCCCCGGGGACACCCTGGCTGCCCTGCCGCCGCAGGCCTGTCCCCTCAGCAGCCCCGGGACACCCCGCTGCCCTGCTGCCGCAGGCCTGTCCCCTCAGCAGCCCCGGGGACACCCAGGCTGCCCTGCCGCCGCAGGCCTGTCCCCTCAGCAGCCCCCGGGGACACCCAGGCTGCCCTGCCGCCGCAGGCCTGTCCCCTCAGCAGCCCCCGGGGACACCCCGGCTGCCCTGCCGCCGCAGGCCTGTCCCCTCAGCAGCCCCCGGGGACACCCCGGCTGCCCTGCCGCCGCAGGCCTGTCCCCTCAGCAGCCCCCGGGGACACCCCGTCTGCCCTGCCGCCGCAGGCCTGTCCCCTCAGCAGCCCCCGGGGACACCCCGGCTGCCCTGCCGCCGCAGGCCTGTCCCCTCAGCAGCCCCCGGGGACACCCCGGCTGCCCTGCCGCCGCAGGCCTGTCCCCTCAGCAGCCCCCGGGGACATCCCGGCTGCCCTGCCGCCGCAGGCCTGTCCTCAGCAGCCTCCCGGGGACACCCTTCTGCCCTGCCGCCGCAGGCCTGTCCCCTCAGCAGCCTCCGGGACACCCTTCTGCCCTGCCGCCGCAGGCCTGTCCCCTCAGCAGCCCCGGGACACCCTTCTGCCCTGCCGCCGCAGGCCTGTCCTCAGCAGCCCGGGGACACCCGTCTGCCCTGCCGCCGCAGGCCTGTCCCCTCAGCAGCCCCGGGGACACCCCGTCTGCCCTGCCGCCGCAGGCCTGTCCTCAGCAGCCCCGGGACACCCCGTCTGCCCTGCCGCCGCAGGCCTGTCCTCAGCAGCCCCGGGGACACCCCGGCTGCCCTGCCGCCGCAGGCCTGTCCCCTCAGCAGCCCCGGGACACCCGGCTGCCCTGCCGCCGCAGGCCTGTCCCCTCAGCAGCCCCGGGGACACCCGGCTGCCCTGCCGCCGCAGGCCTGTCCCCTCAGCAGGCCCGGGGACACCCGGCTGCCCTGCCGCCGCAGGCCTGTCCCCTCAGCAGCCCCGGGACACCCCGGCTGCCCTGCCGCCGCAGGCCTGTCCCCTCAGCAGCCCCGGGACACCCCGGCTGCCCTGCCGCCGCAGGCCTGTCCCCTCAGCAGCCTCCGGGGACACCCCTTCTGCCCTGCCGCCGCAGGCCTGTCCCCTCAGCAGCCCCCGGGGACACCCCGTCTGCCCTGCCGCCGCAGGCCTGTCCTCAGCAGCCCGGGGACACCCCTTCTGCCCTGCCGCCGCAGGCCTGTCCCCTCAGCAGCCGCGGGGACACCCCGTCTGCCCTGCCGCCGCAGGCCTGTCCCCTCAGCAGCCCCCGGGGACACCCCGTCTGCCCTGCCGCCGCAGGCCTGTCCCCTCAGCAGCCCCCGGGGACACCCCGTCTGCCCTGCCGCCGCAGGCCTGTCCCCTCAGCAGCCCCCGGGGACACCCCGGCTGCCCTGCCGCCGCAGGCCTGTCCCCTCAGCAGCCCCCGGGGACACCCCGGCTGCCCTGCCGCCGCAGGCCTGTCCCCTCAGCAGCCCCCGGGGACACCCCGGCTGCCCTGCCGCCGCAGGCCTGTCCCCTCAGCAGCCCCCGGGGACACCCCGGCTGCCCTGCCGCCGCAGGCCTGTCCCCTCAGCAGCCCCCGGGGACACCCCGGCTGCCCTGCCGCCGCAGGCCTGTCCCCTCAGCAGCCCCCGGGGACACCCCGGCTGCCCTGCCGCCGCAGGCCTGTCCCCTCAGCAGCCCCGGGGACACGGCATCTGCCCTGCCACTGGGGAGGGAGAAGCTCCACTGGATTTTCCAAATCCTGTCAGACTAAGACCAACCCCAATGGCACAGCATTGCCTACTGACCTATCTGCCCTCTCAGTCTTCGCAAAGCAGGGAGTTCCCTCTCTCCCCTTTGAGCTCCATTAGTGAAGAGAGAACCATGATGGCGAGTGAATTCTTCTCTCAGACAGAACAGAGGAGCCCACCTATCCATCCATCTAGCCATTCAGGCGGTTTCTGCCCTCAACACAGCAGCACCCCAGCTCTAAGTTGATGGAGCACAGACCAAAATCTCACCTCCATCGGTGGGGGGGTGACGGTCTCCCCCAGTCCACTGGTAGGGAAGGCACACAACAGTGCACAAACCAGGCAGAGGAAGATCTGAATGAAGTTAAAGTGATTCTCCCCCCCACACACCCTCCAGACAGGGGCTGGCCCCTTGGGCAGCGAGGGGAAGACCAGGTCCACAGGGACACGCGAAGGCTCTGCATGTAAGTGTAACAGCTACACACGTTCAAATCTGCAGACCAGAGAAATACCACAAAGAGAAGCTGTTAGCATCCAACCCGGAAAAATCACATTTTTATCTCCTTCCATGGACAATAAATTCAAGGGCTTGAAAAGAAAACGAAAAAGGGAAGTAAAGGCCCTAATAAATGCTGGAGGAGCAGGGCGCACATGCCAGCTCCCAGATAATCTAGGCAATAGTTTATTTTTCTCTCCAGTATCATTTTCCCAGCGTGATCTCTACTGTCGCAGTACGATGGTTTCACCCCATTAGCCTTGCTTAAAACAGTGATCCCAGGACTGAGAGTCTTATTGCCCACATAAATCAGGAGGCTTTGAATCCGGAGCACCTTTAAATAAACAGCTGATGGAAGTGAAGTTCCGGGATCATTATTAATAGCTTTTCATTTCTGTGTCCGCTGTGCTGTGACATTCTTTCCCAGCAGAAAGCCTCCTCTTCCAACCCCCAGTACATCTGATCCCACGAGTCCTCCAGTCAGAATGAATGACTGTACCTTTGTGTTAATTGCATAGCCCGTTCCACAAACTGAATACTAATATTAACTAGCAAGAGGAGAAGAGTTCGCAGAGCGAGAGCCAGGGGACAGTTTGAAGTGACGCGTACGGTTTCCATTCCTGCCCTCTCCTGCACTTGCCATGGAGTGTGCAGCACAAAGGGAAGCAGCATTTATCCATCTGTCTGCTTCTAAGGAAGGGGAGATTCCCACTGTTCCAGAATAAGCAGGTGCTTCAGTGCACCCAGCCCTCCCACGTGGCTCTGTAAGTTCAGCCTGCCCCAGGGAGAGCCCTGCCATGTGGCTCTTTCCTCCATCTCACCTGCCCCTGCCCAGAAGTTTAATGGGAGAGAAACCGAGGTTCTCGTTAATTCACATCCATCCTGGCTGTGCCTGAAAGGACACCCAGCAGCTCCAGAACGGCCCTGCAGTGTTTGTCTGGCAGTGTTCAGTCACTTTACCTGACAGGATCCAATTAATTTTTACCAGCGAGCCTCAGCCAGGGAAGGAATCGATCCCCTCAGTCCCCTGTGGTAATTAGCAGGCTCCCTGGGAGTCACAGGCAGGCACAGTGTAACCCAAAGGAGCTGAGAGCTATTAGGAACCACCATCCAAGGGCCTGCAGGCAGCAGTGACAAGCTCCACAGGAAAGAGGCCAAGCAGCTGCCCTCCTACTCCTTCCAAGATGGCCAAGGCCTCCACAGAGCCTGGGCACAGGCGAGGGCTCCGCAAGAGACCCCAGTCAGCCATGCCAGCACCACATGGAGGGGGCACTGAAGTGGAGAAGCTTCACTGTCAAACAGGCACGACCCGCCCCTCCTCCTCCTCCTCCCCCCCATCGCACCTCAGAATCAGAGCCCTGGAGCCAAATGTGGAGAGGTGCCATGTTGGCAGAATGTTCCTTTCTTGCCACATCCCCACGGACTGTGGCTCAGAGCAGAAACTGCTGCTACCCTTGGAGTGTGTCTCTGACCCCCCCTTGACTGGATGGGGCACAAGGGGGCCTGCATTTGGTTGGCAGCTCCGTGACCTCAAAGAGCCTTGATAATAGATACAGTGACACTCAGTTACCCAGGACTGACAGGCTGAGGTCAGTGGCCCTGGGTCCCCAGTAACTAACAGGTAATTTAGGGCAGAGCTTCCCCTACAGAACTGACTGCGCTCTCTGTTGCGAACTCGAGGCAGAGTTTTCTCAGGACAGGTACTTATTGCAGCTCTGCAGGGACAGTGACCACTCAAGAGGGGACCCAAGGCAGCACACTCCAACCCCCAAGCACACCAGCACCATTGTGAAATCACATTACAATATTGTGAGGTCACTTCAGCCCAAAGAGGAGGGCCAGGCAGTTACAAGTACAGCTGACAACTGGTGCGTGAGCCCACTGTCCTCGCATGAGCTCTGCACTGTGCAGGACTCAAGAGGACTACGGGGATCAAGTGTCTCCAGGAGCAGGCAGCAACTCTGGGTTTATGGCTTTGCTGCTTGTTCTCTACCAGGCCCAGCTCACAGCAAGATGCTCCGTAACCAAGCACTGATGGAGTGTAACAGGCTGACATGGCAGGAAGAGCCAACATGATGTCATCACAGTAACCTCCCTGTAGCAGGGTGGTTACCCCACTCCTGCCCTGAGGGGCTTAAAACAGCCCTGGGGGAAGGTTGTGGCTGGGAGCTGCTAAGCTGGGCTGATTGGGAAGTGGCTGCAGTTGGGTCATGCCCCAATCAGGCCACAGCTGGCCTGTATAAAAAGGCTGTGAGCCAGGAGCCCAAGCAGTCTTTCTCTGGCCTTGGCTACACTTGCAAATTTGCAGCGCTGCAGCAGGGTGTGAAAACACACCCTCTCCAGCACTGCAGATTGCGACGCTGCAAAGTGCCAGTGTGGTCAAAGCCCCGCGCTGTACGTTATTCCCCACAGGGAGGTGGAGTACGGACAGCACGGGGAGAGCTCTCTCCCAGCGCTGGCGCTTTGACTATACTTAGCGCTTCAAAGCGCTGCCGAAGTGCAAGTGTAGCCAAAGTCTCTGTTTGTAGAGGGAGATGGGCTGGCTGGCTGCAGGGGGCTAGAGACAGGGTACTTGAGTGGAAAGGCAGAGGAGCTGGGGAGCTCCAGCCTGGAAAGCCCCAGGCTGTCGCCTAGCATTGGGCTAACAGGTACTGGGGGTTGCAAAGGGCAGCCCAGGGGTAGGCAAAGGCAGCAGGTCCAAACCCAACCTTGCCAGTGATGAGTGGCTGATACTGCAGTCTGCCCTAGGACGTGGGGCTAGACGATGACTGGCAGTAGCCGTATACTGAGGCAAGGTGGGGATAGTGGGTGGGGGTTCCCTGGGGAAGGGAGACCCTAAGACTGAGGGGTTACTGCCAGGGGCAGCACCCCAAACAACAGGGCACCAGGTTTGGGAGGGACACAGGGGCCAGAGGACAGGTGGATCACCGGCCTGCAGAGGGCGCTCCAGAGCTGGAACGAGCTAATTCCCACCAGCAGGAGGCGCTGCAGGGGTGAGTCCACTCCTCTACACTCCCCCAAGCAGCACGGAGACTGCGATTCTGGCCCAGCTGCTTCTAGGCCAGGGGTCGGCAACCTTTCAGAAGTGGTGTGCCGAGTCTTCATTTATTCACTCTAATTTAAGGTTGTGTGTGCCAGTAATACATTTTAACCTTTTTAGAAGGTCTCTTTCTATAAGTCTAAAATATATAACTAAACTATTGTATGTAAAGTAAATAAGGTTTCAAAATGTTTAAGAAGCTTCATTTAAAATTAAATTAAAATGCAGAGCCCCACAGACCAGTGACCAGGACACGGGCAGTGTGAGTGCCACTGAAAATCAGCTTGCGTGCCGGCTTCAGCACACGTGCCATAGGTTGCCTACCCCTGGTCCAGGCAAACGCCACGGAGATCAACAGAGAGAGAGCACAAAATTCAGAGAGGACTTTTTAATCCTTTCTTTTCTAACTTTTTTTAATTTCTCTGCTGATTTCCTCAAGCTCTTCCCCAGCTGCAGAGTCAGAATCACAGGCAGCTCAATGAACTAGCAGTGCACAGCGGCATCTGTGTGACTAGCTGACCTGGTACAATGGGTCCGTGTGCATTATCCTGCAGTCCAGCACACGGTGTCAGAGCACCACTCACCAAGGTCTCCCTACCAAAGGGTGCAAAACTCATTTGCCAGCAGCTTCTCCCTCCATTCATTCCCCGGCTCTGTTTGCAGACTGTTTAGTGTTCAGTGGGCAGTGGCCCCCTAGGACTTTCTAGCTGAGAAAGTACAGCTGAGCTCTACATGTGCAAGATCAGACTCAACCTTGTACAGCAGGAAATGCCGCTTTCCTCCCTCCCAGACGCTCAATAGTCCAGCAAAATACCAGCTCTTAGCAGAGACCAAAGGTGCAAAACCGCGACTGAAAGGAGAATGTTTCTGAAGGTTGAGAGCTGGTGAACGAAGCAATAGAAGAGATCCTCTATGGGGACATCTTCCCTACAAGGGAAGATGTGATTGTAGCATAGATAGGCCTGTCTGTACTAGCTGTAATCTAGTTAGCACAGGTAAGATAGCAGTGTAGATGTGGCTAGCAGATTTCTGCACAGGCTAGCAACCAAGTGCGTACCAAGGGTACGTTGTCTAGACAGCAATAAAGACCCACGGTAGAAAGTCTCAGTGCCTGGGTCAACTGACTCGGGCTCATGGGACTTTGAGCTGCAGGGCTAAAAACTGAGACGATTCAGGCTCTGAAACCTGATAAAGGGGCAGGGTCTCCGCCCCTGGACTCCAGCCCAAGCCTGAACATCTGCCCTGCAACATGAGCCCCTGTGATGAAGTGGGAATGTTCTTGATGATTTCTCTGAATGCTGTGTGAGTGCCTCAGTTTCCCCTGTGTGTTTCTTAAGTGTCTGGGTGGTGGGATGGGCATGTGTGATTGTTGCAAAGCCTTAGGGGACCAGTGTGATGGTGTCTGCACAGAGAATGGCCGACACCCTGTCTCCTGGCAACTGATGGCCTCCCCACCCTCGCAAGGTGACAACTGAAGGTGTTGGAGAACAAAGAGATCAGGTGGTGTCCTGGCCCGGGAGAGAGACAAGGGCCAGAGGAGGGGCCAGATGGGGTTTCAGTTTGGACCTGACTGGACAAGGAGACTTGCATCTGAAGAAGTGGGTATTCACCCACGAAAGCTCATGCTGCAGAACGTCTGTTAGTCTATAAGGTGCCACAGGATTCTTTGTTGCTTTTACAGATCCAGACTAACACGGCTACCCCTCTGATACTTGGGGAAGGAGAGGAAGGCCTAGACCCTGGGCCTGGCCTCCCTGCCCTCAAGATGGACCTGACTTAGGGGTCCTGTTTCCTGTGCCTGCGGGCTCTGTTTTGGGCTGTGTTCCTGTTGTCTAGTGGGCCTTGTTTTACGGGTGGCTGAGAGTCACATCTGACTGCAGAGTTGGGATGCTGAATGCTCCAAGGTCAGACCCAGGAAGATCGAAGCCGTGTGAGCTTCTTGCCCTGGAGACATGCTCACAGAGAGGAGGTATGCTCCCCCAGAGTCCCGATTGGCTTCATATGGAGTAGTTCCAGAGCATTGCCCCGTGACTCCATGACAGCCCAACAAGCCCAAGTCAGCTGACTGGGCTCTGAGCTTTGCTGTTAGTGGGACTGTTCTTAATGTTTCCTCTGAATAC